>NC_053390.1:784845418-785153680 GCF_905171765.1 Bufo bufo | reverse complement strand
ACCTGACAGTGCAGAAAGCTTTTCCTTTGTATCCTGAAATTGTGGTTTCTGCTTTGCCACCCAATTTAGTGTCGAGAGGTTGTTCTCTGCTCTCAAAATAATTAGATCAAATTTGAGGACGGCAGACTCCCACCAATCACAACTTTTCATATGTCTCTATGACGTATCAAAAGTTTTATTTTAATTTTTTTTTTAAATTAGTAAGTAGCCTGATTACTTACACAATGGTGCGCAAAAGCCCGATGTTACCATTTACTGCAGTACTAATTATTGGCCAATATCCGCCATGTGAATGGTCCCTTAGTAGGACAACCATTATAATTTTTTGGGCGAGTGCAAATAACGTTAATGGGGTTACTGTGAAATCAGAGCTGTGAGCACGGTGACTAGGGTAATATGGTGGCTCCTCTCCGATGTACAGTATATTTGTCACGATGAGTGTGGGGGAAAAACTCCACACTAAACACAGGAGGGAAGGGGAATGGTAACTGGGTCTAATCCGGGCCTTTACTACCTATCAATATGAATAGACCTTGAAGGTAGGAATATTCATATGCTGTATACCTAGGCCCTTAGATCCCTATAAGGCCCTGGAATAAGGTTAGGACCAGAGACAACCCATTCCTCCCCAGATGGACGAATGGAAGTCTCTGTCTCAGGCCCAGATACAAGCAACAGGGAATATAACAAACATAAAACAATAGGAACAGACAAGACTTATCTGAAAGTAGAAAACTTGCATCTCCGGAAGCACCACAGAGTACAACCGACCAGCTAGTTAGAAGGCAGGAAGAAAATCTATAAACCGCACCTCCAAGAGTGAGAAGCAGCTATTTATGGGAAAGGTAAATTACCAACAAGTAACACCTGAAGCAAGAGGTGCGGCATTCACCAAATCACAGACACAATAAGATCCAGTGAACTTGTCAATTTAACTCACGAGTTGCCAGTCTCTCCGATCTCCTGGTACCTGCCACGGGACAATATTACATGATGGACATCCACCGTGAACTCTGTGCAGTTATTATTATATGGCTGCAGTGATAGAATAAACAGTGGAGGGTTAACTGCTGTATATTTGTATATGATACAGTAAAAGACCGACTTTATAATGGCTGCTTTCAACGCGCTGCTCCGGAGGGCGCCTATTTTCTTGTCTCCCTGTCTGCGGCTCGACTGCTGTTTCATTATCTTCCCCTGAGATGCTGGGTACTTATATTGTCATCCGGGGTTACTCCTCAGAATTTCTTCAAGATACTTAATACAATAGGCTCAGTTATAAATAACATTGGCAGCCAAATTGGCGCAACATTTATAGGCTGTGTGCCCTCTCGGCACACAGGTGTATGGGAATATAATGCAAGTTCTGTAGGTTACGGCATGAGCACTGACACCTGCAGATTGCTGCCCTAGAGGTTTGTCTACATACCCTGGCCAAGCCAAAATGGCCATTGGCATACCCTACCAGTAAGATGGCTGATTATAGGGATCAGTAGTAGATACTGAGGATTATTTATCAAGGGACTTGCGTCTATTTTAGACGCAAAAATAGTCACAAGTCCCACGGCCAGTGTCAAAAAGTTTTAGACAGTAGGGCAAGACAGAGATGAAGTGGGGGCGTGTCAGGGGCAGTGGTAGTCCTGGCCCCGGCAAATTTACTAACATGTACGTCTGGGCTGGTGTAGTTGTTTCACCAGGTGCACGACTGCCGGAAGATTAGCCAAATTTATGAGGAGATGCACGCCTCGTCAGAAATTAGGCTAATCCTCCGGCAGCCAAAGAGGATATGCCGGTGAAAAGGTCAGTCTTCGTAAATGTGCCCCAGTAAATGCAGAACTTATTCAGGTGAGAAGGGTTTATGGATTTCAGGCTTTCCTAATGACCCTTAACTTGTATACCTTGTTTGCCCCCCTTCCCCTTGTAGTGTTAATAAAATACAAAAAATAGTAATACTCACCTAGCCCCATTCCCCTGATGACTGAAGTACATCCTGCTCTCCCAGCAGCAGGTGCGATGCGGTGATGACCTGGACAGAAGAGAGTGAGACTTGGCCTGTGCGCTCATCCTGTGCAGCCCAACAGGTTCGATGATGTCACTGCATCACACCTGCTGCCGGGGAGAGCACACACAAGTGAATGATGAATCAAGGAGCGGTCGTTAATACAGTTGAAATCAGGAGATACCTCAGCTGTCTCGAGATTCCAAGACAGCCACGGAAACCCGGGACTGTTCTGCTGGATCCAGGACGTTGGGAGGTATAAGATTATCATCAGACAAGGGCAAGCTAGATAGACCTGAAGGAAACGTCAACACTATGGGCATAGCTGGGGGAGGTGGTCACTATGCATCGGCAATTCAATTACCGCACAGCCGATGGCCCGGGAGCTTCACTGTGCAGATGGCTGCAGAGGGAAATTCCATCTCGCACATTTATAGCGTAGTCGCATCTCTGGGTCCTGCACCTATCTCCTGAAAGGGGTGTCCTCAAATCCATCCCACCTGGAAGCATCTCCATCCCGGAAAACAGCGTAGCAAAGCCCACTTGGCTGCTTGCATAGTCCCAACCACCTCTAACCAACACATCCAGGTGTGGTGGGGCTCAGGGGGACCCATAGATTAAGGTAGAACCCACGTCTATCAGACATATATGGCAAATCTTGTGGATATGACATGAGAATATTCCTTTTGAAATGATAGAAAAATCCCTTTAGGGGAACCGCACACGTTGCGTATTATGGGATTTCCCATACCAGCAAAATGAATGGGATTTGCCAAATCTCATGTACACATTGGGGGTCATTTACCAAGTTTTGGCATAAAATTGTCGCACGAGACATTTTTTCTAACCACCAGTGTGACAATATTTGTAGTATGGACTCTTTCACGCCGCTTTCAACATTTTATGTAGATTTTCTGATTACGAATCCGCAACGTGTGCAGGTACCCTTAGGGTATGTTTAGAAGTGGCTGAAATGCTGACAATTTGGCAAATCCACAGCATTTCACAGTACCAGCAAAGTGGATGAAAATGGAATAAATGCAAAAAATTGACCTGCACGGTGGATTTTAAACCGCAGCATGTCAGGTTGTGCTGTGGTTAACCACCTCAAGTCATGAGGATAGGAGTCCTCCATAAATTCTGCTCCCGGTCCCATCTGTCCATTGGTAGGCAGTTGGGACCTTTAGGCCGGATCCTTTGTGATGCCACCATGGCGGTGTCATTGTGGCTGATGTCAGTGGAATTCAGGACAGCTCATCTTATTACTAACACCTCTTATGAAGCACGAGGAGAAGTGAAACCTGACTGAGCACTCTGAGGCCTTCACTTTATTACTTCTTGTTCCTTTGAACTATGAATATCTCAGGTTATTTTTCTGTCTGGCCTGGAAAGTACTGTCCATACCCCTATCATGGGTGTGGGTTGTACTTTGTATTGGGCTATATTGTGTGAGGAGAAACCAGAAGGAAACCCCTGAAAACCTGGGGAGAACATCCAAACTCCACGCAGATGTTGTCCTTGGTCAGATTCGATCCTAGGACCCCAGCGCTAACCACTGGGCCAGGCGTTTAGACTACATTCACACAGCAGTGAAAAACGGCTATGTGACAGCTGTTTTTGTAACGGCCGTTATCATGGCTATTGAAAGTCTATGGGGTTATTTACATGGCCGTTTTTTTTTTTTTTTTTTTAACCTCCAGTGAATAGCATCCATCCGTCAATGAATAGGACATGTACTATTTTTGGCCGTCTTCATGGCGAGAGATTGAAATCATTAAAATCAAATGTTTATACAGGAGTGCACCCGTCTATCAGCTGTTACAAATAGGTACACTGCAAAAAAAATAAAAAATGGCTATTAAGGTGTTAAGAAAAATCCATCTTTTTGGAGAGCGACACCATAGCCGATCATTTATAAGAATTGTTAAGACAAAATGTCGCATGACACATGTCGTCGTGTAGCCCTAGCATTAAAGGGGCAGGGTGCTGTGGGGGTCACTGTTAAGGGGGCAGGCCGCTGTGGAGGTCACTGTTAAAGGGATGTGCACTCTGGAGGTCACTGTTAAGGGGGCAGGGGCCACTATTAAAGGGGCAACTGCTGTGGAGGTCACTGTTAAGGCAGCAGGGTATGTGAGGTCACACTGTTAAGGCAGCGGGGTACTGTGGAGGTCACTGTAAAGGAGGCGGGCCCCTGAGGAGGTCACTGTCAAGGGAGTGGCGTGCTGTGAAACTCTCTGTTTAAGGGGCACACTGCTGTGAAGGTCAAAGTTAAGGGGACAGGCTGCTGTGGAGGTCCCATTTTACTCTGGCGGGGTCAGTGTTAAGGGGTGGGGGACTATGGAGTTCACTGTTAAAGGGGCGCGGTGCTGTAGAGGTCACTGTTATGGGGGATACTGTCGATCTTTTAACGACACACAGAAACATTAAAGGGAACCTGTCATCATCTTTATGCTGCCCATACTGACGGCAGAATAAAGTAGAGACAGGTGAGATGATTTCAGCGGTCTGTCATTTATAAGGTAAAAGTAAGTGGTTGTCGAGAACCAACATCACAATCATTGCAGACTGGGCCTGGAAAAGAGTCACGGCCACCTGAGAAGAGTCCTGGTTATTCATGAAGTCCTGCTGATGACTGACAGTCTTCTACCTAGTTTTCTCTCTAGGGCGGGGAGAGAACTGCCAACCATCAGCAGGTGGCTGGGGAGAGCAGGAGATTAGGAATAACCAGGACTCTTCTCAGGTAGATTTGACTCTTTTCAAGGCCTGGGCTGCAATGATGAAGATGCTGGTTCTCAGCAACCACTGACTTTTAGCTCATGAGTGACACATCGCTGACATCAGCATTTCTGTCACTAATTTATGCTGCCCTCAGTGAGATCAGCATAAAGGTGATGACGGGTTCCCTTTAAGGCTGGGTTCAAACAAGCGTTTCCAGATTAGGTCCGGATGCGTCCCGGTGTGTTGCGGCAAACCCGCGCGAGTAGGAATGCAATTGCAGTCAGTTTTGACTGCGATTGCGTTCCGATGTTCAGTTTTTATCGCGCTGGTGCAATGTTTTTTGCACGCGCGTGATAAAAAACCGACTGTGGTACCCAGACCCGAACTTCTTCACAGAAGTTCGGGTTTGGGTTAGATGTAGTGTAGATTGTATTATTTTCCCTTATAACATGGTTATAAGGGGAAATAATAGCATTCTGAATACAGAATGCATAGTAGGTGATCAATAGAGGGTTAAAAAAAAATAAGAAAATTAACTCACCTCCTCCACGTAGTTCCCGGTCTCTTCTTTAATGATGAACTACAGGCTAGGACCTGTGGTGACGTCAGATCACATGCTCCAATCACATGGTCCATCACCACGGTGATGGAGCATGTGATCTGACGTCAAAGGTCCTTTAGCCGACAGCTCATCAGAAGAGACTGGGAACTACACGATCAAGAGGAGAAGGTGAGTTAATTTGTTTATTTTTTTTAACCCCTCCAGCGCTATTTTACTAAGCATTCTGTATTCAGAATGCTATTTTCCCTTATAACCATGTTATAAGGGAAAATAATACAGTGAATAGACTGTCACCTAGCAACCATGCGTGAAAATCGCACCACATCTGCACTTGCTTGCGGATGCTTGCGATTTTCACGCAACCCCATTCACTTCTATGGGGCCTGCGTTGCGTGAAAAACGCAGAATATAGAGAAGGCTGCGATTTTCACGCAACGCACAAGTGATGCGTGAAAATCATCGCTCATCTGAACAGCCCCATTGAAATGAATGGGTCCGGATTCAGTGCAGGTGCAATGCGTTCACCTACCGCATTGCACCCGCACGGAAATCTCGCCCGTGTGAACGCAGCCTAAGTCAGCAGGGTACTGTGAGGTCACTATTAAGGGGTTGTCCGGGTTCAGAGCTGAACCCGGACATACCCATAATTTCACCCAGGCAGCCTCCATGATGTTAGCATCGGAGCTTTTTATGCTCTGATGTTCTCCCTTGCCCTGTGCTGGATAGCGCAGGGCAAGGGCTCTTTTATTTACAATAACACACTGCCGGGCGGAGGCTTCCGCCCAGCAGTGTGTTCGGTGACGTCACCGACTGATGGGCGGGCTTTAGCGCTGCCCTAGCCGTTTTACAGGCTAGGGCAGCGCTAAAGCCCGCCCTACAGTGTCGGTGACGTCACCGGGCTCAATGCTGGGCGGAATGCTGACACCCCAAAACACATTGCCCAACTTCTCCCGAGTACGGCAATACCACGTGTGACACTTTTTTGCAGCCTAGGTGGGCAAAGGGGCCCACATTCCAAAGAGCACCTTTAGGATTTCACAGGTCATTTTTTTTATTTTTTTTTACACATTTTGATTTCAAACTACTTACCACACATTAGGGCCCCTAGAATGCCAGGGCAGTATAACTACCCCACAAGTAACCCCATTTTGGAAAGAAGACACCCCAAGGTATTTCGTGATGGGCATAGTGAGTTCATGGAAGTTTTTATTTTTTGTCACAAGTTAGTGGAATATGAGACTTTGTAAGAAAAAAAAAATAAAAATAATAATTTCCGCTAACTTGTGACAAAAAATAAAAAATTCTAGGAACTCGCCATGCCCCTCATGGAATACCTTGGGGTGTCTTCTTTCCAAAATGGGGCCACTTGTGGGGTAGTTATACTGCCCTGGCATTCTAGGGGCCCTAATGTGTGGAAAGTAGTTTGAAATCAAAATGTGTAAAAAATGACTTGTGAAATCCTAAAAGTGCTCTTTGGAATGTGGGCCCCTTTGCCCACCTAGGCTGCAAAAAAGTGTCACATCTGGTATTGCCGTACTCAGGAGAAGTTGGGTAATGTGTTTTGGGGTGTCATTTTACATATACCCATGCTGGGTGAGAGAAATATCTTGGTCAAATGCCAACTTTGTATAAAAAAAAAAAAAAAAAAAAAAAAGGGAAAAGTTGTCTTTTGCCAAGATATTTCTCTCACCCAGCATGGGTATATGTATAATGACACCCCAAAACACATTGCCCAACTTCTCCTGAGTACGGCAATACCACATGTGTGACACTTTTTTGCAGCCTAGGTGGGCAAAGGGGCCCACATTCCAAAGAGCACCTTTCGGATTTCACCGGCCATTTTTTACAGATTTTGATTTCAAATTACTTTGCACGCATTTGGGCCCCTAAAATGCCAGGGCAGTATAACTACCCCACAAGTGACCCCATTTTGGAAAGAAGACACCCCAAGGTATTTCGTGATGGGCATAGTGAGTTCATGGAAGTTTCTATTTTGTCACAAGTTAGTGGAATATGAGACTTTGTAAGAAAAAAAAAAATATAAAAAAAAAAAAAAATCATCATTTTCCGCTAACTTGTGACAAAAAATAAAAAGTTCTATGAACTCACAATGCCCATCAGCGAATACCTTAGGGTGTCTACTTTCCGAAATGGGGTCATTTGTGGGGTGTTTGTACTGTCTGGGCATTGTAGAACCTCAGGAAACATGACAGGTGCTCAGAAAGTCAGAGCTGCTTCAAAAAGCAGAAATTCACATTTTTGTACCATAGTTTGTAAACGCTATAACTTTTACCCAAACCATTTTTTTTTACCCATGTAGAACAATAAATTTAGAGAAAAATTTATATATGGATTTTTTTTTTTGCAAAATTTTACAATTGAAAGTGAAAAATGTCATTTTTTTGCAAAAAAAAAAAGTTAAATTTTGATTAATAAAAAAAGTAAAAATGCCAGCAGCAATGAAGTTAAAGGGGCGAGCTGCTGTGAAGGTCAAAGTTAAGAGGACAGGCTGCTGTGTAGGTCCTATTTTAAGGAGGTGGGGCACTTTGGGGGGGGGGGGATCAGTGTTAAGGGGTGGGGGGCTGTGGAGTTCATTGTTAAGGGTGCGGGGTATTGTAGAGGTCACTGTCTATCTTTAACGACACAGAAACATTAAATGAAATAGATGAAGTATACCATTGTGAAGCCAGGTTATATATATATATATACACACACACACACACACACACACACACACACGGGGACACACATAGATGCAAAATGGCCATGAAAAACTGACATTTTATTCGTTTTTTAATGACCATGTGAATGTAGCCTTAGCTAACGACTGTCACGGCTGAGGATGGGGAAAACCCTGAGCCGAGCGATGCCAGAAGATGTTAGTGGCTGCTCGGCCAGGACGACAGAATTAGGGAGCAGGTCACCTCCTATCGCGTCCCTAATCTGACCCTGACTCCTAACCATATGAGCCAACCCTGATGGTGGGAGGGCTCATACACCGGAACCTAATAATCCCTGCTAGCCCTCAGGATTGCCCTGGAACAGAGTAAGACGACCTGTTCTTCCTAGGCACGGAGGAACAGGAGTCTCACTGGCCAAGCTGCTAGGAAAAGGGGTACCAAAAACAGACCTATGGATATGGCAGGTGAACTGCACTAGTTCCACCTACCTGCCACAGCCTTGCTGACTGGATCCCATGCTCACAGCGGATGTCCACAGCCAACACACGCAGGAACCCAGATCCATAGCTGCATTAAACATGAAAGGAAAACAACATCAACTTAACATCACATATAAACATTCATGACCACAAGGGTGGCCCCCACTGGCAGATGGTATACGGGACCAGGAGGATGACTCCAGCTTACAAACAAGGCTGGAGTACCCCTCAGACTACTGATCTCAACTGAGGCTTTATAGCCCATGTAGCCACAGACACACACTAGGAAGGAAGTTAACCCTTCCAACACAAGGCAAGGGAAGACGGCCACTTAAAGGGGAAGTACACACATAAACACACACTTCACCTGTTGCCGCGGGCAACGGCATGCGTGGCAACCATGTCCTGGGGATCAGCCAGAAGGCCGAGACACTGCCACCACATGCATACAACACCAAACGTAGTCAGGGGCAACCAAGTGAAGGAAAATGTCACTACGCACACCATAGGCCGTGACAACGACTGCAAGACAGAAGTCTATGGGCACCGTCCTGCATGCATCTGGATACTTCTTATTTTCAGATGTGCTGTATACTGCCAAACGTATGACCAAGCATGGTGTGAATACAGTCAAAAATGAATGTCCTGGCAGATGAGGCAAAAAAATATCCTAACACCCTGAGCATGTCTGTCAGTGCATATATCCAAATACATTTGTATGTTCAGAGCCACAGTTCTGTGCGTCACTACGTGCGACTCCTCTACCTGCCGGTCTGCATGTGTGCAGGAAGTCAGAGGTCGCAGGAGACATGCACCCCCTGCTGCTTGCTTTTGTTACATGTGGAACTGACAAAAGTCAGGGAAGTTCTCTGACTTCTGTCTTGGTTTGGGGCCTCCAGCTGCTCCACAACCTAATCTCCACATCTGGAGAAACAGGGCTTATTTTTTTAAAAGAACTTAAAGGGGTTGTCCATGATCAGGAAAACTTAAGCCGCCCTTTAAAAATAGGTAAAAATGGTAAATAAATAAATTTAAATTTGTAAAATATATAAAATTGCAATATACTTTTGAAATTCTACTTTGTTCTAATAAATGTCGGCCATATTGCCACAAAAAGGTCCTAAGCCTAGACTAAAAGCTAGGGCAGATTTATGAACTTAAAGGGGGATGTCTATGATAAGGAAAATCCCCCCCCCCCCTTAAAAATTGTTAAGAATTATAAAAATAAAATAAAAACATGCAAAATATATAAAATTGTAATATACTTTTGAAATTCTACTTTGTTCTAATAAATGTCGGCCATATTGCCACAAAAAGGCACTAAACCTAGACTAAAAGCTGTAGTATGGTAGGTTTTCCATAGCAACCAATCAGCTTCCACCTTTCATTTTTCATAGCTCTTTTGAAAAATGAAAGGTGGAATCTGATTGGCTGCTATGGGTAACTAAGCCAGC
Source organism: Bufo bufo (assembly GCF_905171765.1). NCBI lineage: Eukaryota > Metazoa > Chordata > Amphibia > Anura > Bufonidae > Bufo > Bufo bufo. The sequence continues at coordinate 785,143,787 of NC_053390.1, read as the reverse complement.
CTTCCTTTACACCAGTTTTGATAAATCTCCCCCACAGTATTCTTTTCTATAGTGTGTGTGTGTATATATATATATATATATATCTAATATATAAAGCTGAGTGTATGTATGTGTGTATGTCCGCTAAAGGAATCCGCACCGTCGCATTTACAATGACGAAATTTGGCACACGGGTACATCAGGTGTCCGTGAAGGTTTTAGACCAGTTCTCAGCTCTCTAGGACTAGTGATGGACGAACATCTGCCGGGACGGTGCGCGAACGCGATCAAATGTTCGCGAACCGCAAGTTCGTGGCGGGTCCCATTCATTTTAATTGCAGGCGAACTTGAAAAACCTTCAGCTCATATTTGCAGCCAAGAAATAATTACTAGAAGTGCACAAATAGTCCCACAACATGGACAGTGAGATACCAGATGTACTATTCGAATTTGCGATCTCCATTTATTATTTTTTTCAATGCGAAATATCGGCAATATAATTTTTGCGTACGCGCATGCGCAAATGCACTATACAGTACCCAAATGCACTATAAAGAAAGTATATTGGTGTATTTATCGAATCGCGAACACGCAAAGTTCTCCGCGAAACGACCGCTGGGCGAACCGCAAGGCCATCTCTATCTAGGTTGTACCGTTCCTGAGATATTCCCAAAAAATGCATTAGCCAATAGAAGCTTGGTCACATGACCCTTATCAGCCAATAGAAAATCGCAGGTCCTCCAGCCTCCACATACACAGTTTTACTCCAGGTTTCCATAACAACCTAGCCATTTTTCTTCACTGCTGTAGGAGAGCTTTAAAGGAAATCTGTCACCAGGATAATCGCTATTGAAGTAAAGCCATGGCCTCATAGCACTTAGTACCTTATTTTCAGATGTGCCTTTATTCCAGCAATAGATGTTTTATCCTCTGAAAATCCAGTTTATTTGGTATGCAAATGAGCCAGTAAGGTGCCCAGAGGGGCGTCACTCTTGCAGGAAGGAGCCCAGACACGCCCCCTGCCACAATGTGTCCACCCTCAAAAGTCAAACTTAAAACCCCGCCCCCAGGTCCTGCTAAGTCACGCCCTGATCCTGTTAGGCCACGCCCCTCCCACTCCTGAGCCGACGGGGATTGAAAAAATGAAGGTAAAAATCAACTTCTGTCAGCTGCAGAGGTGGGAGGGATGGTGACTTTCTCCCTGCAGCTCACACTCAGACAGTACAGTGCTGCTGTCTTAGAGTGAGCTGTTCAAAAGGACACGCCCCCGATCCAGTAAAGGCCACTGTTAAGGGGGCGGGCCCCTGTGGAGGTCACTGTCAAGGGGGTTGTATGATGTGAAACTCACTGTTAAAGGGGAAGGCTGCTGTAAAGGTCAAAGTTAAGGGGGTGTGCTGCTGTGGAGGTGGGCTCCTAATGGACGGGGCACTGTGGGGGGAGGGTCAGTGTTAAGAGGTGGGGGCTGTCGAGGTCACTGTTAAGGGGGCGGGGTGCTGTAGATGTCACTGTTATAGTGGATAGTGTTGATATCTTTTAATGACACACACAAACTTTAAATAAAATAGATTAAATATACCCGAGCGAAGCCGGCTCCTTCAGCTATATATATATATATATATAAGAATTTTATGGTGTTTTTTTTTTTTTTTTTGCAAGCCCCTAAAGAAAGCCACAAAAATAGCAGCCAATCACAGCACAGCTTTCATATTTCAAGAGCAGAAGAGAAAATGAAAGCTGTTCTGTGATTGGTTGCTATGGACGACCAAGCCAGTTTTATAAATGTTGCATGGGGGGGTATAGAAGGCATGTAGCCGATTCAGCTCTGCTACATCTGCGTGTGGACCGCTCTTTACGTATTCCTCTTTATCTGCGGCTCAGCTCTCCTCAGACTAGAGGATATTTTCCCCGTTAGTATCTTGGGTGCGTCTCAGTCCTGACACATTTATGAAGTCACTTTGTAGGAATGTCTCCAGGATGAGACTCGGTGAGATAAGCTCTCGCCATAATATAACTCAACAAGTCTTTTCAGATTTCCCTTCAAAAAAATGTAATATTCATAGTTTTCTGCTGAGGTTGTACATTTCACAGCTTGTAGGGGTGACAACTATTTGAAAAGGGACGTTACCCAAAGCGACCAATCAGATTCCAGCTCTTATTTTACTAACACAAGATAGAGAATACAAGCTGTGATCCGATTGGCTGCTGTGAACAATTCCTCTAATCTTTGGTCAGTGCTAGTTTTCATACACGAGGCTTAGTACATAGGTGCCTCCGCAACCCTTTTGTGCCACATTTCTATTCAGCATTTTATTAGTTATATCTCTTGGAAAGCTGGGTGACAACCAATATGGACGCCATTATAGCTTGCACAGAGGCCGTGACTCCGCTTTCCTAGACTGGCAAATCGTTTGAGTCATCTAATGACTCCCATCTGGATGCTGGAGGAGTGAAAAGGAAAGAAGTGACATGGGACTTGAAATCTTCTGTAGACGTGCGATTTCATGCGATCCTATAGATTCACTGTCCTATGTTGGGCCACCTCTGTCCAGTCCATCTCCATAAGGCCTCCTGCACACGAACGTGTGCTGCCCGTCGCCGTATTACAGTCCGCATTTGCGGATCCGCAATACACTTGTGCCGTTCCGTGGGCATTCCGCATCACGGCTGCGGACCCATTCACTTGAATGGGTCCGCAAATCCGGAGGTGCGGAACGGAAGCACTACGGAGTGCTTCCGCGGGGTTTCATCCCGTACTTCTGTTCCGCAAAAAGATAGAACATGTCCTATCTTTTTTACGGAACGGCCAGATAGCGGACCCATTAAAGTGAATGGGTCCGCGATCTTCTGCGGCTGCCCCACGGTCGTTGTTCGTGCATTGCGGCCCGCAGCACGGCCACGGGGCGCACACGTTCGTGTGCAGGAGGCCTAATAAAGTATATCTTCTCAGAGAAAAGACTAAGGCCTCATGCACACGACCGTGTTTTTTGTCCCAATCCGATCCACATTTTTTGGAGGGTCGGATGTGGATCTGATCACTTCAGTGGGGCCGCAAAAGATGCGGACAGCACATCGTGCGTCCGTTCTGCGGAAACCGCAAAAAATAGAGCGTGTCCTATTCTTGTCCTTTTCTTGTCCATTTTAGGCCTCATGCACACGACCGTCGTGTGCATCCGCGTCCGTGGTTCCGTTTTCCGTTTTTTCTTTTCGCGGATCCATTGACTTTCAATGGGTCCGTGGAAAAATCGGAAAATGCACCGTTTGGCAGCCGCATCCGTGATCCGTGTTTCCTGGCCGTGAAAAAAATATGACCTGTCCTATTTTTTTTCACGGTCAACGGTTCGCGGACCCATTCAAGTCAATGGGTTTGTGAAAAATCACGGATGCACACAAGATTGTCATCCGCATCCGTGTCCGTGATCCGTGTCCGTTTTTTCCTATAATTTCGATGGCAAACTTGACTTAGATTTTTTTTTCATTTTTCATGTCCGTGGATCCTCCAAAAACCAAGGAAGACCCACGGAAGAAAAAAACGGACACGGATCACGGAAAAACGGAAACCGTTTTTGCGGACCGCAAGAAAAAACGTCCGTGTGCATGAGGCCTTACGGACCAGGGTCTATAGATGCGGTATCTGTGTTTGTCGATCTGCAAATTGCGTCCCGCAAAAATGGCTATGGCTGTGTGCATGAGCCCTAAGTGACGGGGGAAAGAGGGGTTGCTTTAAGACTTGAAAAATAATTGATATGCGTCCTCACCGCAGGTAAATTTCCACGCAAAAATTCTGCACTGTGTAGATGAGATTTTAAAAATGACATCAACGTAGCTGGTACTGCATTAGGCCTCTTGCACGCGGACGTTGTGCATCCATAACGCAATTCACCATTAACCAACAAGCGAAGTGTGAACAAATTTCAAAATACGAAATTCACTCATTTCTAGTAACAATGTCTGTCCTTGTCCGCAAAACGGACAAGAATAGGACATGTTCTATGTTTTTTGCGGACATACGGAAGCGGAATGCACACGGAGTCATTTCGTTTTTTTTGCGGCCCCGTTGAAATGAATTGTTCCGTATACAGGCCGCAATACAAAACGGACACGGACAAAAATTACAACGGTGGATTTCACCCTTTTCAATGGAAGGGTGAGATCAGCGGAAACTCTACATCAAATCCTCACCCAAAAAACACATAAAAACTGCACAAAAAATGCAATAAATAGCGTGGATTTTTGTGCATTTTTTGTGCGGTTTTAATGCAGATTTTCCGCACATAAATCTGCACTGTGTGCAGGCGGCCTGATGATCGCACATAAGATCCGCACGAGTTTCTGTGCGTTTCTGCAAAATATCTGCACCAAAATCCGCAATTTAACTTCTGTATTTGATGCGGTTTTTGCCGCAGATCTCAGCATTTATTGGAAAAGGGTTAAATTCACATCTAAGGGCTCATGCACACGAACGTATTTTTTGTCCGTTCTGTTTGCGTAACCATTTATTTCAATGGGGCCGCAAAAAAACGTAAATGACTCCATGTGCATTCCATATTCCGTATGTCCACAAATCCATTCCGCCAAAAAAAAAGTCCTAATAGTTTTGCAGACAAGTACAGGCTTTGTTACAATGGATCCGCAAGAATGTCATCCGTTTTTCTTGCGGATCTGTGTTTTGTGGACCGCAAAATACATACAGTTGTGTTCAGGAGCCCTAAAACCGCCAACATAACTGACATGCTGCGGATTTGGAAATCCACGCGGCAGAGCAGTTTCCGCAAGGAAAAAAATCCACAAAGTGTACACAAGACTTGTTTAATCTCACTTTGCTGGTACTGTACTACACTGCGCTTTATCTGCACAGAAAAAACGTGTGTATTCTGCAACGTGCGCAGGCGTCCTTAGGGTCCATTCACACGTCCGCAAATGGGTCCGCATCCGTTCCGCAATATCGGGAACGGGTGCGGGCCCGTTTATTCTCTATGGGGCGGGAAGAGATGCCGAAAGTACACTATATGCTCTCTGCATCCGCATTTCCGGAGCGCGGCCCCGAACTTCCGGGCCGCGGCTCCGGAAAAAAATAGAACATGTCCTATTCTTGTCCGCAATTGCGGACAAGAATAGGCAGTTCTATGGGGGGGTGCCGTCAGCCGGGTGTATTTTGCGGATCCGAAATACACTACAGACGTGTGAATGGACCCTTAGGGTGCTGAAAATGTAGTTGTGGCACCTCCATCAAAGTTTTCTCTTTGAAGCTGTTTTTGGCGCGGATTCTGGTGCAGTTTTTAGGCGTCCGATTGATTTCAGTGGAAATTTTCCATATGAAATCTGCTCCGAAAATGAAAATGTTGTTTCTTTTGTACGCAATGCGGATTATCCATTCATGCACAGAAAGGAAAAAAAAAAAATGCTCTCTATGGTCTCCAGCATGGATTTCCCATTAAAAACAATAGAATGTGGATTGTGCACTGATCATGGGGAGAACGCGCTAAAATCTGCGTGGATAATCTACCGTGTAAACATCAATCTTTGAATCTGCTTCTGGCTTTGTCTCCAAAAACTGCATGTGTGATTCCAGCCTTGCAGCAGCCACCATCTGAGGGCCTGTCATAGCTACCCTCTGTACGGGGCCCCTACTCTGACTCGGAGTGGGTTACGGAGCGGGCGACCTCCGTCTGTGATGTCCGTATGTCCTCGTGAGACCTCCCTTCCTATTTATCTTATTAGGGACTATGGAGGGTTGTTGAATGGGGGTGGGGGTTATTTGCTTTTTTTAATTTATTTTGCGCACTTATATAGCGCCACTATTTTCCGCAGCGCTTTTACAGACATTAGCGTCCAACTGTCCCCAATGGGGCTCACAATCTAAGGTCCCTATCAGTATGTCTTTGGAGTTCCGATTCTTTCCAGTGATAGGACAAAATGATGACAAACACGGCTCTGCGTGACCTCATGACTGCCGCATGTAAAACCGCACTAATGAAAGAAGCACTTTTCACCATTTCGGATATAATTTAGTGACACATGAACACCCCCGGCCTGAGTCCTACAAATTGCAGGCAGGTCCTCATTTTCTTAATCGGGAAGGTGGAGCGGCGAGGTCCAAATTTAGGTTTCTACTTTTACTGCTTGTTTGATGTAATACTAGAAAGGTAATGACGAGGGAGATGATGGCGATGATGATGAGCGTCCTTATTACACCGCCCCCTCCGCTAATCTCAGCCCTGCTCTGGAAGTCAATGTATGGAAGGGGGCGGAATTTTAGCACAATGGTTAAAAATATCAGAACAAAGGCCGCACCTTGGGTTTTTTTTTTTTTTTGTTGAAAAGAGGATCCCATGAATGGCTGTCACTGAGGCTCAGCAATTGTCCTGTTCTGTAAGGGGGGAAGGCCGGAGTGTTTAACATGGGCGGAGATAGGAAGGGGGGGGAGAGAGGTGCTCACTGAGCCAGGCTGCATTTCACAGAACTGAACTGATGTAGCAACTTCATCATCTGCAGCAGCAGCGTAGAAAGGGGGGCTGTTCCTACCACCATGAAAGAGACCTTTATTGAGGACCTACTGGGAATTGAGGACCCCCTAAACACCAGCCAGTTGTCGGTGAGTGGCCCCAAGGCACAGGATGCCCCCCCACTTCTCATTGTCTGGTGCCTGACCTTACTCCTTCAAGGAATCCTTTTATTCTCAGCCCTATTACCCAGGGTGCTGACCTAGCGGTGCTGAAATTGTCATTGGTATTTGGAAATGCATGCTAAAAAATAAAAAATAAATGACCCATGACAAACTCAGCTCTGCTACATTTGTCCAAGTTCACAAGAAACTTTTTTACCACCCAGACTCAAACTTTGTGCTTTTGGGTACAGTGAAGAGGCATGGGGGGTAGAGGGCTAGTGGTGTGTTTTTATAAATGAGGGGGGGTGGGGGGTTCCTTGGGAGGAACAAAATGCAGCTTTTGTTAAAAATGCCGGGGCCACATCTGTGCGTAGACGTGTAATTAAATCGTCTGTCTCTTAAATGCTCGTTAATTAGCAAGTTGCAGTCGGTGTTGGTGCAGGAGCAGCATGGGGCTGTGTCAGGACATACAGGACCCTATGAAGGGCCAGGACTGACCTACAGAGGAGAGGGGCTGCCAGGGTTAACCCCTTAGCTTCTCCAGTGCTTGCCAAATCATCCAAGGCTATGCAACCTGGTATGTCACGGAGCTAATTGAAGACCAGCAGGCAGTGATTTACACAACTTTTCCTTTTTTTTTTTTCCTGCAACTTTTTGCTTTTCTTCCTGTTTAGTGTATATTTTGTATACCTGTCGCTGGTTGTGCAGCGAAACTGTTGTCCTTGACTTTTTGGATTTTTTTTCGTGTACAGAATCTGGCGCTCTCCATAAAGCGCGTGTGATGTGACGTCACAAATTGTTTTTGGTCTGAAAAACGTTTATATATTATTTATATTTATATCATTTGATTTTTGAGCAGCTTTCTCTGTGTTTCCGCACCAAATCCGTGTTACTTGTGGATTTTGTTGCAGGTTTGTCCTGATTTCACCCTTTTATGGTACATTTACTAAGACCAGTTTTTCTAGGACCCCCCCCCCCCTTTCCTCACGGCTGTAAGATTTGTCTAATTTATGACCCGTCATAAATTAAGTGCATCTCTGGCAGTACTTGCATCTGGCAAAAAAAAAAAAAAAAAGTTTTTCACCAACATTTACGCCTTTTTCTAGGTGTTCTAAATGCACACGATCAGGATTTTCTTCATCCACTTAGTAAAATCCGTATCAATTGATGCGGATTGACCGCACGGATTTTCCTGCAAACGCCTTTGGATTTCAGTGCGCATTCTCCGCACATGAATCCTGAACGTGTGCATGTACCCTATATGTTAATATATTTGCCCCCACTCCGCACCCATGTCGCCCGACTACTGAAAGCGGCCTTGCGGCTAAATACTTTCCCAAGGCCAGTTGAAAAAAAGTCCCTTAATAAATGACCCCCTTTTGTATAGCAAAGGGTGAAATCTGCACTAGAACTCCATAGAAACTATTGACATGCGTCAGATTTCATAATCCACCTGGCTGGTCAATTTCTGCGCTGAAAAAATACGCAAAGTGTACATGAGGTTTGGTAAATCTCATCCGCTTTGCTGGTGCTGTGTAACACTGCGTTTTTTCAACGTGTGCATGTACCCTTATAGGGGGTCATTTATCCAAGGCCGGCTTTTTATGCCGGTGTTTGATAGCCCCTGCGCTGATGGAGGAAACGCCTAATTTATAATGAGGTGCAGTCCTAGTCATGATTTGGGCGCACCTGGCAGTCCGTGCCCCTGGAGTGAGAACGGCGCCAGCCCCTGACTGGAGTAGATTTCGCTCCTGTTTTACGCTTATTTCCAGGTGTATATGTTAGTAAATTTGACGGGGCAAAAAGTCCCGTCCCCCTACTGGACCCGCGACGGGCATTTAAAAATTCGCTAAAAAGGGGTCTTGCAACGTGCCGGACTCTGCATTTTCTTCTTGTCTACACCTCTGGCGCCGCTTATCTTGGCAAAAAACATAGGAACTGGCAGTCCTAATAGATGGACAACCCTGAGGATCAGCCTTCGATAAAGAACTGCTAAGTACTTGGCTGATCCAGAACTGCTGCTCCAGTTCTCCTGGGTGCAGCGGTGGCATCACATCGACAGCACATGACCTCTGTAGCCAATCGCTGGCCTCAGACACACCGAAAAGGCCAGTGATTGGCTGCAGCCGTATTAATAAGAGTCTGGCAGAGAGAATCGGGGAGACGGTGCTGCTGGATCTGCCAGGTAAGTACTTGTCGGCTCTTTATCGCAGGCTCATCCTCAGGTTTGTCTGCTTCTTATTGTGTAGACTGGAAGTCTGAGATTGGTACTGGTTTTCAGTGCCTGGATATGAAGAAAAATCTGTCCGTTCACTGACAGTAAGCAGGGATCTTTAAAAAGGGTTCAAACATGAAGTTCTATAACTTTTTAAAGGGGTTTTCCGAAATATTTTAACTGATGACCTGATAGGTCATCAGTCGTCCAACCTGGGATCCCCACCGATCAGCTGTTAGAGAAGGCATCGGGGCCTTCTCACAGCTTTCCCTAGACCATGTGACGTCGCGTTCATCAGTCACATGACCATAGAAGTGAATTGGGCTGAGCTGCAGTACCAAGCACAGCCACTATACTGTGTACGGCGCTGTTTGGAGAGATGAGAGATGGCTGCGGCGCTACTGCGAGCACCGATGCCTTCAAGCAGCTGATTGGCGGAGGTCCCAGGTGTCGGACCCCTGTTGATCAGATCTGATGACCTATCCAGAGGAGAAGTCATCAGTTAAAATATCTCAGAAAACCCCTTTTTAAAGGGGTTGGCCTACTGACATCCTTTATCACCTAACCACAGGATAGCTGTATGATCGCTGGGGGCCTGACGGCTGGAACCCCCCACTGATCAGGAGATCAGGGGCCCCTACTGCTGAGGACAGAGATTGGCTTCTCTGTCATCTCCGTAGAATTGAGGGGTTAGCCACAGGCTCTTGAACATGCTGGGAGTTGTAGTTACACCACAGATGAACCCACTGTTCCAGAAGTTGATTGTAAGCTCTTCTGGCCTAGGACATCATGTCCACATGAGTACAATAGGACATTGCCCTGTGAGCACGGATGGGTCAGACTTGTATGTTGGCGAGTGTGTTCGTTCTGCTTCGGATGTACCGTCTGACAGAACATGTTGTATGTGACATGACTCGGTGCTCACGTTGTGTCACTTGGCATGCCGTCCCCATGACTGGCCCGGGCTACTTATATATGGAGAATCCCAGGTGTTCACTCAGTCACAGGAACCTGTAGGCACACGCCGACCGCTGCTGAGGCCACCACGTCGTCCTTCCCTCCAGGGCCTTCTTCTTTAGCCTGGGGTCCATGACATCTGGCCGCGCGGTCCTTGAAGGGGCTGATACTGGGACGGTACTGGTGGTGTAACCTCTGATCCCCCTCCCCCGTTATGACTGATCTCCGAATCGCTTGTCTCATGAAGATGACTTGGAGAAACAAGATTCCTTTTCCTAAGGGGGGAGAAGATGTGAAGGTAACGTTTTCACATTCGGGAGGTTACAGAAAATGGGTTGGGCACAGGGGGTGGGTAACCTACGGCACTCCAGATGTTGTGAAACTACAACTCCAAGCATGCTCTTCTCAGAACTCTCATAGAAATAAATGGAGCATGCTGGGAATTGTAGTTTCACAACAGCTGGAGTGCCGCAGGTTGCCCACCCCTGAGCGGATATGCATTGCAGTTCTTACAGGTGTGACATGTTGGGGTGTATTTACTCTGGGTGTTTTTGTAAAAAAACGCATAAAAAAAACTATAGCAAAACCGCATGCGGTTTTACTGTATATTGCCGCAGTTTTGCTACGCAGCTTGTACAGAAGAATCCTATTGAAGTCTTGATCTTCTCCACCTCTGGGACCCTCGCCTATCTCTAGAACGGGACCCACAAATTAAACACGAGCACACCACGCATGCACACGGCTATTTTCGGAACCCCCATAGAAGTGAAAGGAGGGGGTGGCCACACTTGGGTTGGGTGCTTAAGTTCACTTTGGGGGTCCTGTTCTAGAGAGAAGTGTGGGTCCCAGACCCGCGGGTATGACATTGGTGGCATATCCTATAAAATGAATGTGCGTCGCCCGTAAAAACGGCGCCAAAACAAATGTGGTTTTAATTGCACCTCAACTGCTAGGTGTGAATATACCCTTGGGGCAGGGGTGGCCAACCTGCGGCTCTCCAACTACAACTCCCAGCATGCAAAGACTGCCTACAGCAGGGCATGATGGGAGTTGTAGTTTTACAACAGCTGGAGAGCTGCAGGTCGGCCATCCCTGCCTTAGGGTTTCTGAACTATAAAAGCCGTCTCGATGCCATGTGTGAATGTAGGTGTATGTTGCCGATACAGCGAGTGGGGTAAAGCCGGCCGCCAATTTCAGGGGGTTCAGCTGACTGTGTATGGGGCGTCCGACTGTCCCCCGACAGTTATATGGGAGGATCGAGCGAGCATTCGGCGACGGTTATCTTGTGTGTGGCCTAAAGCCTTGGTCACACAGGACAGTTCGGTGCAGTTTTTTTCATATATTTTTCCCACCTAAACAGATAAAGTGTGGCGTAAACACACGGCGGAAAAATCTGATGTTTGTGTCGTGAAATCCATCACTTTTCACAGTTTGAATACTGCAGATCCACTCATGGGGGGGGAAAGCAGGAAAATGTGGCACATAGAAAGCAGTGGGACGTGTGGCATACTCGCCAAAATCTGCATTTCAGTTCCTCGCCATTTTTTTGGGTAGACGTGTTTGCTGTCAGTGAATGGAAACCCTAGTGACCATCCGATGCAATAAGCCTCTATATACCTAGTCCTGCTCTGAGTGGGGGAAGAGACAATGCTCTTATGAGCTGAACCTGTCGCTGCACAAACCTCGCTACAATGTGTCGGTCTGAAGTCCAGGATGTTCATCTCGCAGAGCACTGTCTTAGGCCTCACGGCCGTATTTTTTTTTTCCCGTTTACTGGCCGTTTTTTGCGTTCCGTATACGGTCCGCAAAAAAAACCCAGAATGTACTCCGTATGCATTTAGTTTCCGTATTTCCGTTTCGTTTTAACATAGAACATGTCCTATATTTGGCCACAAATCACGGTCTGTGGCTCCATTCAAGTCAATGGGTCCGCAAAAAAAAAAACGGAACACATACGGAAATGCATCCGTATGTCTTCTGTTTCCGTTCCGTTTTTTCCTGAACCATCTATTGAAAATGTTATGCCCAGCCCAATTTTATCTATATAATTACTGTATACTGTATATGCCATACGGAAAAGCGAAACGGAACCGTGAAAAACGGACCGCAAAACACTGAAAAAGCCATACGGTCGTGTGCAATAGGCCTTACACTGATGCGCTTCTAGACAGCAAACGGAGGTCTTGAAAATGGGGAGGAATTTAAAACGCAACGTCTAGCAGAGCATTGTAGAACTTTTTCATTTTATACAGTTTAATGAATTAGCCTGAAAACCAAAGAAGGGGGGGAGTTATGAGAAAACTGCATCGAGCTGTACTACAGCTGTGTGTGAACATCGTCCTGCTGCACAACCCGGGGCCCCTCCATAAAAGCTTCCTGCAAAATGTATGAGTGGGGCTGTGGGCACAGCTATACCCCTGTGACCGATCAACACGGACACCCACTGACCCATTCACTTTTTTACTGGGACTTCGGGTTATGACCTCACAAATGGAGCGGTAAAATTTCCGCTCTGTGTGCGTAAGAATTTGAAAATCTCACCTACTTGGCTTGTACTGTATTACACTGCGGAGTTTCCACATACATGTGCATATACCCTTAGCTTACCTGCACCCATTATTCAAAAATATAAAAAGTGCACAAAAATCTGCATTTTTATGACTTTTAATGCCCATGCGACAATGTTTGGCCACCCGGGCGTCATTAGGCCAAGTAGGACAGATGGGCAGGAGGGAGGTGGAGCAGGGGCGTCTCAGGCAAGGGGCCGACGTAGTTTTTTAGACGGATACACAGACTGCCGTAAATGCGCCTAATTTATGACTAGGCACTTGCCACGGCAGCGCAGGGGGGACAACTAAGGCCAGAGCAAAAAGCCGTTTTTGTTGTGGCTTTTCTGCTTATGTTAACAACCCCATTGAATTGTTTGGGGAAATCGCACAAAAAAACTGACATGCTGTGGATTTTAAAAATTCCACACGGCAGGTCAATATCCGTACGTAAAAAATACGCAAACTGTGCGTGCGATTTGGCAAATCTTTAATTCATTTGCGGGTACTGTATTACGTTGTAGTTTTTCAACACTAAAATCCTTGTGGCAAAACTTCCCGTAATCCGCATTGTGTGCAGTTAGCCTTAGGCCCCCTGCACACGAACATGTGCACCCCGTGGTCGTGGGGGCAGCCGCAGCGGATCGCGGACCCATTCACTTTAATGGGTCCGCGATCCGGCCGTTCAGCAAAAAGATAGGACATGTTCTATCTTTTTGCTGAACGGAAGTACGGGACAAAACCCCATGGAAGCACTCCGTAGGGTTCCGTTCCGCATTTCCGGATTTGCAGACCCATTCAAGTGAATGGGTCCGCATCCGTAATGCCCACGGAACGGCACCCGTGTATTGCGGATCCGCAAATGCGTTCATGTGCAGGGGACCTTAGTGGTTTTTGATGTGGTTTAATCCATTTGGCTTGGTTTCCATGCAGCTGCTGCAAGGGGAGTAGTGTGCCACGTGGTGCTGCTAGTCCACAGCAGTTGGCCTGAATTGCCGCAATTGCGTTTTTATTATATATATTTTTTTGTATGTGCTTCCCTTGTGTTTCCTGAGAAACCATGGCAAACTGCTGCAGTTTTGCAGCTCCACATGACATACTACTGCCTCGCAGCCGCTTCCTGGGCTCCCGGACTAAGAAAAGAGAGCCAATAAAGTCCGAGACACATGGGGGTACACTGGGGTCCCAATTATAGCCATGGACATTAAACACAACTTGGGCTTCGTTCATACCTCCGTTTGAAGATCCTGCAGGCTTTTCGACAGAGATCAGCCTGTCGGATCCTCTACTTCACCGCTGGATCCCCATTGACTGCAATGAGGTAGATTTCTGGCATAAATACTGGGTTTTAGCTGGAATTTCCACCGGATCAGGAAGCCAGATCTCCAAAACGGAGATGTGAACACAGCCTTAAAGGAGTTGTCTGGTTTCTCATTTTGATGACCTATCCCCAGGAGTGCTGCATTCTCTCCATGCCGGTGATCGGCAGTGTGCTGGGAGTTGGACCTCCCTCGATTTGGATGTTGATGGCCTATTCTGAGGATTGGTCCATCAATATATTAAACCCGGACAACCCATTTACCTTCCCCACCTCTTATGTAAAATCTCTGCCATTAGCCAATATCTAGAGAACACTGAAGGTGCATTTCCATGCACCGACTGAGGCAGGCAATTATCGGGAAGAGACCATTCCTTCCTGATAATTGCCTGCTTGTCAATGGAGATGAGAGCTGCATTTACGAGAAGCAATCCCCTCCACTGTATGGGGACATGTATTTACATGTGCAGAATATCTGGAACTAACGTTCCTCTGAACGCTCGTTCCCGACAATCTGCCCGACTAAATGTGCTGCCGATGAACGAGCGAAACGCTGGCACGTCAATCATCGTTTCTGGGCAGTAGATCTAAACAGCGATCTGCTGCCCAGAAACAATGCAGCTATATGGGGACGAGGGATCGGTATATTGACCACTTTTCCTCATACTGTAGAGGTGATCGCTGCATGTAAATGTGCAGTCTCCTCCACTGAACGAGCAGATGACTGTCAGGATAATTGACCGTCTATTATGCGGTGTAAATCCGCCTTTAGACTATTTAGTCATAAAATGTTATTTTTCTACCGCTGGGTAAATGCTGAGGCATGAAGAGCAGATAACTTGTGAGATCACGTGGATGCAGAGGTCATGTGTCCTGTAAAGTCTCTGACAGGAAGACGAGGGATTTGTTAATTAGATAATTAGCGGGCAATTCAGTACTAGACTTTACATTCCGCGCTGTATATATGTGTATTGTACCAGGGCTTGCACCGGCCACAGCAGATATCTGGTGGCTGGAAGTTGTCAACCCAATCACCTCCACGTTTGGCAGAATTTAAAAAATTGCAGAAAAAAAATCATCAAAAAGGGAGTTTTGCAACTATACCCCCCTCCCCCAATGGCCTTGCGTGTCTTGTAGGTATTTGCCTACCCAATGAGCTGTCATATTACAGCAGCGGTCTATTCTAATTCGATGAGATTTCTAAGATCAGCTGAACAAGTGTGCGCGCTGAACGGGAATGAGGAGCGATCATTGCGTGCTCTGTCACTACGTGTGAAAGGACCCTTAGGGCTCATGCACACGACCATTGTTGGCCGATGTCCGTATTGCGACCCACAAACAGCTGGTCGGCAATATACCGGGCACCAGTTGTGTGCGCTCTGTATCACGGATGCAGACCCGTTCACTTGAATGGGTCCGCGATCTGAGAGATACAGTGCAGAGGCATGGAGCGGAGGGACACGGAAGCACTATGGAGTGTTTCTGTGGCATTTCGGACGGATCACGGACCCATTCAAGTTAAATGGCTCTGCATCTGCCTGCGCCAGCCACGTGCAATTTGCAGTCCCCAATGTACGGGATGGGCGGCACATTCGTGTGCTTGAGCCCTTAGGGTGCTGACACATGTTTTTCCAAAAATTTTTTTAATGCAAAACCAGGAGTGGATTGAAATAGTGGAGCAGTTGTATCTGCCCTTAAAGAGGACCTGTCCCCTCTCCTGACAATCGTGTTTTAATATCTCCATGCATTCCCCATATAATAACAATTCTGGAGCATCTATTCTTATGGCTCTATGTTGTGCCGTTCCTTTATTGTTTGCACTATACATTGTGACTGAATTGCTAGCAGTCTGCAGTAAGGCTAGGTCTACACGACGACATTTATCGCGCGACAGATAGGGCGCAGTGTCGCGCGACAATTTTTATAATGGCAGTCTATGGTGTCGCACTGCAACATGCTGCTACTGCGACGCAACAGTCGCAAAAAATCCATCTCGAATGGATTTTCTGCGACTGTTACGTCTTAGTCGCAGCATGTTGCAGTGCGACACCATAGACCTGCCATTATAAAAATTGTCGCGCGACATTAGTGCAACAAAATGTCGTGCGACAAATGTCGTTGTGTAGACCTAGCCTAAGGGTACAGAGGGGCGGTAACAAGTTGGGGGTGTGTACCTGCACAGTCTGAAAATGGCAGCACTGATTGGATAGGGGGAGTCTGTGCAGGGACACACCCCCAACTGGTTACCGCCCCTCTGTACCCTTACTGCAGACTGCTAGCAATTCATTCATAACGTATAGTGCAAACAATAAAGGAACGGCACAACATAGAGCCGTAAGAATAGATGCTCCAGAATTGTTATTACTTGGGGAATGCATGAAGCTATTAAAACCAGCATGTCAGGAGATGGGACAGGTCCTCTTTAATACTTTCTCTCCTCCGGTGATTTTTGGCTTCAAAAACCCTGAACGTGCTTCGGTCCCCATAGATAACAACAGATTACCGCACCAATGCCTAATTCACCAGGTATTTGGTCCGTCTGCCCCGACGATATTGTAGACTACTGGGCTTCACAGGTGGTTTACCTAAATTGTGCATTACGCATTTGCTGTATTGGTGGACATCAAAGCCATTTGATAAGATGGGACATTCCTCTGGTCCTGTAGAATGTGTCTGCCCGTACACTGACCGCATCTCCTTACAATGATTATCCACACTTTCTAAGTCCATGAATGTTTGCCTATGCTAATAGTTGTGTGTGTGCTGTGCTGGTTTGTTTTTGTCTTGTTTTGGTGGAATCAGCATGGGGTTATGTTGCCCTTTTTAATTAGCACAATGCTCCAACACAATGAATGACTCTAGGGTACTGGAGGAACAATCCTACACGTGGAGTCCTCTTCCAGAATGACATTGAGGAGGCCGGACCATGGATTAAGTGTATTGTGGTTTGGGTGACTGGGGGTGTTATGTCTATGGTTAGAAGTTATCAGAACTTTATATTGTATTTGTGCTCCTGTGTGTTGAGAGGAACCAGAAGGTGGAGCCCTGTGGGGGATCAGTGAAGCCATGCAATGAGATTGGAGGGGAGGATCACTTATTTAGGTTTTCTTTAAAATGCCATTCTAGGGTTTTTTTAAATATAAAATATAAGTTGGACGACCCCTTTAAAGGTTGGATGGATTGTCCGTTTCCGGATGAAGGGTAGAGGCCTGTGAGACCTCTTCCATCTCCTGACACATCCGTTTTAGGTAACTACTTGCATTACCCATGTAATAACAGTTCTGGAACATCTGTTCTTATAACCTATTATGTGCCGTTCATTTATTATTCCTTCTAGAAGCTTTACCCAAATGTGGGCCCTGAATTGGGTGGTTGTACATGTTTGTTCTGCTGTCGGCCACCTGTGAACGTATATTTGTGTCATCCAATTATGATCTGCTCACGCTTGACGTTCCTGCCTGTATACACACATCTCGGGGGAACGGCCGTCCTCCCCAGACGGGAAGGTTTACAATTCCCACTTGCCAAAGCGGTGAGTAATCGAGCAGTTTAGCAGATTCCATGGCATGTAGAGGCAGCGAACACGCTCGTCCTTCCTCCCTCTTCGTTATGGCCGTACCCTGGAGAAGCTATAGTCTAACATGCCGCGATTGAAGAAAGGAATTTGGAGAAAACAAACTTTTGACCTTATCGATAAGGTGAAGGGGCGACTGTGTCATTGGTTTTTGTATGTGGGGGGTGAATGGGGATGTCCGTATGAGCTCTTTATTACACCTCTGTATACCTCCAATTTCATGTGGAGGCATGCAGAGGTTTTTTGTGGTCAGAAGAAACCAGAAAGAGTTGAAGCATACTACTTCAGACTCCATATGTTTGGAAGTATGCCTCCACACTCATGGGACACAGCTTCATGTGGCATTGTGCCCTACCGCTTGCACTCGGCTCTAATGTGGCAGCACATTTTAATCCATGCGTGTCCTTCTAAGTTGTCCAGGATGGTGGTAGTGGTCACAACAAGGCCAATAGCCTCAATTATAAGGAGGAGAATGGCAGTCTATGCAACTGTTGACCTATCGTACTAGTTGAACCTTGATTTACGTATTGTATGTAGATCCTTTATAGTTTTATGTAATTGCATATGGCACAACTGCTGCCCAAGACCTTCCAGCAAGAGCTAGAACTTGTCCGCAAATTGGTAAATGGAATTTTCCATCCTAAACTGGAACTTGTATGAACCTTGAGAAGCATGTTAGATCCTATTGTAACGCACGTCAACCCTATAATTACCAGTGATCTAATTGCTATGTTTTATCGATGATCAACCAGCTTGTACAATCTTTAGTACCTGTATTTGCTACAATGGTGCGTAGACAACGTACTGATGGACTATGATGGAAGTCCATGATCTCCCTCCTGTGGTGAATCTTCAACATTTCCATTCACCGACTGCGGCAGGCAATTATCTGGAAGAGACCATTCCATCCTGATAATTGCCTTCTCGTCAGTGGAGATGAGAGCTGCATTTACGGGCAGCAATCCCCTTCACGGTATGGGGACATGGATTTACATGTGCAGAATATTGGAGTATGCATGGACAGATGTAGGGTCTCCTGTGCAAGACCAGGGGATGGGATTCTGATGGGACCAACCAAGCCAGATGACTGTGACAAAGAGGGGCTTGAATGGAGCCGTGGTCAGGTATATGCTGCCACTCTATTCATAAGCTGGTATAACCCTTTAATAAGTTTCTCTCAAGAATTCCCCGGTAATTGAGTATCTTGGCTGACTGGGGTAAGGCCAAGCACGGCAGCACTGATCTTGCCAAACACCACGTCTAGATGCAGCCACTGTGGTTTCCAAGGCCCTGTTTATGGTGATAGGTCTTCTTTACCACGTCTTTTGATCTTGACATCATCTTTCTGTTGACCAGTATATTACATATGCCTTCCATTTGACTTTGGCTTTTGGTTGCTCCACCAGCTGCTTGTAGCGTTGAGCTTCCTGTCTCAGTTGATGACCCTACATAAAACACAGGAGAAGCTCATGCACAAGTAATTACATCAGCAGGCAACAGTCATTTGGTTCCCCATCCATTAAAGCCAGCAAATGCCTTCTAAAAATGGCCAAATGGTTGTAAGTGGGCCTACGACCATCTGAGAGTGCCAAGAACTGCCGTTATAGTATTGCTGGGGTTAGCATGTGTAGGAAGGAGTAGTCACACCTGAGGTGACAAATGGCTCAACATGCCTAGGGAATGGGGCAAATGATAAATGCTGGTGGCTTCTCGGCCTTGTCATTTATCCAAAGTGCATCATTAATCACGTCCACCCTGTGAGAAGCTGATGATTTCCATAATGGAGGCCTGTCTATTGAATTCTTACTAGAAGACAGATCACACGGGTCATGGGGTCAAGAAAGGAGCGCTGAGGTTGTCAAATATATGCACAATATGTCTTTGAGAGCGGGGTAAAACTAAAATATGGGGTCGGCATTAGTTTCCACAGGGTTGTCACCTAGCTTTCTGCATGGTAAGGCTGTCTCCACACATTGTGGGTTCTTTCTGAATTTAGGCACATTCTGCCAGCAATGCCCCCCTCCCTCTTCTCATAGATTTGAGGGGTTGGTTGCGACCACTAGTTCTGTACTCCACCATAGCGACACCTCTGCCTTTCTACCTCTTCTCAGCCGTGACCCTCCAGCAGGATGGTGGATAGATGCCAGTTTTGTGCCAGGCCTCCAACAGTTTATACATTTCTCTGAGTCACGAGCATGTACAGGTTGTGTTTTTTGTTAGTATACTACTGTAAGCTGTGAATCATGCGTCTGAAAGTTAGAATATTGCACAATTAATCCGGCCCCGGGACTATGTAGGCATGAGCAAACAGGACGATCACTCATTCCTTCACACTACCAAACACCGAGTCCAACTTAAAGGTAAAACATATTCTAAAAAGGATTATGTACCTTTTTAGTAGCTATCACTGAAGTAACAAAGACTAGTATCTATTGCTCCAGCTATGGAATATATAGAGTTAAAATGTTGGTCCTGAGGTGCCTGCAACTGAGGAAGGGTGTAGCACTATTTCTTTACATGCATATTAATAATTTCTCACCAGGCGTGTTACCTGTGACTCTATCACAGCAGGAAATCCCAGCAATGATCTAAAACACCAGTCCGACAGCTGAGTTACAGTACCTCCAGACAGTCCGCTGCACTGCTTCTGCCTCAGTCTCTGTATGTGAGGCCAGAGGAATTGTCTCTGGCCTCTGATCTAGTTACCATCTTGATTTATAAGGGAAGCTGCACTGTAGGTGTTCAGTTTTTAAAGTGGGTTATCTCGTGTATCATTTTCCTACCAAAAGTCCTGAAATGTTAATACTGGTTTTAAAGTAATTTCCAGTATTTATAGAATAAATTATTTTTTTTCTTCTGTGAATTCCCCCCCCCACTTGGTGCTGCTAATCTGTACTGCCAAGGGTGACCTCTGTGCAAAATCAGCTTCCTTCCACCTCTGGCAGCTGATAATACAGTCTCTTCTTCTTAATTCCCCCTGTAGATGCAGTCTACTGAACTTCACTGCCATGCTACTGCAAGGGCTCAGGTCCTTCCTATAAAGGCAATACAACTCGTTCTTCTGACAGCTCTCGCTCCCGATCCCCCCCCCTCATATAGACGACTGCATGACCCGGCCAACTAAGCAGGTGTTCTCATTAGAAAGAGGAGGAGGAAGCCCCTGCCGGATTCATCTAGTAGTGACTTATCTCCCCAAAAAGGATCGAGCAATTGAAATCCAACCTGCCTGATCGTAATCTCCTGCAGTATATGCCATCAAGGGGGAAGTCGGTAGGCCACCATACACTTTAGATGGTGTGCCGGTCCAGCATGTTTTCGTCAGCAGATATCTTAAATGTATGGTCCGCTTTAAGTAAAATGTTTTTTTTTTTTTTTTTTCCTGCTCATTAAAACCAGATGGCGACAAACATCCATTTTTACTAGTCTTTTTTTATTTTATTTTATGAATCTGATCTGTTCTTAAAGGGGGTTTCTGAGATATTTTTATTGATGACCTATCCTCAAGATAGGTCATCTGTATCAGATCGGCGTTGGTCCGACACCTGGCACCCCCGCTGATCAGCTAGTTGAAGACAAGGCCGCGTTCCGTGCCATCTCAGCCTTCATTGTTTACCTGCCCGTCGTCATTCCTATACACTTGTATAGGAACAAGCGGCCCCATAGAAATGAATGGGACAGGGGCATGTAGTTGCACCTGCTCACTGCTGCAGTGTCAACAGCGAGCAGGTAAACAATGAAGGGAGGGCTCCGCTCGCACAGAGCATAGCCTTCTCTTCAACCAGCTGATCGACAGGGGTGCTGGGTGTTTGACCCCCGCCAAATTTAGAAAACCCCTTTAACAGCATTCAAAGATTCTTTACAGCAGCCACCATGGATACAATAGATGGAGGGGACCTTATGGACTTCTATGGGGACGTTTTCTAGACGCTCTCTGTGACCTGTGCAGAGATCAGGAGGGAGTAGATAAGCTGTGATATCACCTCTTGTGAGTGATGGATCCTGTGTAATCTATATAGAGTTGACATCTGTCATTCTAATCTGCCTGTAATGATAATGAGATGACTGTTAAGAACTGATCTGTAGCTTAGTGGCCAGTGTGAAAACGTCTGACTTTTTTTTGTTAAAAAGTAAAGAAAATTAAAAGTAACCACCTAAACGTCTTTAATAGGTCATTTTCTGATGACACATTCCCATTAAGACCCTTTTACACTGGCCCAGGATCAGAACAATTATGGGAACCAACATTTGTGAGGACACTCAAACTCTTGGGACCTGGACAATCCCTGGTCATCAGTGCACTGCATGTTGTTTGTACCTCTTGGGATAAGGAGCAGATGTTTTCCTCAAGATGTTTACCTTCCAAGTTATACAACCTCCTAATCAGCCTTGAAATCCTTGGAGCAGCCTTGAAGGAATGTAAATAGTTTCTTCAATTAATAGACCTTCTTAAGTGTCTTGTACACAACATTTTGTTGGGTACAAGAGGGTAGTTTCACACGTGGCAGAATTGCACACAGCCAAACTTACATTTAGCAGCAGAGTGGATGAGAGTCTGGCAGATCTCCTCTGTCTGCAGTGTGGACTTTAAAGGGTTTGTCCACTTTACGGATATTGATGACCTCTTTTCAGAATAGGTCATCAATATCAGATCCATGGAGGTCCGACCAGCTGTTAGAAGGGACCACGGCACTTGTGCGAGTGCTGCGTCCTTTTCAATGTTGGCCTACCTATGACTATGAAGCCAGACTTTGGCCGATGCGGTAAGGTCTTGTGGCCACCAGCGATCCATGCTCCTCAGAGGAACACGTCAATATTTCAAAATGTCCATACTCTTCAGAGAAGGTGGAGCCCTTCTGAGTACCTGGCTTTGCACAACACACCGCATCCGGGTGTCATGTCGCTGAGTTTGTCTTGTTGCCTGATAATCGTGTAACTATTATAATTAATCACCATCATATTCTTATTAGTTGGCCTTGACCTTTTTTAATGTAATTTCCTGAAGTGATATCAGCTGGGAATATTCTTGGGTAAACAGCCTATGCGCTGGCATGGGCGACTTCACTATATTTACGTGAAACATGCAGAACCGTGTGCACGGACCTTTTAGGGATAAAGTAAGGACCCGTAGGTGCTCCGTGTGCCACTTCTATGGCGCATTCATTTTTATATTTCTAGAAGAGAATGCCTCTGCATGTGATGGACTGGTGCCATTAATTATATATAGTCCTGGATAATCACTCCTCCAATTATATTGATCAGATAATTAATCTCAAGTAGTGGGAAAACTACCTTTGATCGCCCGGCTGAATGGCCACCGGTCTCCATTGTTGATGGCCAGTGACGTTGTGGGAGGTCAGGATGATACTGGAAGGGTCCAGTCTTTGCCAGTATAGAAGCTTATACATGGTCATCCACGTCAGATAAATGCTAGCTGATTTCGGCAGGCCCAGCTCACCATGTGTATGGGGTCCTCCTGACGCTTCTCCAGTGTAAGGGGAGATGAGGATTGGGCATGTTGGATTTCAGCTGTCCCATCCATATTGTTCTTGGGGAGATAAGCCACTGCCAGAGGCGGGGGAGCTGCGCCTGGTGGTGGACGGGCCCCGGGAAACCCGGGGTCCTCCAGCCACAACTCTCCCCAGCTCCATTCTCTTTGTAGGTGCAGGTCCCAGAGGCTATCCTAGCGATATTCCCCCCCATTGTCTAAGATGGGATAACCCCTTTAAGTACGAAGTCTCGCCATTCGATTCTACAGTTTGAAAACCATTTTAAAACTGCAATCCGAAGTTGACTTCAGCCTATCTACTTCAGTCTACTTCAGATCGCTGTTTTAAAATAGTTTTCAAGTTGTAATACCGAAGTTCTTCACCGAAGTCTCGCGAGACTTGGGACTTAATAAATTTCAGCTCCGCGAAGCCCATACATTTGAATGCTTTACGAACTTTTGAATGAAGCAACTTTTGGATATACAATCCGAAGCGCGCTTCGTTCAACCCTATTCGTCACGTGCCTTAGGGGGCATTCACAGGGCTGTATCCTTTTTGTGGTCTGCAAATTGCGGATCCGCAAAACACAGATACCAGCCATTTGCGTTCCCTATTTTGTGGATCAGCACTTCCTGTCCTTTCTTAGAAATGCCTATTCTTTTCCGCCAAATGAAAGTTGTTTTTTTTTTGTTTTTTGTTTTCTGCGGGGCGGCGTTATGGACGTGCGAATGCGGACAGCGCATGGTGTGATATCTGCATCTTTTGCAGCCCCGTTGAAATGAAAGGGTCTGCATCCGATCTACAAAAAAACGTGGAACGGATGCGGGCCGAAACTACGCCACGCACACGGCTTGTTTGAATCACAGACCCTGTATGACGGCACACAGGCTCGCTACAGGTCCGTATTAGGGATCCATAGGGCCTCCATGTGGTGCTATATCATCCCTTTTCTTGGCCTACCAGCATTTATAGAGCAGGCATCCTCAACCTGCGGCCCTCCAGCTGTTGTAAAACTGCAACTCCCACAATGCCCTGCTGTAGGCTGTTCGGGCATGCTGGGAGTTGTAGTTTTGCAACAGCTGGAGGGCCGCAGTTTGAGCATGCCTGACGTAGAGTACTGTGCCCCAGGGATGTATCTGTGCAAAGCCGATCTGTGATATGGCTGTGTGCATGAGCCCTTAAAGGGGGGGTTTCCAGGTCTCCTATGTTGATGGACTATCCTCAGGACAGATCATCAATATTTGATTGGCACCCACACCGATCAGCTGTTTGAAGAGGCCGTGGTGCTCCGTTAAGCGCCACAGCTCAGTCCCATTGAAGTGAATGGACCTGAGCTGCAATACCAAGCAGAGCCACTATACAATGGCTGGCGCTGTGCTTGGTACGCTGCAAGGAGGCTGAGGCACTCACTGGAGCATCGCAGCCTCTTCATACAGCTGAACAGGGGTGTCGGGCGTCAGACCCCAACCAATCACATATTGATGACCTATCAGGAGGGTAGTCCATTAATATAGACGACCTGGAAATCCCCTCTAATTGTCATCTGTTACCTGAACTCCTACAATGCATTACGTTCTCGAAATAAGCAGCTTTGAGTGTGACTGGAGAAGAAAACGTAGGCGATAAATAAAGCAGTGCGACATTGCAGCGCACATGTGAGGGTCTGCTCGACCTATCCACGGTGCATTGGGCGATATGTGTTTTTTCCCTTCCAGTAAAGTTGGGTTTACTTTGTATTCTGGCGTACGACCGCTCCCTCTACAGAATATCCGCTTATGCAAATGATCCGGGGAGTATTTTTATCTCGTCCCTGATTAGTGTTTTTATGCGAAAGCAGCATAATTTTTTCTATATTTTTTTTTTTTTTTCCTCTATCAACTGACTGAAATTCTGATTATCCGAGGAGGAGTTTGTCGCTCGGTTGCTCCTGGCAGGAGGGTGGAGCAGAGCTGCAGTTCAGATGGATGTGCTGAGCTAGAACTGTAGCACCATATAGCCTGCAGTCCCGACTTGACGGATATTCACCATTTTCAATTCTGTATTTTATTACAATTTTATTTTATTTTTTTCTATTTTTTTTCCCTGTAGTATAATGCATTTAAATTTTTCGGTACTGTAATGCGGTTTCGCACACACTCATGTCTCTCTCTTCTTCTCCGCAGGCCGCCACAGTCTCAGATGGAGGTAAGACCCATTTCTACTTCTATAAGAGAATGAACTTTCTTGCCCTGTGTGAAACCACTGGTAATTCATTATAACGTGGCGACAAACTCTGCTCTGCTACATCTGCCTTATCCTGACCAGTTTTGTCAGAAGTGCTGAGCGCATCTGTCACGGGGTGCTAGGCGATGGAGCACTCCTCGTCCTCGCCTGTGTTTGCAGCCTGTACAAGTTGGAACGGGTTCTTTTACGTGTCTTTGCTCGGTTGCTGTCTTTTAGTTTACTGAGAAAGTCGGGTTATTAATGCCATGGAGACACCTTGTCCTCGGTCTCCATCGCCTCCAGCGCAATCCTCTGCGTGTGAGGGCAGGCTGGTTGTCAGACACTACTCCGCATAGTCCTCTGTTGTTCGCCAGTCATGTTGTCTCTACAGCTGTGTTCTCCTCGCCCTCGGGTTCACTCAATAAATGCCTGGCAACTACGTGGTTAATGCAGGAGGTTCTGGGTTTATGCCTCTCTTCAGTTCAGGTGATTTTATGAGTCTCCGTAATAGGTGCCGCACTTGTATTGTGAATGACCCCCCCTCCAAATAGTTCTAGGGACCTGACCCATAAAAAAAAATGCTATGGGCTCCGACTGACCACTGCCAATTGTTTGGGTGCCCTAAGGTAGACTACAACCTAATGATGGTAGTCAGGGATCGGCAACCTCCGGCACTCCAGCTGTTCTGAAACTACAACTCCCAGCGTGCTCCGTTCACTTCTATGGGAGTTAGAAGAACAGCCAAGCATGTTTGCATGCTGGGAGTTGTAGTTTCACAGCAGCTGGAGCGCCCAAAGTTGCCGATCTCTCTGCGGTAGATTATAGATGAATTACGGTATCCAAAAAACTGCGGTCAGTGTTTGTAACCGGATATGTCCTAATATAATCCAGTATATAGTACTGTACCTGCCGATAATCTGCTATATGGGAGCGCATTTAATATGCCGGCCCCTTTGAGATGAGCGGCGGCACCATATGTGGTCTAACGCTGATCTCCCTATTATAAAAAAGCTTTATTATATGTGTGTGTGTGTGTATATATATATATATATATATATATATATATATATATTACACATTTCTGCTGCTTTCCATAATAAATTACACTAATTATTACTATAATTGGGCTTGGTTCATCAGATCCTGGCAAGATCCTCTTAATGTAGAACCAGTTCCCCTGTAAGAATAGCCCAGACACTACTCCCTGCTACAAGTCAATGGGCGCTGGTGGTATCCCATGGGTGACAATCCAGCTATGCACCCTCTACATTAATGAAATGTTTCTCCATACAGTAGGAAAATGGTCTGTACACAAAAATGTACAAAATATATCAAATTATATGTATAATATATAATTTTAAAAAAATTAACTCTAAATATTTTTATTTATATATTTAATAATATTATATATATATATATATTTTTTTTTCACTAAAAATAATCAAGGAATTTACAGAGTTCTTAAATTTACCCCAAATGCTTTAAAGGACAATATATTTTACAGAAGATAAAGGTTATTAAAAAGTATTAGTTTTCCAGTATACTTTCTGTATCGATTCCTTGCACTTTATTTTAAGATCTGTGCTTGCTGTCACCCAAAAATAAAAATCAAGAAATTTTATGAAGCTCTTAAGAATGCTTTAAAAGGACCCTCCGTTGTCAGCAGATAAAGGTAATCCGTTCCTCCCTGGTACTTTGTGTATTAAGGCCTGTGTTACTCCGACAGATTATCCGTCCACTCGGACCAGTTGGGGTGTATAGCAAAAGATCTGTGTGTGTGTAAATGGCCATCTGACCAATGATTGGTCAGAAAATCTGTCAGATACTCTATTGGTGTAATACAGGCCTTATTCCTTGCACTTTAAGATCTCTGCTTGCTGTTATTCAAATGGAGCCAATCTGTCCTGGTCATGTGATGGACACACAGGTGCGGTTACGGTTACAGTCCCGTGCGCCTATCACATAATCGGGACAGATTTTTATCCCCGAGGAGCACACAATGAAGGCTTCTGCCGAATGACAGCAAGCGGAGGAATTGATATAGAGAGTATAGTGGGATATTGTATAACACTTCATTGCCGCCAGACAGCGCAGCAGGAATATATTGACGTGCAGTGGACTTCGGGGATGATTTGGACGGCACAGGTCTTCCTCCTGACCGGAGGCGCAGTCTTGTTATGAGTTCTCGTCTGTCTCAAGGATTTCTATTCAGCCTTGAAAAACAATTTGGTGGAACAGTTCAGCGCGTCGAATTATAATGCCGAGCACATCCTCGCTCTCCCCACGCGCTTAAAGTTCTATGTCAAGTATTTTATTGTTTAATTTTAGTGCGGGATTTCCCCCCCAAACATAGCATAGAAGTTACACAGTCGTGTGCAGAAGTTTGAACACCTCTGGTAAAAATGGGTTAACAAGATCCCTTGCTGGGAACAGACTGGGCATCTGTCAGCAGTTTTGTCCCTATGACACCGGCTGACCTGTTACATGTGCTCTTGGCAGCTGAAGGCATCTGTGTTGGTGCCATGTTCATATGTGTCCTCATTGCTGAGAAAAATTATGTTTTTATTATATGCAAATGAGACTCAAGGAGCAACGGGGGCGTTACCATTACACCTAGAGGCTCTTCTCTCTCTGCAACTGCTGCGTCCTCTGCACTCTAATTGGGCCAGGCGGTGTAAACGTCATCACACCTGGTTCTGACTTCTCCTAAAGTCAATCAAAGTGGAGAGGGCGTGACAAGTGCAGAGAGAGCTGAGCCTTTTAGGTGTAATGGTAACGCCCCCGTTGCTCCTAGAGGCTCATTTACACATAATAAAACTTGATTTCTCTCAGTAATGCGGACACATATGAACATGGGACCAACACAGATGCCTTCAGCTACCAAGAGCACATGTAACAGGTCAGCCAGTGTCATAGGTATGAAACTGCTGACAGATGCCCTTTAAAGGCAGCTCCTGTCCATATGCCTTATTAGGGTATATAGAAGCCTTAAAGGGGAGCTCCCTACTCAGGACCTCCCCCCGTCCCCGTGAACCAGAATGGTGGACTCTGTCCACAAATTACATTGATGTCCATTGCATGTAATACTACATTTTCTGGCGAGTCACACCTTGACAAAATCTATTGCAATCCATCTAGGAGAAGAAGCTAGCTACTTCCTTTCCTTCAGCTTTCACAGATTTTAATCCTACAGGTTATAAATCAGGGCGACCGTTTCGGTCTATGTCAGACCCCTAATAATTTGTGAACTGATATCAGGTCAGGTCAATGTTCACGCCTCCTTCGCGGCTTCTATACGGCAAATCTGAAAGAATTCAGATGGGCGAGTTCAGTCCATGAAACACTGTCCATGTGACGGACATGTTTCTCGGTCCGATCGTGGCTCATTTCATTTTGGGCAGAACTCGCTGCATGATAGAAATCGGTGGTGCTGTGAGTTCCAGGCTTGACCGCAGGTCCACTGTATGATGGGACGGTCGCAGCAGCATAGATTGCAATGAGCCACGGTTGGTCTGGGAAATGCGACCATCACATGGACAGCGTTTCACGGACTGATCTTGTCTGAAGCTGATCTAGTCATGGGATCCAGGAGCTTTCCGTGTGTTTTATTTTTTATTTTATACAGCAAATATAGTGCTGTCAACTATGCTATTCTTGCTGGGAATTTGACAGAACGGAAAGCAACCCTTACACAATGATCATATATGATTGACTACTAGGATGAGCTTAAAGAGGCTGAAGACTTCATCAGTGACCGGGTGACATAAAAAGCTCCATTAGAGCTAATACGGTAACTTTTCAGACAGCTACTTCCTGCCCAGATACAGAAGTCAGGAGCTTACAGCAGAAACGGCACAAGGATTTCTCACCATGTCTGGTTGACATTCCTTGAAGGGGGAGGGTGAACGCTTCCCCGTTCTCAGCAGAGAGGTGGGTGGTCTCGCACTACATTGAAATGAATGGCACTTGGGGAAGTCTCCAAAATCCAATCTGATCAGTGCTTTCTAATTTCATTTCTATGCTCGTATGGTAATCTATTACAGTTATAAAGCAGTGCATCTGTTTTTTGTTCGCTTTACTGATGAATTTTTCGCATAAATTTACTTAGAAATGATGGCAGATGTTTTGTTGCATAGAACGGATCATTTATACAGCCCCCCCCCCATCCCGCCTTGATTAGCAGATCGTATTATTGCCACTTTCTAATCAGCTCTAATCAACATTTCTTTTTAAGTTAAGATGGAAAAGTTCTTCAGCTTTTTGGACGAGAATATTTTATTTTTATTAATTGGTTATTGTATATTATTGTTTGCATATGATGTGACGTTATCTGATGTGCCATGGTAACAATTACTCATTATTGGACACATTCACTAAAAAGTGGCATACTGAGTTTGCCACCCAAATTTTTTTTTTTGTCCCCCGCCCCAATTTATATAGGACACACACCAAATCGGCAACCGTTGACTTGCAAACAGAGCATATGACACCCTTCATCAGATTCCAAAATGAACGTGTAGATCAAATCAGACCCCCCCAAAATAATACACAGACCAGACCCCATATAAAATACAAATCCCAAATGAGATCCCCCTCTTAATAGAGCATACCTCCCAACTTTTAAAAATCGCAAAGAGGGACAATATGTGCGGCGCGCAACACAACTGTTTTTTCTATACTAGGCCACGCCTCTAACTCCGCCCAAATCCTAATTACTGACTGCGTCACAACTATAGCAGCTGGGGATCGGTTAGGCGAGTAGAAGTTCCTTTTTATTTTTTTTATTTTTTTACAGCATGTGGGACCCCTTTCAAAAATTATTTTTCTTGCGCTTCAGTATCCATTATATCCATTTAAATATTGGCACATAACTCCATTAGATTATAAATATTTTAAGGTCCAAATTGCACCAAATAATGAAGTTCTGGTCTAATATACAGGTGGAAACCATACAAACCCTTTAGTAAGGAGCAATTTCGAAAATATATTAATGCACATTTATGCACTAATTCCCCAGGTCAAAAAGAGGGAGATTTAAAGGGAACCTGTCATCAACGTTATGTTGCCCATACTGACGGCAGAATAAAGTAGAGACAGGTGAGATGATTTCAGCGGTCTGTCATTTATAAGTAAGTGGTTGCCGAGAACAGACATCACAATCATTGCAGACTGGGCCTGGAAAAGAGTCACGGCCACCTGAGAAGAGTCCTGGTTATACATGAAGTCCTGCTCTCCTGCCCACCTGCTGATGACTGACAGTCTTCTACCTAGTTTTCTCTCTTTCTCTCTAGGAGAGAACTGCCAGTCATCAGCAGATGGACAAAGAGAGCAGGAGATTATGAATAACCAGGACTGTTATCAGGTAGATTTGACTCTTTTCAAGGCCTGGGCTGCAATGATGAAGATGCTGGTTCTCAGCAACCACTTACTTTTAGCTCATGAGTGACACATCGCTGACATCAGCATTTCTGTCACTAATTTATGCTGCCCTCAGTGAGATCAGCATAACGTTGATGACGGGTTCCCTTTAAGGATCAAAGAGGGACAGAGGGACTTGGGTCAAAAAGGACACTTGGGAGGCATGGTGCAGACCTCAGACCAAATATATATATGTGTGTGTGTGTATATATATGTATATATGTGTGTGTGTGTGTGTGTGTGTATATGTATATATGTGTGTGTGTGTGTGTGTGTGTATATGTATATATGTGTGTGTGTATATATATATATATATATATATATCTCTCTCAGGGAGACCCGTCTCAACGGAAACATGGTAGCACTGTGGCCTTCTTTCAGCTTTTCCTAGGCAATATGACGTCACATTCATTGGTCACATGGCTTATTAGCTGCTCAGCCTCATAGACGTGAATAGGGCTGAGCTGCCCCATTCAGATTTTGATCTTCGATATGCCTGATCCTTTTGTCCTCAGGGGAGATAGTAGAGACCCATGTTATCATGGGGATGGGCAAAGAAAACTATTTGTAAATAGTTAGTGCCAGTATTGTGGTTTTATACACTTTTATACCTAGTGATGTCACGTAAAGTGTATGTGTTTATATAATGGACTGGTCTGATGCCATTTCCTAGGACTGGACGGCGAGATCTAGTTTGAGCGCTGGTATCTTATCGGTAGAGCTCTGTCCGGACCCGTCGCACACTCTGCAGGGTTATGTCCATTCTCAAACACACCACCGCTCTGCTCTGCTGATAGTCCACGAAATCTGTGACCAATGTAGAATTCCCCACCGTGCAGGATCCCAGCCCAGGAGTGGGAGCATTTCATGTCTGACTCAAAATTCGTTGTTATGCATGACACGTCATACATATACAAAAGATGGCTTTTTTTTTTTCTTCCAGAAACAGCGCCACCCTTCGGCACAGGATTTCCGTGGTATTGCAGCTCATCCCTGTTCATTTCAATGGAGCGGAGCTGCAATACTAGACACCTATACAATATAGATGTGACGTTGTTTCTGGTTTTGAAGGACTCAAGCTACTGCTTCCAACACTGGAAATTGGGGGTCCACATCTCTGTACCCAGTCCTGTACCCGCAGTTGGAGCAGGATATATTCTCAACGTAGTGGTGCGTCATAGTGGTTGTCCCACCAGGACAGCCTCTGTCCATATGTCCTATGAGGTTCAGCAGCCAATCCACCACTTTCCTCTCAAGAGAGCTACTTCAGGTGACATTGCCTTGTCTGGCCACTACAAATTCTGCTTAAAGGTATTGTCCACTTTTGCCAATTCCTTATTTTTGGAAGGTCCCTTGAAATAAGTGGATTGAATGATCTAAGGGGTCAGTAAGGAAACCCTCCTGCAAGTGTTTGATTCTCCTACAGCACCACCGCTGGTGACATTAAGCATTACACAGAGCCCTTTGAAATCAAAGGCTGTCCATATTAGGCTTGGATGTATTGGGTCCTCCAACAAGGGACTGTCTTTGTAGCTCCTCTCTGTTCCAGCTCATTGTTTGAGGTCCCAAATAAGGAACCTTCCTCTATGAAAGGATGACCTATGAAGTTCTCCCCTGTCCTAGGATATCTCACTAACTTTACCAGATGCTGAAACATCTTCCCGTCCTCATCCCATCTTCTCTGTGGCTCACAAAACCTTTGTTATGGGGTCTTGTTTAACTGTATTGCCACCTGGAGACCCCCATGCAGGAGGGCAGTCGTATGGCGCATGGTGGTGAGAACGGTTCACTGCCGGTTGACTTTTATGACGAGGTTAAGGACTTGTCTTGCATATTTTAGACATAGATGATTTGTCTGTAACTGGAGACAAAAAATTTTAGTTTTCAGTCTTGGGTGTGAAGTGATGAGAACTGATCGAGTCCTTCCTTTGTCCCATCTTCTTCAAACTATAAAAATTGGACTCTAGACACAAAGGTATGGGATCCGGTGACGACATGTTTTTGGGGCTTGCAGGTGCCACCTCCGCACTGAGGCTCGGGACCATGTTTTCTTGGTATTTCTTTTATATTTTCAGTTCATTTTTTACAGTATTGATTTAAAGAAAAGAAAAAATGACTGGAGACAGTCCGCAAGATACTGATGACTGATCTTTTGGATCTGTTCTGTTACATTATATGCATAATAGATGGCTCCTGACAAGTCTGTTTTAGTAACTACTTGCATTCCCCAATCCTGCAGCATCTATTCTTATGATGTTCTGTGCCTCTATTATTCCTGCTAGAAGTTATGAATTTCTAGCAGTTTGCAATAAAGGTCCAGCTGGGTATTACCAGTTGGGGGTGTGTCCCTGCACAGTCTGTCACTATCCAATCAGTGCTGTGCAGGGACACCCCCGCTTTCCAACTGGTAATACCCATCTGGACCTTCTTTAGAAACTGTTAGTAATTCATTAATAACTTCCTGACGGAATATTCAAGGAATGGCACAACCTTGTCATAAGAATAGACGATCCGGAATTATTACATGGGAAATGCAAGTAATTACTAAAAGAAACATGTCAGGCGAAGGGACCGGTCCTTTAAGACCAGTTGGGTGCTTGGGTGCTAAAAACACTAGAGATGTATTGAACTGTGCCAGGTATATATACCTTTTTAAAGTTATAATATCAGAATCAAATAACCTCCTTGTTGGTTGTTTCCAGGTGCATATATATATATTTTTTTCTAGGCTGTACATGAGTCTAAATGAAATCAGAAAATATACATTGGAGATATACCAGACTGATCTTACATTTGATTTGATGACCTTAGGGTACACCATCATTATCAGATCGGTCGGGTTCTGACTACTGGTGCCCCTGCCATTCAGCTGATCGAAGGGGTGCCAGTACCCCAGCTACTTGCCTGACACAGGTCCACACGTTCCATAGTGGCCGTGCCTGGTATTGATGTCCAGTCCCATTGAAGTCAATGGGACTGAGCTGTAATACTAGAAACGACCACTAAAAAAAGTAAGGCGCTGTGCCTGGTGTACAGTGAAGGGAATGCGGCACACGGCATTTTTCAATTTTATATTTTGAATCCAAAAAGTGACATCATTTTTGCCTTCTTTTTTTTTTCTTTCAATTTAATAAATGTTCATAGGGAAAAGAAACCCCTGCGTATAAACAGGGCAACTGACGTGTAATTCATGACTGGGAATATCTTCTGTGTTATGGAGATTAGATTTCATCGTAAGCGCGTGGCTCCAGTCCAGACTGGGGACTTCACTGGGAATTCTTGTAAAACTGGCGTCTCTTTCCAGCTCTGAAAGTCATGTTTCGCCGTATGGTTCTGTCTGGAGGTGTAGAGGTTAAGAAGCAGGAAAAAGAGGTCGACATTGATTTACCATCCCTGGTCCATCCCTGGATTCTCCAAGTAAACCTCTGAATACTTTGTGTTCTCCCAGGGGACGCAAAATCGGCCTGTAAAATGCTAAATTCCACACAGTCCCAAAAAATAAACTATTCACAGGAAAATTCAGGAGGTTGTATTCAATTAGAGAAGAGCCCTTTTTCCCCCCCAAAAAATGGCGCCACTTTTGTCTTTGGGCTGTAACTGATATTGCAGCTTGGCCTTATCCAATGGGATTGATGGGGTGGAACTGCAATACCAAACGCAGTCACTGGATTAGAGTGGCGCTGTTTTATAGAAAAACCAAATCAGATCGCACAACCCATTAGTGGGTGACAACCCTAAAGTGAATGGTTATGGAAGCCAAGTTAGTTGTCGCCCAAGCTGGGTTAGCATGCTGAATGGTACATCTGTCTTGTTAGGCCTCTTTCACACGACCGTTTTTTTTTTTCCGTTTTGCGGGCCGTTTTTTGCGGTCCGTATACGGAACCATTCATTTCAATGGTTCCGCAAAAAAAACGGAATGTGTTCCGTATGCATTCCGTTTCCGTTTTTCCGTTCCGTTGAAAGATAGAACATGTCCTATATTTGGCCGCAAATCACGTTCCGTGGCTCCATTAAAGTCTATGGGTCCGCAAAAAAAGGGAATGCATACGGAAATGCATCCGTATGTCTTCCGTATCCGTTCCGTTTTTTGCGGAACCATCTATTGAAAATGTTATGGCCAGCCCAATTTTTTTCTATGAAATTACTGTATACTGTATATGCCATATGGAAAAACGGAAAAACTGAACGGAAACACAACAGAAACAAAAAACGGAACAACGGATCCGTTTAAAACGGACCGCAAAACACTGAAAAAGCCATACTGTCGTGTGAAAGAGGCCTGATGCTGCAGTATAAGAGGTGGCGATGTATGGGGTGCGTGCTTCTAGAATGGCCGCAAAAACGGATCCGCAAATAATATGGATTATTTCCGTGTGCGTTCTGTATTTTGCGGAACGGAACAGCTGGCTCCTAATAGTACAGTCCTATCCTTGTCCGTAATACAGACAATAATAGGACATGTTGTTTTTTTTTGTTTTTTTTTGCGGAACAGAAATGCGGACATACAGAAACGAAATGCACACAGAGTACCTTCCGTATTTTATTTTGTGATTTTTATTTATTTATTTTTCGGACCCATTGAAATGAATTGGTTCCGCATACGGTCTGCAAAAAAAATAAAATAAAGGAACAGACACGGGAAGTAAATACGTTTGTGTGCATGAGCCCTGAGAAAGGAAGGATCGGGCATATTGAACTCCATCTGCCCGATCCTTCTGGTGTCGGTGGAGAGTCTGGACGCCCCATACAGAGTCCTCCACTCCCTGTGAAATGGTGTATGGCCACCTTTACATTATGCTGTTATGGCCCCACTATTTATGCAAAAACGATTGCCAGGACTTCACATGCAGTCCTATGTAAAGCCACACATTATGCACTTTGACATCACCTAAATTGGGCCATATGACAGACTGTGTGAGCAATTCAGCTCTGCTACACCCGCTGGGAATACTGGAGCTAGATTATGATAATGCTTTTGGCTTTGATCCCTAATAGTACATCAGAAAAAGCCTGTAAATGGGTTTTTCCCTTGCGATCAGTCACCCCTGGCGCTAGCGTTAATAATTGAGGCCTCTTTATCTGCGGCAGGCTAAAGGTCCTCTTTATTCCATTATTTAGTAGCCTTCCCGTCCTGCTTTGTTAAGGCTACTATCAGTTTTCACTTCTTCCAGCCATGGAGGCAGAGGGGTGAGGAGAATCAATTTGTCCGTACGGCCGCGGATATTCCCGGAAAATGTAAATTAATTTGTCTTAACTGTGGAGGTATTGGCCGGGAACAATGTGCCAGTTCATTGCCAGGGACTGTACCCGTGGGGCCATGGGTGTCAGAAGCTGAAGTGGGCATGGATTCTGATGGCTGGTTCTCTGTGAGTGATTTGAAGTATCTGGTGAGGTGGCACACGGGGTCCTACCAGCTGTACCCAGGTAAAAGACCGTACCATCTTATGTGACTGGGTGGGGTCACATTCTTTTTTACTTTTTGTGGTTTGTATTAAGTTGTTATGGCATTGCTCCTACTTTATTCTCAGACTTGTCGGCTGCCCGCGTGTCTTACATCGAGCTGGACGCGATATAATGGTGATGAATTATTAGTTATGTAATCCATTCGTGTGTCGTGAGCCAGAATTTCCAGGAACGTTTGGCTTTGTGCGTGCGACCAGCTCGCTGGAAAATTCAGAAGTAGCAGAGCTGGGTTTGTAGTTTACATAAGACTGCAGGTTAACTTATGGTTTTTCCTTACGTCAATGTACTTTTGCTGTACAAAAACACATTCAGCTCTTCTATATCGATCGGTCTCGATATATATTTATTGGTATCCACTATAGAAGTGTGCTATATATGATAACAATATAAGAGCAAAAGTTAAAGCACATAATGTAATCCTGATCATAAATAGAATGCCAGAACTACAGTGTAGACTGACACTAGTATACCTATGCAGATTTATACACCGTTCAGGGTTGGAAGGAACAGTAGTGGTCGTCACTCAGCCTTGTACACAGTTAAAGGGGTCTTCCAGTAATTGGAACAGCACTGTTCTTGTCCTTTTTTATGTCACACAGGGGTCCCGAGATATGAGGAGCTGTCTGATGTGGTCTTCATCCAGCCTGTGCTTTAATTGCCTCCTTGCGACAAGGTGGTCACCGGTGATTCTTTCCCAGAATGCACTATACATGAACACCACGCCTCTTTTGATTGGCCAAGAGGGATCATATGACCTGTTCCCTGACTCCTTTACCTTGAAGGTTTAGGTGATCCCTCCTTGTGTTTCTGGCGTTTAAAAAGTCCCTGATTGTGGTAACCACTGGCTGGGCGCAAAATATTGCGGCTTTTCAATTAGTTATCAGGTCTTAGCCAGCAAGCCGGGGCTTACCGAGTCCCACAGAGAGAGTATCATTTACATCAGGAATTTACATAAATGATAGCGCGAACTTCATAGTATTTCTAGCACATGGACTGCCATAATATGCATCAAACATATTAAAAGTGCCTCTTAAAGGGCATCTGTCAGCAGTTTTGTCCCTATGAAACTGGCTGACCTGTTACATGTGCCTTTGGCAGCTGAAGACATCTGTGTTGGTCCCATGTTCATATGTGTCTGCATTGCTGAGAAAAATGATGTGTTAATATATGCAAATGAGCCTCTAGGAGCAACGGGGGCGTTACCATTACACCTAGAGGCTCAGCTCTCTCTGCAACTGCTGCGCCCTCTGCACTTTTGATAGACAGCACCAGGCAGTGTAAACATTATCACACCTGACCCCTCAATCAAATGGCAGAGAGAGCAGAGCCTCTAGGTGTAATGGTAACGCCCCCGTTGCTCCTAGAGGCTCATTTGCATATATTAACACTTCATTTTTCTCAGCAATGCGGACACATGTGAACATGGGACCAACACAGATGTCTTCAGCTGCCAAGTGCACATGTAACAGGTCAGCCAGTGTCATAGGTACAAAACTGCTGACAGATGGCCTTCAACAAATTGGGCACATCTTACTGCAGCGCACTTCTGGTTAAGACTGGCATATGAAACGGCAATCATAATAATTTCCCCCCTCAATTTTCCAATTTGTCAGTAAAAAAATTGTTCCGAATTTGTGTCTCTGCCATCCACAAAACTACGGCTCTCTGTGCTGGGACGGAAGGTCCCCTTTCTATTATTTCTATATGGAAATGGGAGGATAACCCTTTTAAAGGATTGCCATAAGACCAGAAGCAGCGCCACACCTGTCCGTGGGTTCATGTCTGGTATTGCAGCTCAGCTACATTGTCAGTGGGACTTGGCTGCAATACCAGAGACAAAATTACCTACAAAAAGACGCCAGAGTCTCTATAGCTCAAAATACACTGCTCAAAAAAATAAAGGGAACACACAAATAACACATCCTAGATCTGAATTAATTAAATATTCTTCTGAAATACTTTGTTCTTTACATAGTTGAATGTGCTGACAACAAAATCACAAAAAAAATAAAATAAATGGAAATCAAATTTTTCAACCCATGGAGGTCTGGATTTGGAGTCACCCTCAAAATTAAAGTGGAAAAACACACTACAGGCTGATCCAACTTTGATGTAATGTCCTTTAAAACAAGTCAAAATGAGGCTCAGTAGTGTGTGTGGCCTCCACGTGCCTGTATGACCTCCCTACAACGCCTGTGCATGCTCCTGATGAGGTGGCGGACGGTCTCCCGAGGGATCTCCTCCCAGACCCGGACTAAAGCATCTGCCAACTCCTGGACAGTCTGTGGTGCAACGTGACGTTGGTGGATAGAGCGAGACGTGATGTCCCAGATGTGCTCAATTGGATTCGGGTCTGGGGAACGGGCGGGCCAGTCCATAGCATCAATGCCTTCGTCTTGCAGGAACTGCTGACACACTCCAGCCACATGAGGTCTAGCATTGTCTTGCATTAGGAGGAACCCAGGGCCAACCGCACCAGCATATGGTCTCACAAGGGGTCTGAGGATCTCATCTCGGTACCTAATGGCAGTCAGGCTACCTCTGGCGAGCACATGGAGGGCTGTGCGGCCCTCCAAAAAAATGCCACCCCACACCATTACTGACCCAATGCCAAACCGGTCATGCTGGAGGATGTTGCAGGCAGCAGAACGTTCTCCACGGCGTCTCCAGACTCTGTCACGTCTGTCACATGTGCTCAGTGTGAACCTGCTTTCATCTGTGAAGAGCACAGGGCGCCAGTGGCAAATTTGCCAATCTTGGTGTTTTCTGGCAAATGCCAAACGTCCTGCAAGGTGTTGGGCTGTAAGCAAAACCCCTACCTGTGGACGTCGGGCCCTCATATCACCCTCATGGAGTCTGTTTCTGACCGTTTGAGCAGACACATGCACATTTGTGGCCTGCTGGAGGTCATTTTGCAGGGCTCTGGCAGTGCTCCTCCTGTTCCTCCTTGCACAAAGGCGGAGGTAGCGGTCCTGCTGCTGGGTTGTTGCCCTCCTACGGCCTCCTCCACGTCTCCTGATGTACTGGCCTGTCTCCTGGTAGCGCCTCCATGCTCTCGACACTACGCTGACAGACACAGCAAACCTTCTTGCCACAGCTCGCATTGATGTGCCATCCTGGATAAGCTGCACTACCTGAGCCCCTTGTGTGGGTTGTAGACTCCGTCTCATGCTACCACTAGAGTGAAAGCACCGCCAGCATTCAAAAGTGACCAAAACATCAGGCAGGAAGCATAGGAACTGAGAAGTGGTCTGTGGTCACCACCTGCAGAACCACTCCTTTATTGGGGGTGTCTTGCTAATTGCCTATAATTTCCACCTGTTGTCTATCCCATTTGCACAACAGCATGTGAAATTGATTGTCACTCAGTGTTGCTTCCTAAGTGGACAGTTTGATTTCACAGAAGTGTGATTGACTTGGAGTTACATTGTGTTGTTTAAGTGTTCCCTTTATTTTTTTGAGCAGTGTATATAAAAGATCTTTATAAAATAATTGTATAAAATGTAACCTGATTAGCAGAGATGAAAAACCACAAAAAGTGCGGTTCTCCTGAGGGATGGTATAATAGTATAATAACAATTAATTATCTATAGGAGTAGCTATAAGTAGTAACTCAATTAGTCCAATGTAACATAAGCAAATAATTGCTAAATTACAATAAAGACAAGTGCCACTGCCAGGACCTATCAACATAGTCACCTATTTCTAACCAGAAGCTAACTCTTACACCTCGGGAGAACCGCACACCCCAACGCACGTTTCGGCGAAGCCTTCCACTGGGGGGCGCAGTTCTGCTTGGAAATGTGTATATTTAAACGCATAGCTCGCCAATCGGAGCGCTGTTGGCCTAATAAGAAAAGTGCCTACCGATGTGTACTGGCGTCATGAGACGGAGACGCGTCTGAACTTCCTTCCCCACCATGCGCTGCCTGCATCCGTCCGGCAGTGCGCCGCCATCACGTGATGGCCGGTCACATGCCTGCTCGCGTCATACGGTAACTAGGATACAAGCGCGCATCAGAGGGTGAAGGTTCACGCGTGTCAAGCGTCTCATCGGTAGAGCTAAAACCAGCGCTGCAGTCATTTATAGTTGAATGATGCTGAAGTGCATTGAATCAGGTCATTAACGTGATTACAGTGATAGATGATATTAAAGTGCTAGAGCATTCAAAACAATACACGATATAATGTACGAATACCTGGACATAAAATGACAAATACATGATTCATATTCACACATGATATATAAATAAAAATATGTAAGAAAGATTATTATAAAAGTGATGAATGGGAAAAAAAAAAACAATAAAAAAAGAGAAATATATGAAAGCAATATGACCCTGCAGGCAGTTCCTTGTAACCAGGTGACGTCTATTAAATCCGGTATTTATGACGGTGTGAACTGTGTGAAAAGTAGAAAATGACTGTTTGCAGGATCTTTCACAGAACATTCAGCAAGCTCTTATCTGGGATAAAATCGTAGGCGTGCATCGGAGAGATACAAGATAAAGCCGGCGTCGTTCTCACAGGCCTCTGAAGATGTATATCACGTCTCCAGCGCACATGAGAAAACAACAGCAATTTCATGTTTAGTCAGAGAAACGGCTATATTTAGAGGAGGGGAGATAGGGGAAACGGCACATGAATAATGTTATAATAACCGATCAGACAGATTCTGGAGGCAATTGCCAGTTCCTTTAGAAAAGAAAAAAAATCTGCTCCCACCAATATAAATCAAATCCCAGCTGTCAGCAAAGGTTAAAAATATAGAATCTGCTTCCTCTGCGCTCTAAAACCTGCCTGGTACTGCGACTTATTCCTCCTCACAGCGAGCTTTTAATATATATTCCTGTAATCTGGCATCTGATAATCTGGCCCTTTATTTGCAGCGCAATACAATGTGGAATTTCACAAAACCATAAAAAGAGAACCAAGCAAAGACCATTTGATAAAAAAAATTGTTATAGCGTAGATTTTACTTTTAATATTTAATTTTGGTCTTTCAAAACTGAGTTTTCAGCTTTGGATGATGCCTTTTTTTTGTTAGTAAAATCTCCAGGTGAAAAGTTAATTCGATCAGCTGTGATCTGCACCACCACATCAGCAGGAGTTCAATTCCAACAGCACACCCACAGGAGAAATGAAGTATTACACTGTAACCATTAAAATAAGTGCGCGGAGAACTCCAGAGTGAAAGACACCCTTTGTAGCTGCTAGCCACTCTGGCTAATAGATGATGTTCTTGTTAAAGGGGCTTGTCCAGAATTAGATGGAAAAAAAAAGCGCCATTTTCTTCCAAAAACAATAACACACACATTGTACGTGATGTTGCCGCTCAACTCCGTTCACTTCGATGGAGCTAAGTTGCAGTATCAGAAACAACTGGCACAATTTCCAAAAGAGAAGCCATGTTTTTCTGTACATACACTTTAATAGTTGTAGAACCATCTCGCCAGTGCCACCTATGGGAAGTAGCTTCCTATGAGTCAAAATCTGGTTTCCCAGCAAACCTTGAGATTTGGCAAGGGAATATAGCCAGACCAGATATCCATCCGTAGACTGCTGTTTTGGGATGCTTTCCCCTCCTCATCAGTACGGAGTAGGATTCCATACCATGGAGAACTTCCACTAAGTCTCCATACAGGACTGGTCTCGTTAAGGAGATTTAGCACCCTGCCATAGTTGGTAATGCCATAGAACTGTCATTATAACCCTTCACCCTTTGAGATGACTCTGCTCATTCTGTCCTTGTGTATACAGCAAAGCTGACAAGTGGGCTGCAGAAAACATAAAATAAAACCCAAAAATGTTTTCTGCTAAAACATTCCTTTTAAGGTTCTCTATCCTCACAAGTTAGTTTTATATACATTTTATTTTATGACCATCCAGTAATTCAGTATATGTGATAATCTAGCAAATATCAGGTCTAGCTGTGAGTAAAGTCGGGGAGGCACCAGTTGAACCCTAGTTCAATCCTAGTTAGTGTGACCATAGAAAAAACCTAAAGCTTTGTTAGGATATGCCAAAAAACCATCCAATCTCATGGTCGCCCTCATCATAAGTGCTAACTTTACATTTGTATTGCACCATCCTTGTTTTACAATATATTACAGTTCGATCCCTCCTACCCTTGTTGGAAGTGTGGTGGCATCAAACAGCACCAAGTCAGGGGCATCATGTTAATCTTTTCTATGGGGTTCTTTTGAAGGCATCCAGAACTGAATCGGGCACTAATGTTCAGCTCCTATTCCTCCTTGCCTTTGAGCACATTTTCATTGTCATGTCTGTGATGTGTAGATGTCATGGCCTAGTATTAGGCAGCCAAGAGCAATGTTCTGGCACGTCTAGAGCATCTCATCTCATGCCAGGGGTCCTTGAGGCCTCCTGTCCAGAGACTTGTTGAAACCCAGGAGCAAAGGAATCTGACTAGAAAAATGTCTAGTGAAAGTTGGCCTGCAAGCAAACTGTCCAACCTGATGTTCCCCCTCCTGGGTTTCCTCTACATGTCACTTCTCCTGTTCTTATGGTCAGCCGGATGCATGCCTTGGAGACAGAGAGAGGCATGGAAATGAGGACAAGCAGAACCTGACCTATTATAGATTCAAGCTGGACTTGTATGCCAAGTACAGATGCCATTAATTGTGTTTTTGCATGTTTAGCTTCAGTCTTTATGTTTCTTGGCTAGCTGTGGCAAAAGTTATTCATAGTGTAGTAAAAACTCAAGCCCCAATTGTAGGTTGACTCTGGTGTCCTAGACAAGAACCATTTTTCTACAGAGTTCTGCCAAATATATCAAAGCAATGATGATAATTTGGACTCCTGTATTCGGGTTCCTTGGACTCCTGCTTCAGTCTGTTGCTAAATGAACACTGCATTTCTTCTCTCTCCAAAGTGCGTTTTATGGCCTTGAAATTCAAGAATATGGAATGTTTTTGGCAATTTAGACGTCTGAGATTGAAAGGGTCTTTAACCTAGTGTTAGGGAAGAGTCCTAGAATTTACCACTTAAGGCCTGGTTCTGTCTGGCCAATTGTTTTACCCCTGACACAGCTGATGATGTTTTTGTTCACTTTGTGGACTGGTTTGGCATCTAGAACCCCAAAAAACCACTACATGCTACGTTGTTTTTTTTTTCCACCCATATATCCGTGTATATACAATTCTCATGCTCTAATTGGTTATAACAGCCAAAACATGGTCTAAGATCTTTCCATAAGGCCTCATGCACACGACCGTATGTATTTTGCGGTCCGCAAAAAATACGGATGGCATCAGTGTGCATTCCGTATTTTACGGAACAGCTGTCCCATAATAGAACCGTCCTATCCTTGTCCTTAATGCGGACAATAATGGGACATGTTCTGTTTTTTTGCTGCACGGAAATACGGCCATACGGAAACGGAATGCACACTGAGTAACTTCAGTTTTTTTGTTTTTGTTTGTTTGTTTTTTTATTTTATTTGCGGACCCATTGAAATGAATGGTTCCCGTATACAGTCCGCCAAAAAAAACGGAACGGACACGGAAAGAAAATACGTTCGTGTGCACGAGACCTAAACCTGGAGTATTGACCATAAAAGTAAATTCAACTTGACGAACGCCCATTTCTTTGCTCTAGGACTGAATATTTGGGCTTAGCCAGAAGGTAACCAACCATAGACCTAAGGCCTCATGCACACAACAGTATTTTTTAGCGGTCCGCAAAACGGGGTTCCGTGATCCGTTTCAGTGTGTCTTCCTTTATTTTTGGAGGACCACACAACATAAAGGAAAGTAAAAAAAAAGTCTAAGACAGGTTTGTCATGCAAATGATAGGAAAAAAATGGACACTGACGTGCGGATGGCAATCTTGTGTGCCTCTGCGTTTTTTAGCGGTCCCATTGACTTGAATGGGTCCGCGAACCGTTTTCCGCGAAAATAATAGGACAGGTTGTTTTGTTTTTTTTTTTTTTACGGACTGGAACCACGGATCACGGATGCGGATGGCAAACGGTGCATTAGCCGAGTTTTCAACGGACTCATTGAAAATCAATGGGTCCGCAGAAAAACGGCACAACGGACACGGAATAAAACAACGGTCGTGTGCATGAGGCCTAAATCTATCAGTTATGCCGGAATCATAGGCTTTGTGTGAGGTTGTCTTCAGGTCAACATGTGAAAAATTTCCAAAATTGCTGCAAAACTGTGCCGCAGTTTCATGCCTAAAACGGTTATCCATGTCTGTGGCCACTTTTTTTTATCTTGCCGACTTTGAAAAAGGATGACCGTAGATGCCCTAACTCTTGGTCAGCATGTCAAAAATATCAAAGCCCAAAGAGGTTAATGTGGTCTCCATCTGCCAGGTCCTCACTGATTTGGGTTCCTATAGTTTCAGTCAGGGTAAGCACGTAACCCTTCCAGTTATGGAGCCTGTTGTATTGTTTCCCGTGGATGAGCACATTTGCCCG
Organism: Bufo bufo; assembly: GCF_905171765.1. Lineage (NCBI taxonomy): Eukaryota > Metazoa > Chordata > Amphibia > Anura > Bufonidae > Bufo > Bufo bufo. The sequence goes on along the minus strand of NC_053390.1, from coordinate 785,099,579 downwards.
ACGCCTCCCCGCAGTTGCTCTGCAGAATTTCTTGGCACCTATTAAATAAACAATAATGAAAATAACAGGCCTTTCTGCTCCTGTGTGAGTGTGCACGCCCGTGGAAAGCCCTCTTTGTTGCACGTGGCGCGTTAACATAATGATAGTTCTGCGGCGCATTCTCCTTTCTCTAGTCAAGTTGATTGCCCATTGACTGCCGCCCCGCACACAGAGCGCAGAGGGGGAGGCTTAATTATCCTGACAAGCTTCTAATCCGCAGCCTTGTGGGCTGTGTGAGGATTTGATTGCCTGCTGTCAGGATGGGGCGTCCCCTGTGTTGGATCACTGCGCAGCCAGCTTTATCTCAACAGCGCACTGTTATTTGCCGGGGCTGAGATAAATGTTCTGAATACATTACATATAGCTCTACTGGATGGGCACTGCGAGGTAGTGGTATATATACATATATTTGCTCAGAAAAGTCCTGGTGTGGAGAACATGTAGAGTAGAATCCGTACAGACCCTGAACCAGCAGGGAGTGCCGGGCAATTGGAGCTCAGAATTGTAAAGTCATCTGGAGACCAGACCTTTTTGTAATTTTTAGGTTTATATAAATTAAACTCAACTTTTTTATAAGGTTGTTATCTACTTTCTGGACTGAACCAGAAAGTTTGCCTATATTGCAGCTCGCCATTGTGCGGTCCTGCCACGCAGAACACTATTTGCACATGCCTAAAAACAAAGAATTTACAGGGTTATTTTACTGGCTGAAAGACGAACTAATCTTCTCCGAAATCAGGGTGTGATCACTTGCTGTGTAGGTAATGTGTATCATACCTTCTGTATTTACATTGTGTTCTATGTTTAATGGGGATAGCTCTGATTGATTGTAATAGGTTGTTTTTTAGTATTTATCATCTACCTTCTAGAACGGTGGAGTTCCTATATTCTGTCTGGTTCCATCAGTCCATAAACGGTGACTACAGTGGAAGCCCGCATTCTCTACCACTGCTTCATTCAGACTCCTTACTGCGGTCACGTGGGGGACCTGGAGATCTTGGTCCTTCCTAGCTGGAAACCTCATCGATCTAATACCTATCCCAGCATCGAAGTTTTTACTTACCCGGTTGCCAGTGGCCACTCTATTCAGAAATTATCAAAGAAAAAGAAAAACTCAATCTAGGGGGTTCTCAAGTGGAGGGAATTACTTGGTCCATGGGATCCTCATCTCTTGGCCAGAGTGGAGAGCAGTTAAAGGGGTTGGCCGAATGGTTGGTTACTACTAATGATGGTCTAGATTGTGAGAATGGGGATCCTGTACCCCTGTTTCAATGGACTAGTGGTCAAGCATGTGCTCTACTGCTTTATTCAAAGTCTACGGGACTGTTGATGTTGGACATAGATTCGCCGTTCTTGTGATTTGGTTGGGTTCCAACCTCCTGAATAGGTGATAAGTTGTCATTCAGGGAAGTCACATTATAGTGAAATTTACCCAGAACTTTCAACTATATTGAGTGCTATCTACTGGACTTTGACATGTTTGAAATCCTAGCCTGTAAATTACAACCTTATCTGGTGCAGTACTTCCATACCGTTGTCTATGTAGAGCTTCATTAAGGCGGACGACCTACATTGTACCTCATGGGTTCCTCTTGTGTTTTCTGCTAGAACTGAACAGCACTGATCTAAAAGGATGCATCAGCGAGAACAGCCTAAGCAGCAATGCCAGCCTGCCCAGCGTGCAGAGCTGCCGAAGACTTGGAGAGCGCCGGGTGGCCAGTTGGGCTGTGTCCTTTGAAAGGCTTCTCCAGGATCCAGTGGGGGTTCGATATTTCACGGTTAGTAAACTTCTATATATTATGGCTGAAGAGACTAACATTTTTGTAAGGGTTATATGGAAACTATCAGACTTGGCAGGAAGGTTTTTATAAGGTACCAGACACTGGCATCCAATTTTTTGGGAAGAAGGGTCATCAAAAAATGTTCATGAGCCGGCACTTATGCTCAGAGGAGAGTAAAGAGAAGCCGAGTCCAGGGCTTGGTGGGGCAAACTGGTGGAAAGGAACTGTTAAAAGCAGAATAATTGTCAAGTGCTCTTCAAGCCATGAGTGGAGCAGCTGCTGCTGAAGTGGCTTATTTGAAAAACCTAACAATCACTGTGCAGAAAAAAGAGTTTTACATGGAAATTACAATTTACATGGAAATTACATCGCTGTATCCAAAAACCATGAGGATAGAAAGCTGAAGATATAAAGGGGTTGTCTGGCTTAGAAGTAATGTTCAAATACCTTATCAAGGAATTCTGAGCTGAACCCGGACATACCTCCATTTTCACCCAGGCAGCCCCCCTGACTTGAGCATCGGAGCAGTTCATGCTCCGATGCTCTCCTTTGCCCTGCGCTAAATTGCGCAGGGCAAAGGCATTTTCAGGAGTTCTGGTGACGAACCAGGCTCTACATGGGGCTGCCAGGAATCCCGGTGATGTCACCAGCACTGATGGGCGGGCTTCAGCGCTGCCCTAGCCAGTAAAACTGCTAGGGCAGCGCTAAAGCACGCCCATCAGAGCCGGTGACGTCACCGAACACACTGCTGGGCGGACGCCTTCGCCCGGCCGTGTGTTATTGTAAACAAAAGAGCCCGTGCCCTGCGTGATCTAGTGCAGGGCAAGGGAGCGCATCGGAGCATGAGATGCTCCAATGCTGACATCAGGGTGAAATTATGGGTATGTCCGGGTTCAGCTCTGAACCCAGACAACCCCTTTTAAAGGGATTCTTCAGGAATGATTTAAAATGTCCACCATCAACTTGTCCTAGAATGTGAGCAGGACTGGTTGGCTCCACTTGCAGAGCTGCTTAGGGGACTGAGGTGGTGAGGCCTCACTATGCTCTGGCACTTGCATACACTACATACTGGTGAGCGTTCCTGTCGGGCTGCTCAGCCATGATGGTATTTCATATGCAGGACCTCATCATTACCATCTATTGTAGAGCAGTGTTGTGAGGCCCTCACCCCCTAGGCAGCTCTGCAAGTAGAGTTAAAAAGTTCTGCTCACCTTCTAGGACAGGTTGCAGGCACTTCTTTAATGTAGTGGAAGGTTCTACCATACAGGACCCTTGTCTCCCTATGGAAATTTCCAAAAAATAGCCAAGTGAGAACGCTCAGCTACCTTTGGAAGTCCTATAGAGGTGAATGGAAAAATGGCCATGCCTAGCGCTCTGCTATTTTCGGGAACTCCCACTGAAGTGAAGGGAGGGTCATCGCACCAATCTGACATTGGTGGCATATCGATAGAATATGTAACCAATGTCTCAGGATCATGATCAGTCTTAAAAATGCCTGATCAGTCAGAAAAATGCATTGAAATGCCGAATCCGTCTTTCCGGTGTCATATGGCAAAACTGGTCCGGCATTTACTTTTTTTTCACCTTTTTTTCGGATCCGGCATTCAGGCAAGTCTTCAGTTTTTTTTTGCCGGAGATAAAACTGTAGCATGCTATGGTTTTCTCTTTTGCCTGATCAGTTAAAATGACTGAACTAAAGACCTCCTGATGCATCCTCAACGGATTACTCTCCATTCAGAATGCATGGGGATAAAACTGATCAGTTCTTCTCCGGTATAGAGCCTCTAGGACGAAACTCTATGCCTGAAAAGAATAACGCTAGTGTGAAAGGGGGACGAACGATCATCGTTAATACGATCGTTCATCCCCTGTTCATATTGTTGGCAGCACATCCTCTCTTTACACAGGGATTCTCTGTCATACACCACCCCCTCATGCCCCGCCCTAGGCATAACACCTCTGCATCTCTTTTTTTCCTTGAAATATACTGCTCTGAACTGAAAAATGACGTTTAGAGGGTATGTATACTTTTTCAATAATTCTTTTATAGTTTCAGTGCATCTAAAAAATTAAAAAAATTAAGCACATGAACATTTGGTTGTGAATACCGTCCTGGGCAGACCTGTGTCTCCATGGTTACAGACTACAAATAAACCCTGTGTAGTCTGATCCTGCAGTCACGATCTGCTGTCTGACTGATGAGCTGCAGGGACACGGGAGATAAAACCTGAAGTAGTTAAGGTTTATCGCTCGTGTGCCTTTATTGGGTAGTGATGCTCCTGGATTTATTTTTGTCGTTCTCAGGTTTCATTGTGGATTTTGTCCCTTTTTGATATGTATATAATGGTATATAGTAGAGGTGATTGATGTGCGCACAGGTCTGATTGTAATCCAGGCTTTGTCCCCTGCAGGAATTTCTGAAGAAAGAATTCAGCGAGGAGAACATCTTGTTCTGGCAGTCCTGTGAATATTTTAGTCGCGTTCCAGCTCATGACAAAAATGAGGTAGATTGCTGACGTGACCATTGGTATTTGTGCGTAACTGTACTTGAATGTTATGACCGAGCTTTGAGAATACTGGAACCAAAAATGAGTAGACTAAATTCAGGAAAAAAAAAACGGAGCTGTTTCCTCGTATTAAATATAATGCGTTGAAATCCTCCGTTAATGTAAAAATGAAAATCAGACACCATAATGATGATAATATCTTTCTAAGAAAGCTAGAACCAGCCCTGTACATCACATGGATCCAGAGATCTCCCCATTCATTGCTCCAATTCCTCTGCTAGATTATCTTCAGCCTGGCACCTCAGGCGGCGTGTCCTTTCTGCTGCAGCTCTCTCCCTGTAACTGCCACAGCGTCTAACAGAACATATGACTGGAGGCAGTTGAAGATTCGAAACTGAGCACGCTCGACCAGCTCAGTGAGACGGACAAAAAAAATAACTAAAAGAACAAACAGCAGGTGGCGCTATACAGATGCATTTTATTGAATAACTCAGTGGCTATGCAAAATTTTTAATTTCATGAAATTAGAAAAGTATTCAGATCCAGGGGCTGGTTTTGAAAAATGTAGAATATGTTTGGTGACGCAACCCCTTTTAAACTGTGAGGCACATTTAATCTAATGCCTCGGGTCTCGCTTTGGCTGCCATGTTAACTATTAAGTCGTCTTTATTTTATTGCAGCTGACGTACAGAGCTCGGGAGATATTTAATAAGTTCTTAAGCAGCAAAGCAACCACACCAGTAAACATTGACAGCCAGGCACAACTGGCGGACGACATACTGAATGCTCCGCACCCCGATATGTTTAAAGAACAGCAGCTCCAGGTAGGTCCAGATCAGTATTACCCATGTAGATATATACAATGTCCCTCTTTGTCGCCCCCCCCCTGCTGTTTAATGCACATCGTATGACCCGCTGAAAGAAGCGAGTGAAGGCAACTGACAACTACTCTAAACACATTTCTGGCTCACAAAAATAGTTGTCACTTTTTCAAGCTTCTTAAACCGTTGGCCTAGCAGAGTGGGGATAACCTTATCTGAACTGCTTGGATACTGCCCCCTACTGCCAACTTAATTTTTTACAATCATTTCCTTCATTTATCAATTTGTCTCCTTCACTAAAATGCTGTTGCTTTTCATCACAACAAGCTAATTCTGACAGAAAAATTGGAATACTTGATATTGTCATTTTTATATTTCTGGATGTTGACTTGGTTGAAAATTACATTTTTATTTTATTTGTATTTTATTTTTATTTTTTTCCATTGATTTTCAGATTTTTAACCTCATGAAATTTGACAGCTACACCCGGTTCCTGAAGTCTCACCTGTACCAAGAATGTATGCTCGCAGAAGTGGAGGGGAGATCCCTCCCAGACCCGCAAGAGATACCAAGCAGTCCCACCTCAAAACACAGCATTAGCTCTGACCGCTCCAATATTTCTACTCCTAAGAAGGTGTCGGCATATTATATTTCTTGTTTATTTTTTATTTATTAATTACTCAACTTTCCTACTGACTCTGTAGAGCTGTGCTCTGGCAGCAGGAACAGTACAGCACTGCTTTGTCCAAGCACTGCTCTGGCAGCAGGAACAGTACAGCACTGCTTTGTCCAAGCACTGCTCTGGCAGCAGGAACAGTACAGCACTGCTTTGTCCAAGCACTGCTCTGGCAGCAGGAACAGTACAGCACTGCTTTGTCCAAGCACAGCTCAGGCAGCAGGAACAGTACAGCACTGCTTTGTCCAAGCACAGCTCAGGCAGCAGGAACAGTACAGCACTGCTTTGTCCAAGCACAGCTCAGGCAGCAGGAACAGTACAGCACTGCTTTGTCCAAGCACAGCTCAGGCAGCAGGAACAGTACAGCACTGCTTTGTCCAAGCACAGCTCAGGCAGCAGGAACAGTACAGCACTGCTTTGTCCAAGCACAGCTCAGGCAGCAGGAACAGTACAGCACTGCTTTGTCCAAGCACAGCTCAGGCAGCAGGAACAGTACAGCACTGCTTTGTCCAAGCACAGTTCAGGCAGCAGCAACAGTACAGCACTGCTTTGTCCAAGCACAGTTCAGGCAGCAGCAACAGTACAGCACTGCTTTGTCCAAGCACAGCTCAGGCAGCAGCGCCAGTGCAGGGAGAGCTGCTACCAATCTGCAGCAACTAGCGGCTTCTCCCTGCGCAGATAAGGTACATTTTCAGGGCACATAAATTGTCTGTATATACTGTATGTATGAGATTTTTTTTTTATTTTTTTATTTTTTTTACTGATGACCTATCCTCTGGAGTCAGTGGTCAGTGACGTCACGTTCATCGATCACGTGGCCTAGGGGCAGCTCGGCCCCATTCAACTTGCAGCAGTACCAAACATTGCCACTATACAATGTACGGCACTGTGCTTGGTGAGCAGGGAGAAGGCCACATCACAAGAGCGCCGGTGACTTCTCAAACAGCTGATTGGCTGGGGTCCTGGTTGTTGGACGCCCTCTGATCTGATACTGATGACATATCCTGACATATCCAGCTCTATGTGGACGAGCGATCACAATAGCCATCCCTCATCCTCATACTGTGGAGGTGAGGTGGAGCAACCGACTGTTGGGAAGGAGCGCTTCCTTCCTGACCATCCAGCTTTAGCTGCTATGTCCCTGTCTCCTTTATTCCTGGTGGTTGATTCCTGTAGTTCTTGAGCTCAAACCCATTGCCACTCCATTAATTATAACCACTAATTAATTAATAACCACTAATACGCCTTTTTACTGACGTAAACAATGGGGGTTTTAGCTAAACTGCTTGCTTTAATCAATCATTACATGTTCCCAAAAGGGTGCATTAAAAACTATAACTTGTCCTGCAAAAAAAAACAAAAAAACTCATACAAGTACATTGATCAAAAAACAAAAAAGTTCTTGGAATGCAATTTTTTTTTTTTTTTTTTTTTTTAAATGCGTGTGGTCACTAAGGGGTTAAAAAATGTATCAAATAATAATCTAAAATGTAACAAGATAACACTTTTGTTGCAAAATTATATGAATTTGGAACCAATAGGGGAATAGTAAACACTGAAGGGACCAAATTATGTACATACTATAGTTATCTACAGTACAGGCGACGTCCTACTGAAAGGGTGTCCTCTTGGGGACCCCTTTTTATGTATGGATGTTCTCAATTATCATCGCTTATAGATAAGTCTAGATAACTTTTCTTTTACTTCTCGATCTGCATTTTTTACGGCTCACCTGTGGACCCGTTCATTTCTATGGGGCCACACGTGGATGTCATCCGTGTGCTGTCTGCCTCCATGTGACCGTTCTGCGTGCCCTATTCCTGTCCGTTTTTGCAGACCAAAACAGGCGTTCCTACAAAGAAGCCTGTGGCCGTTTTCCGTATTTTGTGGATCCGAAGTTTGCGGACTACAAAATGCATACGGTCGTGTGACTGAGCCCTAAGGATATAGATCTTTCCTGAAGAATGATCAGAATCTCCCATCCTGTTTGAATGTAATTTTATGCTTCGAGTGATGGAAAAAAAGACACCATCTGAGTTTGTGATGTCCCCTATTTCATGGCCACAGTCCCAGTAGGATTCATGGTTGGATTCTGCATGTATCTCCAGCGCGGTGATCGTCTAGTGGATAGATGCACTTGGCTGTGGCCTTTTTTGCTATGTCCGGCCTGGTGTCCTCTTTGACGGCCATCTATCTCCAGATAGGGATGTGCTCTATAAATGGTCTTCAGCGAAGTGTCCATGGCACCAGATGAGCAGAATGTCACCATTGCCCTCAACTAGTGGAACAAGTTAAAAATATCCATTGAAGCCAACGCTTTTGTTTAGTGAAGTATTTGGCCTGACCCGTCTTTCCTGTCCACACTCAGCAATCCAGCAAGAAAACCAAGTCGGGGAGGTCTCTGAATGACGAGTCTGGAGGGGAGGAAGAGAACGAGAAGAAGAAGAAAGGAACCTTCTTTTCTTGGTCAAGGAGTAAAAGCATTGGGAAGTCGCAGAAAAAGAGAGAGAACGGAGAGATCCCTAATGGTAACTACGTTATGTTGCTGTGACCTGCCGACAAAGGCATGGCCACTGTATAATATTGGGCCGAGTGGATTAAAGGGGACCCCGAATGTGTCCATTTTAATAAATGCTTGAATTCCCCATATGATAAATGTTCTGGAGCAAAGAACTTGAGTTGTGCTGTTCCTTTGTTATCCCTCATGGAATTGTATGAATAACTGACTGGGCCTTATTGTTGCTTTTGCCAGTGGGGTTTGTCCTTTACAGACTAGGCATCCGACTGTGGACTGCCCTACTGACAACAGGAATAGAAGCAGCTAGTTGTCAATCTAGTTGTACGTTTCCAAGGGGAATAAAAGAGGAATGGCTCTATACAGACTTCTTAGAAAAAATGATCCAGCATTGTTTAATGGAGAATTCAAGCTTAAAAATAGGGTTTCCTACTATTGTCAGTGCTCTTGAGTAGATGATTTGTAGCACTTACCGAAAAACTGTGACCTCCCCATCCAGCCGTTTTGTATAGACGCACAGCTGTGGTTCACCGGATTAAAACACAGTTTTTCATGAGTTCATCCGAGGCTCCGTTCCAGAGTTATAATACTTTTTTCTAAATATGCAAATTAGGCCTTTGGTGCAATGAGGACATCACCATTGCTCTTGTTGTACCCGATTGCTCCTTTCTGTGGCCAGCCCCTCCCTTCTCTGCTTTGCCACTGCCTGGACCTGTCAATCAAAGCAGCCAGAGAGGGGCAAGCCATAGAAAGGAACAGAGCTTGGGTACAACAAGAGCAATGGTGACACCCTCATTGCACCAAATTCCTAATTTGCATATTAAGAAAAAAGTATTGTAACTCTGGAACGGAGCCTCGGGTCAACAAATGAGAAATAGTGTTTTAATCCGGTGAACCACAGCTATGTGTCTATACAAACGGCTGGATAGGGAGGTCGCTGCAGACAGATTCCCTTGAATAGACAGTGAATGTGGCAGCTCATTCTCCCTCTCTCCAAGCAGGAAGTCCAAGCATGATCTGATACATTAAACCAATCAACTGTAGCCCCTTAAAGGGCATCTGTCAGCAGTTTTGTACCTATGACACTGGCTGACCTGTTACATGTGCGCTTGGCAGCTGAAGGCATCTGTGTTGGTCCCATGTTCATATGTGCCCGCACTGCTGAGAAAAATGTTTTAACATATGCAGATGAGCCTCTAGGAGCAACGGGGGCGTTACCATTACACCTAGAGGCTCTGCAGGCTGTTCTGTGCAACTGCCGCACCCTCTGCACTTTGACTTTAGAAGTCTGGATCAGTCGTCCTCATGTTTACACTGCCTGATCCTGTCCATTTAAAGTGGAGAGGGTGCGGCAGTTGTAGAGAGAGAGTAGAACGTCTAGGAGCAAAGGCAATGCCCCCGTTGCTCCTAGAGGCTCATTTGCATATAATAAAACACAATTTTTCTCAGTAATGCGAGCACATTATAAACATGAAACCACCACAGATGACTTCAGCTGCCAAGCGCACATGTAACAGGTCAGCCGGTGTTGTAGGTACAAATCTGCCGACAGATGCCCTTTAAGGGGCTACAGTTGATTGGTTTAATGTATCAGATCGTGCATGGACTTCCTGCTTGGAGAGAGGGAGAATGAGCTGCTACATTCACTGTCTAGTCAAACATAACATTTCCAGAGATTATACACAAAAATATATAAAAAAATATAAATAACGCTAAGCTTTCCCGCGGCTCCCGAGTATTTTTTAAACACTTGTCACCAATGTGTTGTCATTGGATATAATTGGACCCAGTGATCTGCAGATCTGGGTAACAATGACTCAATCATAAAGCAAAGATAGATAAGAGAGTCCTAAAACAATATATTATGTATGTGAGGACATGTGCGGTCTTGAAAACGTAACCCTCCCGCTTCGAGGCTTTGCTTTTACTTTAGAGAGTGTCCAGCATAAGGCCTAATGCACACGACCGTATGTATTTTGCTGTCCGCAAAAAATACGGCTGAAGACCGTGTGCATTCCGTATTTTGCAGAACGGAACAGCTGGCCCCTAATAAAACCGTCCTATCCTTGTCCATAATGCGGACAATAATAGGACATACGGAAACGGAATGCACACGGAGTAACTTCCTTTTTTTTGTGGAACCATTGAAGTGAATAGTTCCGCATACAGTCCGCAAAAAAAAACTGACTCTGAAAGAAAATACGTTCATGTGCATGAGCCCTAAGGCAGAGCTGCTGTTCTTTGGGAGGGGGGGGGGGGATGCTTTTCCGGTTACCTCTCAGCTCACTTTTTTTTTCTTCCTTAACTTTTTTCCTGGCAGAATCCTCTATCAACGGGGCTCCCAGCAGGAGGAGAGAGTCGCAAGGTTCTGTATCCTCTTCGGCAAGTCTTGAGATGATTAATTGTGGCAGTAATGGCAATGTACTCGAGGTAAGGATCACATTAGTTGTAATTGTTTTACAAGACAGAAATTCTTATCGCTCCTCCTGACATCAGGCTCTGCCTTTATAACCTTGCAGTACGGATTATGCACATTTTAACAAACGACTGGTGTACATGTCCCCTCGGGAGACTTGTAGGCTGGTTTCATTCAGGGAGAACTGGGATTTGAATTCATCCTATCCGTCCACTAAGGTGGCTATATTCTGATGAGAATTGCTTGGCCTTCCGCTGATTTACTCAGTACCATACTTTATTATTTTTGGATCTAGTTGTAGCCAGACATTGCTGGTTTGATTGTGATCGTCCTTTGTCCTATTCTAAATAATAATGATTTGCATAAACTTTATGTAGAAAAAAATCCAGAGGTAGTGGAGATAGTACTCTTTACATGGTCTTTCTGGTCTTTCACCGGCATTCTCCCTCCTCAAATAATGACGCACGTACTTTTTAGAGGTCACTTCCTCCCACAAGATCAACACACTCATCCCCTGCTGCTGCCGTCATCCACATTTTCTAATTGGCTACAGGGTGTTCTATCCCCACCCATTATATGACATCCTACCATCCTCTCCTCGCAAACCTAGTCACATAATTGAACAGGTCACTGCCTCTCACAAGATCAGCACACTCATCCCCTGCTGCTGCCATCGTCCACATCTTCTGATTGGCTATAGGTTATTTTAGCCCCTCCCACTGCATTCCACTGTTTCTTGCCATTCTGTCCTCAGAAACCCAATCAAATGAGTAGACGGGTCGCTGCCTCTCTCGAGATCGGCACACTCCTCCACCGCTGCTGCTGCCACCACCATCATCCACATCTAATTGGCTGCAGAGTGTTCTATTCCCACCCACCAAATGTCCAAGTCTCTTGCCATCCTAGCGAACCTAATCAAATGAGTAGACAGGTCACTGCCTGTCACAAGATCAGCGCACTCCTCTCCTGCTGCTGGTGCCATCACCCACATCTTTTGATGGACTACAGGGTGCCCTATCCCTGCTCACTAAATGTCACTGTGTCATGCCATCCTGTCCACACAAGCCCAGTCACATGAGTGGAACAGTCACTGTCTCTCATAAAATCAGCACACTCCTCTCCTTCTGCTGCCATCTCCCACATCTTCTGATTAGCTTTAAGGTGATCTCTCTCTGGCCATTTTATAAAACTACACCCTGTCACATTAGTCCCTAAAGTCACCGGCACTGATATTCCTATGTCTTGTGAGAATGTCATCAAAGTCATTGGTCTGTTCTCAATGTCAAGCTTTTTTTTTTTTTTTTTTTTTTACATTTTCTGGCCATTTTTCTATACATTTTTAGCACAATTATTTTCTTCGTATGTATTTGACCGTTACGGAACATTATTCATTTTTACGTGTTGCACGCTACGTAGGTAACCTCACCGGAGCTAGTAAATGAGCCATGTTGTCTGAATCCGCGGTTCTGCTGTCCGCTCCTTTTATTACCTGTCACTTTCCTCTCTCTTCCAAAGTTTGAATCGTCAAGAGTGTCTTCTTCCGAGAAACCCCCCAAGCACTGCTACATCACCATGCCGGACGGCTCCTCCTGTGCCATGGCTGTGAAAAGCGGCTTCTCCATTAAAGAGATCCTGAGCGGCCTCTGCGAGAAACACGGCTTTAACATTGCTGCGGTGGATCTCTTCTTAGTCGGGGGCAGCAAGGTATTGTACCTCTGAGTGAGCAGATGATGGGGTATTCTAGGCTTATGGTTAGTCCAATACAATTCCTTTCATCTGGAATTAAAGGTTCCAGTTAGGTAGTGGATTATCAGAGATTAGTAAATGCTGGTGTTTAATATGTATAATTACTAAGGTGGACGCACATGCTCAGTTCTAAAAAAGGATGACGCATCATTTATTTTTTTTTCTTTGCTGATCCATTGTAACAATGCCTGTCCTTGTCCGCAAAATAGATAAGAATAGGACCTGTTCTATTATTATTTTTTTTTTTTTGGGGGGGGGGGGGGGGAACAGACGTGCGGACATACAGACAAGGAATGCAAATGGAGTCATTTACGTTTTTTTCAAGCCCCATTAAAATGGTTCCGCATACAGACCTGTAAACGGACCTGGAAGAAAAATACTTTGTATGCATGAGCCCTTAGAAAGAGATGGTCATGTGCTATATGATGGCAGGTTGGGCCTGCTTTGCTCTAATGCAGGCATCCTCAAACTGCGGCCCTCCAGCTGTTGCAAAACTACAACTCACAGCATGCCCGAACAGCCTACAGGTATCAGCCTACAGCAGGGCATTGTGGGAGTTGTAGTTTTACAACAGCTGGAGGGCCGCAGTTTGAAGATGCCTGCTCTAATGTGTATGGGCACCTCTAGCAACCCCCCCCCCCTTTTCGGCGGACAGCCCAATCTAAAGTGGCCAGTTTAAGGTTGGGGTACGTTCACACGACTATGCAAGAAGAAAAAGAAACTGCCGTTAAAAATGGCAAAACGGTCCAAAACGGATGCCCTTCAGAAAAACGTCTATTGAAAATGTCCTTTTTGAATTGTATGGGGGCAGAAAACGGATATGTCCTATTTTCTAGCGTCCATTATTCACGGCCCGTAAAAAAAAGTAAGTGTGAATAGAGCCAAACACTGCAACGGTTCTGTAACGTCGCGCTCGTGTAAGAGTGCGCTTAGAGGGGGATAAAATGTATGGATATAGATAAATTATAGCCGTTTCTAAACCGTGGCCTTAGTTTTCCCCCCCTGTGCGCCCATTCTGTACAGCAGGGAAGGAGTTAATATTCTTGGCTCCCGCTGCAGCCTGCGCTTTGTGCCTGCCCTCCGCCATGTGTAATTTATTGTATGTTTCTGTTTATTTGATCTCCTGGTGTAATGAAGCCTCTCGTTCTGAGCCAAGACAGCGGCATCCTGGAGTCCCGGGATCTAAGAATAGAGAAACGGACTTTATTTCGGTAGGAACAACAAAACGACTCTAACAAATGTAAATCTGGGCCGCGGAGAAGTTTTTCCACTCGGACCCTCCCGGCAGCAGCGCTTTCCTCTGCCATTTTTCTAATAGATGTATACTTAAGATCCTGAATGTCTGTGGTCTTCAGCTTCCAGACTAGCAATCTCCTTGGGATTACGGCTACAATGTATCATTCACAGTGTGCGTGTGTGTATGGGATCCTGTAAGGAGCAGTAACACATAATAAAATGTAGAAAAACATCAAATTGTTAGCGTCCATTCAGACGTCCGCTAGCGTTTTGCGGATCCGCACACGGCCGGCACCCCAATAGAAATGCCTTTTCTTGTCCGTGTCTGCAGACAAGAATAGGACATGCTCTATTTTTTTGGCGGGGCCGCGGAACGGAAGTACGGAGGCGTACAGCACACTGTGTGCTGTCCGCACTTTTGTTCCATGGGCCCGCACCGTTCCGCAAAATTGTGGTACGGATCCAGACCCATTCATATGGACGTGTGAATGGACCCTTAGTCTCCTTTTTAAAAACTTTTTTTTTTTTTTTGTTATACATTTTCTTTATACTATTGACTGGGAGATATGTCACTGTGCCTATAGGGGGTCATCTATCTTTCCACCGTACAGAATGACCCACGTGTTTGTATGCCATCTTCTCCTATTTACATGTGTGTCAGTCTTACCTGACACTCTGGAATTATCTTCATGAAGCTCAGAATCGTGCTGAGAGTAAAATTTTTCTTCTTTTTTCTTTTTAGTTTGGATCTTGTACCAATTAACAGATCCGTGGGGCTGAAAGCCAAACCAACAAAGCCTGTAACCGAGGTCCTGCGTCCAGTTGTGGCGAAATATGGGCTGAATCTTGGCGAGCTGGTGGCGAGGCTTGTAAGTGCTGCGTTCAGTCGTCCTAGTGCTAGCTATGGTTTCACAAGGCAGTATTTCTTTTAATAACTTTTTTAATATTTTTGTAATTCTATTTTAACCAATTATCAACTTTTTGTATTTTGGAAGGGTAAAGACACTTTTTTTTTTTTTTTTTTATAAACCGGATTGGATTAAAGAGCACTCATCAGCAGGATCTACCTTATTAAACTGGTAAGGTTGATTCTGCTGATTTTAAAATGATACTTGTCTTCGAAAATTCTGTTTTGGTGTTCCCAAGAGAAAAGAAACCATTTATTCTTTGAGGCCTTCAGTGCACTGATGGACGTGGCCAGCACTGGAAAGCAGAGGTGCACTGAGGGGGGCCTAGGTCCTGCCCCTGGTTGCACTGAAGCCCCCCTTTGTTCCCGGGGAATGTCGCCAACCAATTTTAACAAGACTGGTATCATTTTATTCAACAGGATCAACCCTATCATGCCTGGTTTAATAGGGTTGATTCTGCTGGCACGTGCTCTTTTTTAAGGGGTATTGGCATCTCAACATTTGTGGTGTATGGTTAGGATATGCCACAAATGTCAGGACCTGCTCCAGTGTACAGAACAAGGGCCCCCCCGAAGTGAAGGAGAGCGCACCGCTCATGCGTGGCCACCCTCCATTCATAACTATGGCAGTTACAAAAATAGCTGAGCGCTTGCTCGGCTATTTCAGGCAGTCCCTTAGCGGGGACTGGGGAGGTGGTCACGCTTGCGTAGCTTGGTCTCTGTTAACCCCCGGTCACTCGACTTTTTTTGGAAGCCTTATAGCTTTGAATGGAGGATTGGATTCAATGCCAGGGAACGGCGATTACGCTCCCCCCCCCCCCCATTATTGTACTCCTCAGATGCCGCATTCATACATGATTGCGGCATCTTATATGCATAACACAGTGTAAAATCAAATAAAAATCATGCTTACCTGATCCATTTGCTCGGGACAGGCCGGCCACCGCCTTGAAGATCTGGCACGAAATCTCCTGAGGCCCGAAATGACGTCATCAGGATGGCCGGCGTGGTGACGTCATACGTCACTGCGCATGGGATTTCATGCGAGATCTTCATGCAAGATGGCGGTGGCCGGTCCGTTGCGAGCAAATGGATCAAGTATGTTAAAAAAATGAATGTATACTAATCAGCTATTCTTCTGCACCGTTCCAGCACTGCCTCCCTGGTCTCTGTTTACTTGGCTGCAGCAGTGACAGAGTTGTTAACCCCACGAAGGCCAATGATTACGTGGCGTGTAGGCTACATCACCGTTGCAACAACTTAGAAAATCCTTTTTAATCTACCCCCACCCAAACAAAAAATAATACATACATACATAAATAAAAATGGAGATAAGTGATACATTTTGCTGTTGCTTGTAGAGTGGGGAACAAGAGCCTTTAGACTTGGGTGTCCCTATTTCTACCTTGGATGGACAGAGGGTTGTGTTGGAAGAGAAGGAGAACTCCAGGACTAAGGGTAAGTCCCCCAAAATGTTATACATAAATGCACAGAATGAACAGATGAGGCAAAGCCGGCACATGTAAGTCTACTTTCCCACTGGCGTTTGGCTTTCCGTTTGTGAGATCCGTTCAGGGCTCTCACAGGGGGTCCAAAACGGATCAGTTTTGCCCTAATGCATTCAGAATGGAAAAGGATCCGCTCAGAATGCATCCGTTTAGTCTCCGTTCCGCTCTGGAGACGGACACCAAAACGCTGCCTGCAGCCTTTTGGTGTCCATCTGATGAAACTGAGCCAAACGGATCCGTCCTGGCCCACAATGTAAGTCAACTGGGACGGATCCGTTTTCACTGACACAATCTTGCACAATAGAAAACGGATCCGTCCTCTATTGACTTTCAATGGTGTTCATGACGGATCCGTCTTGGCTATGTTACAGATGATACAAACTGATCTGTTCTGAACGGATGCAGACGGTTGTATTATCTGAACGGATCCGTCCATGACTGATCCGCACAAAACGCGAGTGTGAAAGTAGCCTAAGACATACTTTATTATCTGTCAGGTTCTTAAAGGCTATAAAAACCTTCGGGAGCAAGTTTTTTTTTTTTTATGATTTGTATTTTACTCATTTTGGGGTAAAAATGTTTTTTTTTCCAATTGGTCTTTATTAAAATTTTTAAACATAGAGTAAAGTTTCAGCCCATCTGCAGACTGTCCCTTTCTGTTTTACACCGAGTCCTATGATGTTGCTGCTCGGACGGCTCGATCTGTAGCCCTTATCCCTGAACTCCTGACAGCTTAGAACACTCATTTAAGCCATGTTCTTATCAGTTTGACAAGCTTTTAAGCTATAATGAGTGAGTGTTTAGGAGCTGTCAGGAATTCAGAGATGAGGGCTACAGATCCGCCCGTCAGTACAGCAACATGATGAGACTTTGTACGAAACACAAAAGTGAAAGTCTGTAACTTTAAACATGTAGGACGTAAACTGCTGAAAATTTTCAATAAAGACCAACAAAAAAAAAGGTTTTTAGCCCAAAATGAGTCAAATGAAAAAGTCCCCAGAAGGTCTTCATGGCCTTTTAACATAATATTTATATAAATTTGGATGCAATTTGGCTGCTGTGTTTGGCTTTCTCTTCCGCTGGAGACCTTGCCGTGAAAATCTGATGCGTTAAGCCCACATTTCCACACCTCCGTGTCAGTTCTACACATTCTGCACTTTTTGGCCTCTGCTGTGAATAGTCGCTTTATGTTTTACGGCGATGAATTATGTTTTTGGTTAACGTTACGGACTGGATCGTTATTTCATTGCAGACAAGTCCAAGAACCCAATGATGAAATCGACTTCTGCAAACTCCAGGATTAATACTGTGGTAATTATGCCATTGATCTCAGTATTCACTTTATGCTTTTCTTTTTGCTAGTTTACATTTTAAGAATGTGTTCTTTACCTCTGCTACTGCTTTCCAGGCTATAAATCTACATGGTACTTTCAGTGACGATACAAGTGCATTGCTTTTCTTGCTTTGTACTGGTTTTGGAGCTACGTGTTGTTTTCTTCTCCATTCACACCATCAGCTAAACTCAGAATTCTGCTGGCTACCACCATGCAGTGGATTGTGGGAGTTCGGATGGGTTATAAACCATAGCTGTGGATCACCATTTATTGACTGACTGTCTTTCGGTAGATAACCAGCAGATTTTTGACAGCAGCTTTGGATGTGACTTGAGGAAAACCTCATGAAATTCGTATCTGTATAAATACATCAATCAAAATCGATACAAAGGGGGAGATTAATCACGATTGGCGCTTTCTGCACCTTTCTGGATATCCCCTGCGCTGCCGGAGGATGCGCCTAATTTATGATGAGGTTTGGCGCATCCTCCTGCAGTCCGTGCACCTGACCAGAAATCTACGACGGCTCTGAGCTGCCATAGATTTCTGGCCAGAAAACTGGCGTAAATGAAGCCAGAAAGATAAATTTGCCGCAGCTGGCCATGCCCCCTTGCCACACTCTCTTAAGAAAGTGTCGAACGCCGAAAAATTGCGCCTGAAAAGTAAAGGGAAGAACTCTGCCCCCCAAAATGTTTATTTTATGTAGGAAAGGCATACGTAGAACAGGGAGGAACCCCCTAACAGAATGGCTACCCCTTTTTAGGGTGTTGGGTTTGACAACCAGAACGGAGGAGCCTGGTCCTTGTTACCACCTTCCAAGACCTTTCCCACCAACGATGGCTTAATCCTGGTTGCGAACGCTGTAGGCTCTACGGAGAGGGATGAGGCCAACCTGGGTGGGGCCCACTGTCTATGGAGGCCCATACCAGCATTGGGTTCTAGATGTTCTCGCTAAGGAGGAAATTTATCATTCCCGTTACGCCTAAAAAGTGGCAACGTTACGCCTGAAAGGTGGCATTAAAAAGTCGCATCTCTTTTTGCCGCCAAGGGCGGGGAAGGAGCGTGGCTAGCCGCAGCGACAATTGTATCTTCATTTACGCCAGTTTTCTGGCCACGGCTGCTCTGAGCTGTCATAGATTTCTGGTCAGGCGCACGGACCGCCGGAGGATGCGCCTTATTTATGACCAGGTGTGCACCTCGTCCTCCCGCAGCGCAGGGGATATCCAGTCAGGTGCAGAAAGCGCCAATCTTCATAAGTCTCCCCCCTATGTGTTCCCTTTTACCATCTTTGTCTGGGGGATAAGTCGAGGATTCTGTTTTATCGCTTGTAACAAGTGTTTGTGATTCCCCTTCCGGACGCTCACTTAGGGAGAAGATCGGCCTCTTGTGAAATCCTCATCCATCCGACTGAAGGGCGAGTACGGCAAAGGAAGCAGCAGGGATGTTCGGCTGCAGAGAAAAGATGAAGCCGTTATGAGGATGGGCAGGAAGAAGCAGCATAAAATTAATCTGGATGAAGCTGAAGGTAAATGGAGAATTTTATGTTAAATTTCCTCTGCTAAACAGAAATGAAAACCGAAAATCAAACTGGTCAGAAGAATTTTCTGTTATTTACCCTTTATGGACCAGGGTCTGTGCTCCAGATATGTAGTCAGGGGTGCACCTAGCCTGTCTGCTGCATGAGGCGAAAATAAAAAAAATGGCGCCCCCCCTCCCGTGTCAATTTTTATTTATTTTCATAGCGCACTTTCTCTTGTTGCTGCAGGAAACGAGCTCAAAAAGAGTCTATGGGCTAATCTTGATTCCGTCTACTACAGAGATGAGAGGGCGATATATCGGCGCTTCTCTTGCCTCGTTGTGAATGTTAGACCCCCACCGATCCAAACCTTTGAAATGTAACTATGACATATCAAAAGTTTAAAAAAAAAAAGTGACTCTTTAAGGGCATCTGCACACCATGTGGGTAATCGCGCGTAAGATCCACACAGATTTATGTGCATTTCTGCACCATATCCGCAATGTAATTATGGATTTTGGTGCGGATTGGATACGGTTCTGCCGCAGATCTTACCCTTCATTGGAAATCCGCATGGCAGGCCGATTTCCGCATGAAAAAGAGAGTGTACGTGAAATGAGTGTAGTCTCGTAATCTTTGCTGGTGCTGTACTACACTGCGGTTTTTCTGCATGGGAATCCACACTGTAAAACCGCACACATTCTGCAAAATGTGCAGGTGGCCTAAAACGGACCACATAAACTGGTTCTGCAGATTGACAACCCACAGCGCAAGTCCGTTTATGCTGTGGGGTATGCTCCACACTGTGTGGATGGGTTTTCCAAAAAATTCGGAGCATTTATGCCGCGTGTGAACATGCTCTAACAGAACCAAACCATACTGTATACAATATACGCACATATATAAAATACGTAAACACATTTACTGTATATACAAGTATTTGCAGTACATACACATACTGTATACACTATATACAGTACATTTACAAACACACAGTCCTGGGGGTTAACCTGGAGCAGGGTAAGGCTTATTGCACACGAACATGTGTGCTCTGTTGGCGTATTGCGGACCGTATTTGCGGATCCGCAGTACATGGGCACCGTTCTGTGGGCATTCCGCATCACGGATGCGGACCCATTCAGTTCAGTGGGTCCGCAAATCCGGAGATGCAGAATGGTGCAGAACGGAAGCACTACAGAGTGCTTCCGTAAGGTTTCGCCCCGCACTTCAGTTCCGCAAAAAGATAGGACATGTTCTATCGTTTTGTGGAACGGCCGGATGGCGCACCCATTAAAGTGAATGGGTCTGCGATCCGCTGCGGTGTTCGTGCATTGCGGCCCGCAGCACGGCTACGGGGCGCACGCGTTCGTGTGCAATAAGCCTAAGCTTGAGAAGATGATCTGTTTTTCAGTGCTTCCTCAGGATCCTCACAGCTTGCAGGCACAGGCAGTGAATTATAGCCTGTGACCCGGCAGGAAGTTCGTGTGGGGTCAGGGGTTATCACTCTACATATTGATGGCCTATCCTCATGATCCCATCGACTGTACGAAGAGGCTTAGGCCTCTTCCTGGGCCATGTGATGTCACGTTCATTGGTCACATAGCCTAGGCGCAGCTCAGCCCCATTCAAGTGAATAGACCTGAGCTGCAATACCAAACACAGCCACTATACGATGTACGGCGCTGTTCTTGGTAAACTGTAAGGAGGTCGTGGCATTCACAAGAGTGCTGCAGATTCCTCAAACAGCTGATCGGCGGGGGTGTCAGACCACCACCAATTTTTTTATATTTTTTATTGATGACCTGTTCTGAGGGTAGGCCGTCAATATGTCAATCCCAGAGAACCCCTTTAAGTTCTGGATTGTTTAAAGCAACTCTCCAGGTTCTTCCTTTATTTGGCTTATTCCTTAAGTAGATGTGTTTCAATCCTCTGGTAATCTTCTTCTGTTTTTCACGGCTGGTTTGGTAATCTGAACGCTCTAGTTGTTCTGTCCTTGCTCCATGCCCTGACTACCTGGTGGGTTTGTGTTTATAGACAGCAGCCAATAAGAACAGGCAGACCTGAAGTGGGGAGGGAAAGAACAGTAGCCTGAACCAATAAGGAGGCAGGGGGCGTGTCTCAGTCTACCTCTGGCTCCCCGTATGCAGTGTAGCTAAGCTGTAGTCTCCGATCACCACTCTGCCCTAATGAAGCAGAGCTAAAAAGCAGCCAAGGAACAAGAACTGGGGAAAGTAACAATCGTCATCTTCTGTAAAAAATAAAATAAAAATAAAATTATGATATGACTTAACAGTAACTTTAACTTGCGTTTTACACAGAAATATTACTGAGTTATCCTTTTTATTTTTTTTCTTGTTGCAGCCTTCTTTGAGCTGATTTCTAAAGCTCAGAGTAACCGGGCGGAAGACCAGAGAGGACTTCTCCGGAAAGAAGACCTGGTACTTCCAGATTTTCTACGTCTGTCTCCACTTGACACAACTTCCTCCAGCCTAACGTCAGGAAACCCCACCAAGAGGAGGCCTGAAAAGAGTAGTAGTCTTGACAAGGGCAATAATGGGTCATCCAGTGTATTTTTAGGTACGCAAAACTGCGGGGACAAATCCAGCAAGTACACCGGACTGGACAAAAGGGACAAACATGACATTGTGCCACCTGCCGGAAGGAAACCATACATTCCTTTTAACGCTCCCGTGTCTCCGATTCCACATCTTCAAGAAAGAAACGCCCCCAACCGAGAGAGACTATCGAGAGACTTGTCCACTGCAAACATCCAGACTGTAGAAGATGACAATG
The DNA here is from genome assembly GCF_905171765.1 of Bufo bufo. Taxonomy (NCBI): domain Eukaryota; kingdom Metazoa; phylum Chordata; class Amphibia; order Anura; family Bufonidae; genus Bufo; species Bufo bufo. Next base: position 785,077,784 of record NC_053390.1, on the reverse strand, counting down.
TCGCCGATCTCACCCTAGTGGCCGAAGGCGACATTAGCAGTCCCAATAGCACTTTACTACCATTACCCCCATCTCCACACTGTGATGTCAGTAAGCTCTCCGAAGCCAACTTTTCACCCCCACCGCCATGCTCGGGCACTCATGATAAGTCTGGATATCAGAAATCAGGTATTTCTAGATTTTAGTGGCGTGTGTCTGTTTTTTTTTTTTTTTCCATGATTACAAACTTAAGTCCATCCCTTTCCCCTTTGGTGTAAAATGTATCTTTATTTTATTTGTATTCTTTGCACTTTTACACATTGCAGGATTGCACATAATTTTTTTATCTTTTTTGTTGTTGCTATTTTGACTGCATGTGTCTATTTGTAACACTGTTCCAGCATGGGAAAGGGTTACAGGACCTGTTTACTAGCCAAGTGCCAAGACTCTCGGTCATGGGCCGTAACTTGTATTTATGCCGGTTTATAACGACTGACTTATGGTTGGTGCTGTAAATATTCTGGAACGTGAGTTCTGTTGTCATAACTTATGAGGTTTCGTCACTATATCCTAATATTTATGTAGTGATATTCATGGTTGCCAAGCTGACCTCGCAGAGGCCAGATAACATTGACGTATGTGGGCGCCCCAAGGACTTAAAGGGGAATTCCACTTCAATCAGTCTTACAATATGTCTTTGAGATACTTTAGAAGATAATGTCTTTGGAGGTCCATGAGCTTGGACTCCCATCAATGCCAAGAACAAGTGGTGGGTGGACCTCGCTGGTGCTGATGGGAAATGACCCCATGGAGAAGCCATGGTTAGAGAGCTCCTTCATCCCAACATCACTGGTGGTCCCATATCCATGATTTCCACAAAAGTTATCATAAATATTTTAAATGCAGAATTTCCCCCGATTTTAAGTTGTTTTTTTTGTGGCTTTCATCTAGGACCATTACTACGACTACATTCTGAATTACCATGAACTGAAATAAAGTAATGCCACAAATTTAAAGGGATTGTCCAGCTGGTAAAAATCATATCAAAAAGGGTCAGAATGGAATAAAAAAATAAAATAAAAAAAAAGTGCTGCTCACTTTACTGTTGCTCCTGTTCCCGGCTTCGCTTGCTCCCCGTTCCTAATTCCTGATCATTCATCCAATCGCTGGCCACAATGGTGATCCCTGTATGTTGAGGGAGACTGGAGGTAGAACAGCGGGAACCTGGGAAATGTCAGAGCGGGTGCAATGGGAAATTGGTGAGGGGATTATCACTTTTTTTTTATTTTTATTTTTATTTTAAAAAAATTTATGTTACCAGATGAACAACCCCTTTTAATGATTGTATTCTGATTGGCAATGAATAACCTACATCTCGAAAGCTATTCGAGGGGCCATATTAAAATGAATTTTTTTTTTCTATGACCATTGTTATCTTTAAAAAATATATATAAACTTTTGGAAATTTGTATATATTATTTTTTTATTTAAATTTCATTTTGGTTTTCACAAAATGTAATTTTTTTTTTTTAAAGTTTACATCTCCGACCTTCCTCTATTTCTCAGAATTTTCTGTAAATATACAATGGAAATATCTTCTGCATGTTCCTCTGAGATTCTCCCGGTGTGTAGATATCTGTACAGTTTTTATCGATCCTATTCTGCTTTCATCCTCCTCCTTCCAGCCGAATCTTGCTATGAAGCGTGCCTTTACGAAGCTCCATCTGCCCGCTCCTTCCGTGGTATTATTTTCTGCTGTGACCTCTCGATGATTTTAGATAACGCGCTGTACTAAATCTCCTTAAAGGCATTCTACATTCCTTAATCTTCAAAAATAACTACCATTCATCTTAATATTTACCGGTACTAATGGCTAGCTATTCGTACTAAAATACACTCTGATCGGGGCGGAGATCATTTTATTAAGGGTTCATAATTTACAAAATTATTTTGATTCTTAATTATTTTATTTTTATTATGAAGACAAAGATGGCTGATGATGAATCAAAATATTTCATTTTGAGAAAAATTCTATAGCCTGGATTAGAGGAAGTTAGAGAAATTTTTAAAATCAATTTGGTCTTTTTTTAAATTTATTTTTAACTTGATAGATGGAGGGTACACCTAATATTTTTTATTTTTTATTTTTTAAAAATGTCAGTAATAAATAAAATGACATGACATTTGCAACATTTTTCCCATCTCTTCCTTCGAATCAGAGCTAATTTAGGCTTTGGGACTTACATTTGGAAGCTTATTGCAGATACACAGCCGCTACCCTCATGAATACAGTGGACTCCTAAATAGGAGTCCGCTGTGTTCTGTACTAGGACAAATGGCACAATATTTTTCTTACCTCATTTGAACAAATAATTCAGCAGACCTGTCCCCGAATATGCTTTAAACAGGGCAGCAGAATGTGATAATCTATCCAGATCTGGCATCGGCTTATCTCCCCTGAGAACAAAGGATCGGGCATGTTCTCCCAACAGTTACCATCACTCGCCACGGTGAGCGTGCATGGGAGAATAGCACATGCACACTTGCCATGTCACTGACCATGGGACGCTTGCATGTTCAGGATGAATAGCTGTCAGTTGACGGCCACCAGAAGAGCATTGTCAGCTAGCAAAAGGAGTCTTAAAAATTTGAGACTCCATCCACTTCCAGCTCGGATGAATCAGTTGCTTGGGTTTCTGTTTGGTTGCTAGGGACTGGACTAGGAATGTGTGGTAGTTAGGCCGCAAATACATAGCAACCAGTCTGTCTCCTACAGGTATTCCTAAAGGGTTGCCAACGAGTGTGTCCCTAGCAACAGGTTACTCTGAGCTGAATGTGGATGGTGCAGTAGTAGTGTTTGGTTGCTAGGGACACATTGCTTGGCAACGCCTTCTAAAAATCTGTAGGTGACAGGTTGGTTGCTATGGGTTTACTGCCTAACTACCGCACATTTGTATGAAGGACTGCCAAGCAGTACGGTCCTAGTAATCAAAGAGCAACCTTAGCAACTGATTTACTATGAGTGAAGGAGGAAATAAGGGGTTATATAAAGCTGTCAGTGCTCTTCAGGTGGCTGTCACCTGACAGCCATTCCTCCTGACCAGCCGATGCACATGCATGCTCGCCATGGCTAGTGACAGTAGATATTAGGAGAACAAGTCCGATCCTTTGTCCTCATGAGTAATAAGCCGCTGCCAGAGGATTGGCGGTAGCTTACTCCCCTCGCCCTATTAAAAACATGGGCATGCTCAGCCAAGACAAGCATGCATGTGAATGGGGGAGCCGGAAGGAATAGCAGTCGTATGCCTGCCTGAGAAGCAACCACGGCCAAGCAATTTTTTGAATGTGTTTGCAATTTGGTAATACCAAGGCCAGGCACAAAGTCACCAGAAATTGTCCAGTTGTCAATACATTAAGACGTCATAATTCAGATTCAAGCGCGCCAGCTTACCAGGTGGTAGTGCCAGCTGTCAGAGCGTTTCCCCAGGGTATCCAGGATTCACAACACATGCCTAGTACACCATCCTCTATGGGGCGGGTATAGATGCCAGCGACCTGCGCTGAACCCCCAAATCTGTAGAATTCCTTTAAGGGCAGTCAATGCGTTTGCACTTTAGAAATCCTGAAATGTCCTTGTATATTGCATGTAATCCCGATTTATTGTGTGATCTGTAGCCTGTGCCCATCTCCTCCTGCTTTGTAGAGAACTTGATTGTAGAGATTTTGTGTGCATTTTGTATCAATTCTCTCAAAAATTAATAAACTCCGTCTTCATCTCTAGCTCTCTTTTCTCATTTGTTCTTCCGCTGTCAATTTTTTAAAAGTTTTTATCTAACATTCACTCCCACCCCTGAAATTAAAAAAAAAAATCCTTTTACACATTCACTTCCTGTGCACCATTATAATTTACCTAATTACTTAACATGAGTCCATTTTCCTCAGCCTGATGGGAACGTGATGGAAATCTTCTGCTTGGATAAAGATGTATTCAATGGAATGTCTCCAGGTTAAAAGGGTCCATGAAATAAAGGGCGATTCCGTTAACGTGATTCTAATGTCCATAAAGCATTAAAGAGTTTGTCCGGGCTTTTACTATTGATGACCTCTCCTCAGGATAGGTTGGCAATATCAGATCGGCGGGTTCCGACACCCAGCACCCCCATGATCAACTGTATGAGGAGACGGCGCGCGCGCACAGTGTGCACGTGCCGCCTCTCTTCCTGTCAGCTGCTGCTTTCTGTGGCAAAGACAATAGACATGGCAGCAGCGGACAGGAAGAGAGAAGTGAGACAGCACATTGACCCCCGTCTCCTCGTACAGCTAATCGGCGGAGGTGCCGGGTGTCGGACGACCGCCAATCTGATATTGATGACCTATCCTGAGTATAGGCCATCAGTAGTAAAAGCCTGGACAACCCCTTTAAGCTGTGTTTCATGGAGGAGCCCTTTACAGGGGTTATCCCAGAAACAGCATTAGGCCTCATGCACACGACCGTTGTGTGCACCCGTGGCCGTTGTGCCGTTTTCCGTTTTTTTTCGCGGACCCATTGACTTTCAATGGGTCCGTGGAAAAATCGGAAAATGCACCGTTTTGCAGCCGCATCCGTGATCCGTGTTTCCTGGCTGTGAAAAAAATATGACCTGTCCTATTTTTTTCACGGCCAACGGTTCACGGACCCATTCAAGTCAATGGGTCCGTGAAAGAACACGGATGCACACAAGATTGGCATCCGTGTCCGTGATCCGTGGCCGTAGGTTAGTTTTTATACAGACGGATCCGAAGATCCGTCTGCATAAAGCTTTTTCAAAGCTGAGTTTTCACGAAGTGAAAACTCAGAACCGACAGTATATTCTAACACAGAAGCGTTCCCATGGTGATGGGGACGCTTCTAGTTAGAATACACTACAAGCTGTGTACAAGACTGCCCCCTGCTGCCTGGCAGCACCCGATCTCTTACAGGGGGCCGTGATCAGCACAATTAACCCCTTCAGGTGCGGCACCTGAAAGGGTTAATTGTACTATCATATCCCCCTGCAAGAGATCAGGGCTGCCAGGCAGCAGGGGGCAGACCCTCCCCCCCTCCCCAGTTTGAATATCATTGGTGGCCAGTGCGCCCCCCCCCCCCCCCCCCCTCTATTGTAATAATTCGTTGGTGGCACAGTGTGCGCCCCCCCCCCCTCCCTCCCTCTATTGTAATAATTCGTTGGTGGCACAGTGTGCGCCCCCCCCCCCTTTCTCCCTCTATTGTAATAAATCGTTGGTGGCACAGTGTGCGCCCCCCATTGCCCCCCCCTCCCTCTATAGCATTAACAACATTGGTGGCCAGTGTGCGGCCTCCCATCTCCCCCCCCCATCATTGGTGGCAGCAGAGTTCCGATCGGAGTCCCAGTTTAATCGCTGGGGCTCCGATCGGTAACCATGGCAACCAGGACGCTACTACAGTCCTCGTTGCCATGGTTACTTAGCAATAGTACAATAGTAGAAGATTCATACTTACCTGCTGCTGCGATGTTCGTGTCCGGCCGGGAGCTCCACCTACTGTTAAGTGACAGGTCTGTGCGGCGCATTGCTAAATGAACTGTCACTTACCAGTAGGAGGAGCTCCCGGCCGGACACGAACATCGCAGCTCCCAGGTAAGTATGAATCTTTTACTATTGTACTATTGCTAGTAACCCGCTGCCACCAATGATCGGGGGGGGGGCGCAAGATGGGAGGCCGCACACTGGCCACCAATGTTGTTAATGCTATAGAGGGAGGGGGGCCAATGATTGCCACCAACGATTTATTACAATGGAGGAAGGGGGGGGGGGGGGGCGCACACTGTGCCACCAACGATTTATTACAATGGAGGAAGGGGGGGGCCGCACTGGCCACCAATGATATTCAAACTGGGGAGGGGGGGGGGGGTCTGCCCCCTGCTGCCTGGCAGCCCTGATCTCTTACAGGGGGATATGATAGTACAATTAACCCCTTTCAGGTGCGGCACCTGAGGGGTTAATTGTGCTGATCACGGCCCCCTGTAATAGCAGGGGGCAGTCATGTACACAGTTCGTAGTATATTTTAACTAGAAGCGTCCCCATCACCATGGGAACGCCTCTGTGTTAGAATATACTGTCGGAAATGAGGTTTCACGATCTAACTCATATCAGACAGTATATTCTAACATAGAGGCGTTCCCATGGTGATGGGGACGCTTCAAGTTAAAATATACCATCGGATTGGAGAAAACTCCGATCTGATGGTATAAAAGGGACTCCGGACTTTACATTGAAAGTCAATGGGGACGGATCCGTTTGAAATGGCACCATATTGTGTCAACGTCAAACGGATCCGTCCCCATTGACTTGCATTGTAATTCAGGACGGATCCGTTTGGCTCCGCACGGCCAGGCGGACACCAAAATGACTTTTTTTTTCATGTCCGTGGATCCGCCAAAAATCAAGGAAGACCCACGGACGAAAAAACTGTCACGGATCACGGACCTACGGACCCCGTTTTTGCGGACTGTGAAAAAAAACGTTCGTGTGCATGAGGCCTTAGGCATCTTTCACACGGTCAAGATCTGTGAAAAGTCAAAACCAGGAGTGGGTCCAAAACACAGAAGAGGCACAAATATTTCTATTACACCTTTTTCTCTTTTTCTCACTACTGGTTTTGGCAAATACTTACCGTGTGAACCAGGCCTTACTGTGCAATGAGTGGGGCAATGCAAATCAGGTATTACAATATATTCAGTTTTTCTTGTTTTAATTTACATTACATTTTGCTCTCCGGTGGCGCCACCTGGTCCATCTTCTCCTGCAGTCAGTCGTGGACGATGAAAAAAAAATGGACAGACTGTAAGCTTGTCATGGCCGTTTTGCATCCATGTATCCGTCTATCCGTTTTTAACAGCCGTTTTGAATCATTTGCATCTGTTTTTAATGTCTATAATTTCAGTGGCCTTTTTTTTTTTTTTTTTTTTTAACATCTCAATCCATGCAGTGTCCTCACAGTAAACCTAATGCCCCCTGGACATCACATGGCCCACATAGTGCCCTATAGTATGAATAATGGCCCCAATGACCTTTCTTACCAGCCGAAAGGAATGGGAGAAGCGAAGTGACAACTGCTGTGAGCACATTTCTTGCTCCGAAACGGAGTTGACACTTTTTACACCTATAGGGGTAAGACAAATCTAACTGTACTATCAATAATCAGTATAATACTGCCCTCTATTGGCTTAAAGGGGTTGTCCCATCTCAGACATTGGTGGCATATCGCTAGGATATGCCCCCAATGTCTGATTAGGTGTTGATCCTGCATTTATCTTTAGAACAGAGCCATCAAAGTGAATGAGAGTGGACTGTGCACGTACAGCTGCCACCCATTCATTTCTGTGGGAGTGCCAAAATTAGCTGGGCAGCGCGCTCGGCTGTTTTCGGCAGTCCAATAGAAATTAATGGAGGGTGGCGGCCCACTTTCTTTCACTTTGCGGTCTCCATTCTAGAGATAGGTGCTGGTTCCACCTTTGGGACTTGCACCTATCAGACATTGGGGGCATAGCTTAGTGATAGGCACCCAAAGTATGAGATGACACAACCCCTTTAAAGGGATAGTACAGGATTAGAAAAACAAGGCAGCATTTTTACAAAAACTGTCTTACTCCTGTCCATAGGTTGCATGTGTGTTATTTCACCGCCCTCTATTGAAATTAATATAGCCAGCCTGCAATACCTGTAGACAGGTGTGGCTTCATTTTTGAAAGGAAACTACCTTGTTTTTCATTGTAGCAGAGGAAATACTTTAAAAAAAATTCCGTTATTTGTGCATGGCGAGACAGCGAGTCGGTGAACTGCTCCTGGAGAGTTTTCTCCAGATCCACAAAGAAAGGTTACACATCAGTCCATGTGGCCTTCTTCCTCTGGGACACTCTCTTGCAGACGTCAGGCCAAGTTACCAGCCTTTGACTACTACAGAGTTGCAGGCGGGATCTCACAATTGCTGGTGCCACCTACTAGCTCTTTTTAATTAAGAATCCCCATGGAAAATGCTTGCTTTTGCCATGATGGAGTACTGCTAGCACATGCCATCACTTCATCATTGGTAGTGACATCCTGGTGTAGTGCTACGTCACCTTCTAGGGTTTCCTTGTACAGTGGTGCTCCTGGCCACCCAGCTGTGCATGATCCCAGAGTTCAGATTCCTCCATTGAAGAAGTAATGCCAAATCTTAGCAATAGGGATGAGCGAATTGACTTTGGATGGTACATCCAAAGTTGATTTGCTAAAAACGTTGTTGTAATACTTTGCGGAGTTCCCGCTCCGTACAGTATAAGAATGTATTGGCTCCATTGAGCCGAAGTTATTAATTACTGTAAAAAAAAAACTTGTAACTGAACTTTGGTTCGGTTCTGAGTGGTACCTTGGAATGAAACCAGAGTTCGGTTCCAAAGTTTTTACAGTAATAATTAACTCCCGAAGTTATTACATGAAGTCTCGCAAGGTAATAACTTCAGCTCATCGGAGCCAACACATTCTAATACTGTACAGAGCGGGAACTCCGTACAGTATTACAACAAAGTTTTTAGCGAATCGACTTCAGATGTACCATCCAAAGTCGATTCGCTCATCTCTACTTATATTGCAATCTCTAGCAATATAGGTATTTATTTTATTACTTTACAATATGGAATTTTTTTTTGCAAGGGGTTTTTCAGTACTACAGTATTGACGACCTGTCCTCAGGACTAGTGTTGAGCGAACCCAAACTATAAAGTTCGGGTCCGTACTGAACTTTGCGAGTCTGGGGCCCCGAACCTGAACTTTGCTGGAAAAGTTCGAGTTCAGTGTTCGGGCATTTAATAAAGCTTTTGAAAGGCTGCAGGGCAGCCAATCAACAAGCCTTTAAGCTGTGGGCACTTAGAAGCCATCACAGCCATGCCTAGTAATGGCATGGCTATAATTGGCCGGTGCATCATGTGACCCAGCCTCTATACAAGCTGGATCACGTGTAGCACTGCCCATCAGCTCTGAGTAGTGCAGGGACAGGCAGCAAGCAGCTGAAGTGAGGGAGAGAGTTAGGAATCTGGCTATTTGTTTTGTGGGTGCAGTGCACCAGCTTTGCACCCCTGACACAGAAATATAATAAATCTGGCTGTTAATTCTGTGGGTGACCTATAGCAATTTTTGTGGGTGCAATGCACTATCTTTGTATCCCAGACACAGAAATATAATAGTCAATCCATCTGTTAGTTTGATGGGGGGGACATATACCCATATATACATTTTTGGTGTGAGGTACATGTGCACTTTATACGTGACAGGGAAATTAATATAGTTAATCTGTCTGTTAGTTCGGTGGGGGACCTCAAAGAATGAGGAGAGCATCAAATAAGGTACATGGCTGCTGGGGTTGGTGGAGCTCCTGTTGCAGGGAGAGGAAATGAAACACCTTCCTCAGGTGCACATAGGCGACAGGACGTTCAGCGTTCTTTTTTTAGGCCCGAATACCGGTGTACGAATGGTGAGGCCAGAACAAGTAGAGACGTTAGTAGATTGGATGGCTGACAGTGCCTCCAGTTCCTTCACATTGTCTCCCACCCGGTCCCCTGCTGAAAGCGCAGCCTATGGGCATCTGTCTTTCACCTCACCCCCTTTCAAATCAGGCAAGCAGTCTGAGCCCCAAGTCATGCAGCAGTCTCTTCTGCTTTTTGATGACTCTGCTGGCGGGGTTCCTGTGGGCCATCCACCTAGCCCTGCCCCAGAAGTGGAAGAGGAACTGATGCCCAACCACTTATGTTTCAGGATGTGGACATGGGAAGCCCACAGCAGCATATCTCTGATGACGAAACACAGTTGCCAACTGCTGTGGCTTTGTGCCGTGTGCAGACCGGCAAGGGTGAAGAGTGGGTGGAAGATGATGTGGAGGATGATGAGGTCCTAGACCCCACATGGAATCAAGGTCATGCGAGTGACGTGTGCAGTTCGGATGAAGAGGCGGTGGACACACAGAGCCACCACACAGCAGAAGAGGGAGCAGGATGCAAAAGCAGAGTGGCCGTCCCCTAGACAGTATGCTTACTACTACCCACTACACCCAGGGACCGAGCACACCAAAGGCAGCTCCAAGGAGTTCCCTGGTGTAGCAGTTCTTCAGACAATGTGCTGACAACAAGACACGAGTGGTTTGCACGCTGTGCAATTAGAGCCTGAAGCTAGGCATAAATGTTCTAAACCTGAGCACCACCTGCATGACCAGGCATCTAAATGCAAAGCACGAGCTCCAGTGGAGTGTACACATCTGAAAACCACAAAAAAATCTCAGGCTCCTCCTGCTTCCTCTTCTGCTGCGGTCTCAGCCTCTTCCTTCCCCTCTGGAGTAACAGTGGCACATGCCACCCCGCAAACAGAGGATGTGGAAACAACAACACCACCACCCAGCATGTCCACACTGTCCCATGGAAGCGTTCAGCTGTCGATCACCCAAACACTGGAGAGAAAGAGGAAGTACCCCCCTACCCACCTGTGATCCCTGGCCCTGAATGCCAGCATATCAAAATTCCTGGCCTTTGAAATGCTGTCATTCTGTCTGGTGGAGACAGAGACTTTTAAAAACCTTATGGCGGGGTCTGTCCCACAGTACGTGGTTCCCAGCCGCCACTACTTTTCCAGGCGAGCCATCCCTGCCCTGCACAACCAAGTGGTGGACAAAATCAGGTGTGCAACGCCATCTGTGGCAAAGTCCACGTATCTGCTGATACGTGGACCAGTAAGCACGGGAAGGGACGTTATATCTCCCTTACTGCACACTGGGTAAATGCAGTGGCGGCTGGGCCTGAGGCGGATAGCAGTTTGGCGCATTGCAGGACATTTCTCATTGCCGCTTCCTCCTCATCCGGTCAGAGTAACACCTTCACCACCAACTTTTGCACAGCCAGGGGTAAACGACAGCAGGCTGTTTTGAAACTCATCTGTTTGGGGGGGTAAAAACCCCACACCGCGCAGGAGCTGTGGACGGGCATGGAACAACAGACCGATGAGTGGTTGGTGCCAGTGAGCCTCAAGCCTGGCACTGGTGGTGTGCGTTAACGGGCGACATCTCGTAGCAGCTCTGGGGCTAGCCGGTTTGACGCACATCCCTTGCCTAGCACATGTGCTGAATTTGGTGGTGCAGAAGTTCCTGAAAAAATTACCCCGATATGTCAGAGCTGCTGCATAAAGCGCGGGCCGTCTGTCCGCACTTTCGGCGTTTCTCACCCGGCTGCTGCTCGCCTGTTTGCGCTGCAGCGTAACTTCGGCCTTCCCGCTCACCGCCTCATATGCGACATACCCACAAGGTAGAACTCCACCTTGCACATGCTGGAGAGACTGTGCGAGCAGCAGCAGGCGATAGTGGAGTTTCAGCTGCAGCACGCACGGGTCAGTCGCTCTGCGGAACAGCACCACTTCACCACCAACGAGTGGGCCTCCATGTGGGACATGTGTGCTGTGTTGCGCTGTTTTGAGTACTCCACCAACATGGCCAGTGCCGATGACTCAGTACTCAGCGTTACTATCCCACTTCTATGGCAATGATGGAAGAGGATGTGGCACAGGAGGAGGTAAAGGGATAATTTCCACAGTTATCAGGCCAGTCATTCACAAGTGGCTCTGAGAGTGGGTTCCTGCACCAACAGAGGCCAAGTACACAACTGTCCAGCCAGGGCAGAGTTCTGGAGGAGGATGATGATGAACCATATTCACAGCAGGGTGGCACCAAAAGCAGCTTATGGGCATCAATGGAGCGTGGCTAGGTGGGGATACAGAGGACACCTTGTCGTTGCCTCTGGGCAGCCTGGCACACATGAGCGACTACATGCTGCAGTGCCTGCGCAACGACTGCCGAGTTGCCCACCTTCTAACTTGTGCTGATTACTGGGTGGCCACGCTGCTGGATCACCGCTAAAAGTATAACGTTCTGTCCTTTATTCCATCACTGGAGCGTGAGCAGAAGATGCGCGAGTACAAGCGCACGCTGGTAGACGTGCTGATGATGGCATTCCCACCTGACAGCTGGGCTCAGTGGTAGCACAAGGCGAAAGCAGAGTACGAGGAAGAGGTCGCCAACGCACTGGGGCACCGCCAGCACCTCAGAAGGCAGGGTTAGCATGGCCAAAATGTGGAAAAGCTTTGTCAGCACGCCACAACAACCAGCACCACCAGCTGATGTGGAACGTCTTAGCAGGAGGCAGCATTTCGCCAACATGGTGGAGCAGTATGTGTGCACACGCCTACACGTACTGAATGACGGGTCTGCCCCCTTCAACGTCTGGGTCTCCAAATTGGGCACTTGGCCTGAGCTTGCCCTTTACGCCTTGGAGGTGCTGGCCTGCCCTGCAGCCAGTGTATTGTCTGAACGTGTGTTTAGCACGGCAGGGGGCGTCATCACAGACAAGCGCAGCCGCCTGTCCACAGCCAACGTGGACAAGCCCAAGTTCATTAAAATGAACCAGGCATGGATCCCTCAGGACTTGTCTGGCTGAGTAGACCAGCCGCACCCAGCCATTGTTATACTCCAGCACACTTTCTCTTTGCATTCTCTTTTCTGTTTCCCAATGTTTTGGGGTCTTCCCAAATTTATTTTAAAAAAATATACAAATAAAAAATAAATATATAAAGGAAAAAAATGTAATAAAAAAACAACAAAAACAGTGTTGGCTACCTGCTCCTCCACCGCAGCTTCCACCTACACCACCACGTCCACCGCCTCCTCAACCTACTACTCCACTTTGACCTCCGCCTCCTAGTTCAAGATCATTTATTTATTTTTTCTATTCTACGTTATTAAGTCATTTCCCTATCCACATTTGTTTGCAGGCCTATTGTCCTGCTCTTACCCCCATTTGCTTCCTTTTGCGGCCCTCTAGCCCTTACTATGACTATTTTACAGCCATTTTAGCGCACCAAAGTTCAAAGTTGACTTCAATGGGGTTCGGGTTCAGGTCCCGAACCTGAACTTTGACCCGAAGTTCAGCCAAACCCGGTGAACCCAAACATCCATGGGTCTGCTCATTCCTACTCAGGACGTGTCCCACTCCTGGGAACCCTGCCAATCAGATGATTAGATTGCGAGCACTGCATCCTCTTTACTGTTTAAAGGGCATCTGTCAGCAGTTTTGTCCCTACGACACCGGCTGACCTGTTACATGTGCGGTTGGCAGCTGAAGACATCTGTGTTGGTCCCGTGTTCATATGTGCCCGCATTGCTGATAAAATTAGGTTTTAATATATGCAAATGAGCCTCTAGGAGCAACGGGGGCGTTACCATTACACCTAGAGGCTCAGCTCTTTCTACAACTGCTGTGCCCTCTCCACTTTGATTGACAGGGCCAGGCAGTGAAAATTTTAGCATGCCTGATCCTGTCACTCAAAGTACAGAGGTTACAGCAGTTGCAGAGAGAGCAGAGTCTCTAGGTGTAATGGTAACGCCCTCGTTGCTCCCAGAGGCTCATTTGCATATATTAAAACATGATTTTTCTCAGCAGTGCAGACACATATGAACATGGGACCAACACAGATGTCTTCAGCTGCCAAGCGCACATGTAACAGGTCAGCCAGTCATTGGGGTTGTCATTATAAACATTACTGGTTATTTTAAATAGTTTTTTTTTTTATGGCAGAGCAGTATGCCAAAATGCAGAAATGCAAATGTCACACAATCCTTTATATACTACATTGTGTACTTTTTAATTTTACTATAATAATCTATACTAATATAGACACGTGTGCAACATCATTAACATTGCAGATGTATAAACAATATTTTACATTACTAGAGAAGGGGGGAAAAAATCAAAACACTAGTGAATATTCGATCGACCACTTGTTCGTCAGAAGTGCTGTGTAAAATGGAGAGTGAACGCAATTTGCTCGCTATCCATACGGTCACGTACAGTTCAAAATAGCCAGTGGGCGAACATATACTAATTTATTGAATTGAATTAGACAGATCTGCCCACAAGACGATACCACACCTCCAGTATGATGTCTTCACGACGGCGTGACGACTTATTACACGCAGAGGTTTGATCTCGACAGGCAAATTTTTTTTTGGCAAGTTGAAAGATCTGGTTGAACGTTTTAGCGATCGATTGCACAGTGCGAATATCCCTGTTTGGTGAACGACTTTCCGTGCGTTTATTGCTTTGTCTAATACAGCCTTAAGTCAACAGAAACCACAACGCAAGTGTGAACAGAGCCTAAGGTGTATATATCATAAAAATAGTGGGCCCTGTGAAATCGAAAAGTTTCTTGGTGGAGTCTTATTGCAAATAAAACCTATAGAGATCTCTGAAGGGCACATTATCAGACGGCTGATCAGCCACTTCCAAATATTAGCATTATAGTGAGATGAACTATTCATAGAAAACACCTGACGCATTTTATGACTCAGGCAGGAACACGATGCTGATAGTTCGGGCCATTAGACCTGTGGTCTGGCTGGGATTTGCGACCTGTAATATGGAAGCTAATAATGGTTTCCCAAAGCCATTGAGAAGGAGCATCAGGTGGCCCTCATACAAATTAGGTTATTAGCCAACCTCTGATGTCTGCCTCATGTATGGCCTTCAAAACGCCAGGCAAAAACTAAAAAGGTAACTTTTTGGCTGGTTAGCAACCCCCTATTTGACCTCAGGGTTTGGCTTTGTTAGCATCAGAGGTCCTCTGCTGTCCTCCAGTTGGCTGCAGATTATGTCTGCGCCCATGACAACTCAGCACTTCCGTCAAGAGCCACCCAAGATAGGAAATAGGACAACTTCAGATACTGTATTATCAGGACTCCTCAAAATGGATTGAACCAATCGGGTGTAATGGCTATTTGAGTGCAGCGGGAAAACAATTGGTAGATTCTGGATGTAGAAAAAAAATGAACACCCAGTTATGGCGGCCCACCCCCCCCCCCAAAAAAAAAATCATGAATTCAACAATTATTGGTTGTTTGCAAGAACATGACGAAGAAATGGACAATAACCAGGGAACAGATTATCATGCAGTTCAACACCATGTCTTCAGATTCTCCCCTAAACTAAGAGTGAGTTCACACTGCGAGAATTTTTTCACGCAATGGGTTAAAGGGACACTACCGTCAATTTTGCTTTATCAGATATTTACATTGTGTATGTGAATATTCTATATTTTTAATAAAAAAACAGGTGGACAGTTTTTTAGATATAACTTTTTGAAGCCTCGCCGTGTATTATACTTCTTGGC
The DNA here is from genome assembly GCF_905171765.1 of Bufo bufo. Lineage (NCBI taxonomy): Eukaryota > Metazoa > Chordata > Amphibia > Anura > Bufonidae > Bufo > Bufo bufo. Next base: position 785,062,573 of record NC_053390.1, on the reverse strand, counting down.
TCTTTCACTTCCTCTTTTGTTTGGACTTTTCACACAGCAAGCTGTCTCACTTAGGCCTCATGCACACGACCGTTGTTGTCTTCCGTGTCCGTTGTTCCGTTTTCCGTGATTTTCTGCGGACCCATTGACAACTCGGATAATGCACCGTTTGTCGTCCGTGATCCGTGTTTCCAGTCCGTCAAAAAAAATATGACCTGTCCTATTTTTTTCACGGACAACGGTTCGCGGACCCAATCAAGTCAACGGGTCCGTGAAAAAACACGGAGGCACACAAGATTGTCATCCGCGTCCGCGTGTCCACGTCCGTTTTTTTTTTTTCCTATCATTTGCAAGGCAAACTTGACTTAGATTTTTTTTCACTTTTCATGTCTGGTGATCCTCCAAAAATCAAGGAAGTCACACGGAAACAAAAATGGAAACGGATCACGGAACAGCTTTTTGCGCACCGCAAAAAAATACTGTCGTGTGCATGAGGCCTTAACTGTCTGTCAGACCATTACTCTGACCAGAGAGAACCCCCCCCCTCCCCAATGTACTGATTCAATTAGAGCATCACACTAATCAATGCAGTGCTCATCAAGAGAATAATAGAGCGGTCATACTGTTATCCTGATTCTACGTACACTAATTTACTAACCGATAACAGTAGAAATTGTCAAACAATGGATTTTCTATATAAGAGGTCTTCATTTTTCATGACTGCTACAGAAGTATATTATTTTGTATTTAATTTTCAATGGCATAGTACTGCCAAAATGAAAAAAAAAAAAGAAAATTACAAAAACTGAAAATTAAAAATTAATTGTTTTCTATGAATATTGGAGATTTATCAACGCCTATACACATGGAAAATTAGTTGAAAAAAGGGGGAAACTGGGTTTGGTGCATTTTAAACGCTATTTGGTTTTATGAAAATGGTGATTTTACACTTCCTCACCACTTTCAGAAAATTGGAGTGGTGTGGGCAGGGCCGTCAGCCCTAGAAGACTTAGGCCTCATCCACTTTTCCGTGTGGTCCGCATCACGGATTAAAGTAGTGCATGTCTCAGTGATTTTTTTACTGACCCATGGTCGGTAAAAAATACTGAAATGTGAACAGACACATTTAAATCAATAGGTACCTGTGCTGTCCGTGGAAAATGCGGACAGCACATGTCCTTGAAAAACCGAAATGGCCTTATGGGTACAGATACACAGGGACATGCGCTTGAAGCACTGAGTAAAAAGTTTCTTGAATTTGGTATTCAAACTTACCTCCATAGATAATTCTGTCTAGAATCATAGCTAAGGCTCATTCAGAAGGCCGTAGTGTATGAAATTACTTTCCTGGAGGAAACGAAAAAAATAATGAAGAACGTGTGTGTACTGAAGGGAATCCTCACAGTTTTCATTTTTTCTCATCTTAGGTAACAGGGACAGAAAGAAAAAGCTGTCTCGAAGCACAGAGAGTTTTTGGGAGTGGGACCACACTCCAGATTTGAAAGACAAAGCCACTAGTAGACGCAACAGTTCGGCTCATCGTTCACAAGCCGGTAGAGTCATCAACGTGGATGGAGTCAAACAGACACCAAGAAAGCAAGACTCCGGGGAAGACACAGGAAACCTGAGCTTTGAGGGATACATTTCTGAACTGAGAGCTTGCAAGGGACGAACAAGGACGGGGGTGTGCAGGACATCTGACCTACCATCAATGGTCACTGCTAAGAGTGAAAGAAGCAAAGACTCAGACAAAAAATATAAAGCTACTTTTGTGTAAATAGGGCACAAGTGGCAATCCCGGGGTCAATGGTAGTATACAACTGGTGAAGAACCAGGGGTGTAGCTAGCAGATAGCAGTCACACCTGGGTCCAGTGCCTGAGGGGTCCAAAGGCTTTATAAGCATACATTGGTATTGTAAATGCCACATATTTTGTAGTCCCATAAAATATTTTTCATTGGTTCCTGGAAGCCTTTATTTACTAGAAGACACTGCCACAAGAATGTGAACATCATGTTTTTTCATTTTTTTCCTGATTCGGTTGAGGTCCCCAGATTGAGAACCCTTTCCATTCTCTAAATTATGTATTTTTGTGTTTATTTCACCAATTGTTTTTTGGATGCTTCACATGGTGTATGTAGACTTTGTCCTGCTTATAAAAGGGTGCTATATTTTTCGGCACATGTTCACAGAAGATGGTCACACTCTATTTGTCTACCGCTTTCTCCCTTGTATGGTTATATTGCTGGTTTTTTATTATAGGTCTATATTCATAAACCAGACATAGCGAATGTATGGCCCCAAAACTCTCAATGCACCGCAACTAAGTGAGTCATTTTTGCCATTAAGATGGAGATTTATCATCTTCCTTGCACCAGAAAAGTGGCTTTAAAAAGTCACAAGTGGTGTGTTTGTGACTTTTTAAATGCAACTATTTGAAAGAACGTCGCAAGTGGCTCATTTTATGCTGCCCATGCCACCCAATTTTTGGCCTTCTATTAATTTTTTAAGGGCTGTTTTTGCAACCAATTTGTGGCTGTTAAAATCTGTGGCTGTTTTTTTTTTTTACTCAACCCCCTTAGTATACATAATGCCCCCCCATAGTGCCCCATGGTCATCCAATGTCTCCCCAGTCCCCAACAGTCCCCCAGTATATATAACCGTGCCTACGGTAGTGCCGACAGATCCTTTAAAAGCATAAAACTCACTACTTGCACTCTAGAAGAAGGTGTTCCCTAGTGTGCAAGTGGTGAGGTGAGTATTTTTTTAATTTTAACCCCTGAAAGTCTATTTTATTAAAAAGTGTGCACCCACCTAAACGACGTGAATGGGCCCATTGTTTTAAATGGTGTCTGTCTGGCCTGAAAACGGCCAAAAGTAGGACATGTCCATGGGCAGATTGGCCATATACCCTTTTTTCACAGGTGTTCACTTTCCCTGCAGCGTCATCACAGGTGAAATGAAGGACTGCACAGTTCCTGGCAGGTCCTCCTGAGCGACACTCTCTGAATGAGGGACACTCCTCTATTAATGACTAATATGACTTACAGCCTATAATAAGGACTACGAATAGGATCCAATAGGACAAAGCTGGGGGAAAAAAAATCCTAACTTTCCCTGCAGTCTGAATGTGGCCTAAGGGAAATGATGCTATCCTATCCCCGGTCCCTTCCTCCATCCCCTTCTATGGAATAATTGTCTGCAGTAAAAACCTCTACAGAAGCAGATTTTATGGCGGTGCAGTGGTGCAGCCCTGTGCTGCACTACCGCCACCAACCCTGAATACGTCCTGTGGGATTATTCTGACAATGTACGTTCAAAGCGATGAGCTACTTTTTATGCCTTTATGCTGTGTCTGCATTCTATATGTGACGCTTGGAGGAGATGAATGCACTTTGCCGTCTTGTCACTGTTCATTTTTTTTCGTTGTCATTATGAAAATCGTCTTTTTCATTTCAATTAAAAGCATGAAATCATTTGTCCATGACATTCGTGACGTTGACACCTCGCAGCAGCAGGGGGGGAAAGTCACTTAAATTATTCTGTGCTGTATTTTAGCTGCCGCCGTCGTGTTTGGGACGTTGTTATGATCCTGTTGTAAAAAAAAAAAAAGTGAGGATTGTACGTGAAAAATAAAAGTATTTTTATATGATGTAACTGTTCACTATGGTCTTTTTGAGCCTTGAGATGAGCCATGGTGTAGGTTCACCTGCAGTCCTATGTCAGACTTGTAGGGACAGAATCAGCTCTGCTACATCTTTGGGTCCAGGGTGAAATGGCATGATGTATGAGTATAAGACCTTACCGTGTTTCCGACAGAGGACTCACTTTTGAGATAAGCGGCGCTGCGTCACGGTTATAGGGTTGATTCTAAAGCTGCCCTTACGCGTAAGCTAAAAGTTACCCGAGAAGTCTCATTTACATGGTGTATAGGCAAACAGCTAATCGGGGGGTCCAGGAGTGGATGGCCATCATTATCGTGAAGCTGGAATACCCCTTTAAAACGTATAATAGACAGATACTGTATCTCATACCAGAGGTGGTCACAGACAGCAGAGGGCCCCTGTGCAGACAGTATTTGAGCCGCTTCCTCTCCAATAGCCCCACGTAGACCGTTCCCTCTATGTGACATATATTGCAGTTAATAAGCCCTGCCCATGTGCCAAAACCCACCCAGGAGCATCCATTTATGGGAGGGGCTACAAGCAGCCCCACTGATTTATTGGCCCAGAACCCCCTAAATTTGCTTTGATTGTCTCTGAAAATTAGGGAAAGTCCATGCAAATTGATGCTGCTTTGAAGGTGGATGTGGCCCCTCGTACCCGCAACTACACGGGTTGCACATGTACGATTGGTTACTATTAAGAACACACCTGTTGCTTGGGTGGAGGACTATGTCTACGTGAGTTATTTGCTACAAGAAAAAATAAAACGCAACAACGTTTTATTGAGAGTGCTGGAACTTTTTTCCTTCTTCTGTCGCACACGTAGTATGTCCATCTCTTTCTGACAGTGATGTCTTAGTTTATTTCAATAGCGAGGTCATTGGGTGGCCCGACGGGTATGTGGTCACTGTTTCTCAGTTGGACTGACTACTGGTGGATGGTCTAAATCAATGATATACGTCAGCGATGGTGGAAAATCTATAATAGGGCCTACCCTGAGCTGTACATAGAGGTACAGGTCACATATTAAAATAGACCCCCCCCCTGGTTAACACTACCACACCCCTGTACAGGTTCCTGTAGGGATGCAGCCAACCTGGTCTGCAGGAAAAGCAGCCACATAATATGTGCTTCCCTGGGTCATCAGATGATATGTTGTGCAAAGGAGTATAGCTTGAGGTTTATGAGCCCAAATCTACCCACCATGTGCCATTTCTAATAAGTGTCTTCTTAAGTGGCCAGGACCGGGTGCACCTCCTACCTTTGCTTCCCCCTATGGTCTATAAACAGGAGTAGGCAACCTCCAGGACTTGTGAAATCAACTCCTAGCATGCATACTTACTCTGCTCTTCTCCGAACTCCCATAGAAATGAACGGAGCATGCTGGGAATTGTAGTTTCACAGCAGCTGGAGTGCCGAAGGTTGCTGACCCGTGGTCCTGGCCACTATAGCTATGCTCTTCAACATGATCATACCTCTGCACCGTCCCTTTATGATACTGCTGTACACTTTCATGGCAAGGTCCATTGTAGGCCCGAGTAGGACTGCAGTCTCTGGACCCATGTAGCAAGGATTCCTACTTGACATCGGACCTCAGACACATAGTGATCATCCAAGGCAAGCTCACTTGGGCTGTCATGTTTGCATGACAAGGGCCCTAAGACCTGAAGTTCTTAGTCTGCAATTTTCTGGAGAAGAGTTTATTCGAAAAATGGAAAATATGAGGCAGCTGTGTGAGCTGTTTTGTATGAGAGCCATGACATTACCGGGGCTGATGACGCTATTGAGATGATAATATTTGGGCAGAGGAACATGAACTATCTGCCGGCAAATCCTTTTCAAATTCCTCACAATACCAAAATGTTTCCCCGCTTACATCACTTGACTGCTGCCTTCCAGATATAGAGGCGACACCATAATGTATGTAGTATTATACATGACGTTAGCATTGTAAAGATGGAAATACTCTCACTGATGCTACAGATGCTCTGCCATGGCTGATCTGGCCGGACTAGGCCCCTATATCGATATAGTGATCAATATAACACATATACCTAGAATTGTTTTTCTCCTCTAGCATGCAGGGGAGACACAGCCTCTGTCTTTCCTGCATTTCCATACACAGACTGCAGTTACTCTGACCTACTGTTGGATCACAGATCTCTCAGATCTTTACCTAAGGCAATGCAGAGGAGACACAGTGTTTGTCTCCCCTGCTTCCTTAAGTGCAGGAAAATAAATAAAAACCTTTGAAAAAAATATATATATTTTAGTCCATGCTTCTCCCTCTAATCACCTTGCTCTGGAAATCAGTGGAGACTTCTTTCGATTTAGGAAATAGTCTTCGAAGGGGATTCCATTTTCATGTTCATAAAGGTTCATAATGAAAAGTTCTGCAACTTTCCTTTTTTAGGCTATATGCACACGATCGTATGTGTTTTGCGGTCCGCAAATTGCGGATCCGAAAAAAAAAACGTATGCCATCCGTTTTTTTTTTTTTGCGGATCCATTGTAACTGCCTAAAACAGGCAAGAATAGGACATGTTCTATTTTTTGGGCGGGGCTACGGAACGGACATACTGATGCGGACATCACACGGTGTGCTGTCCGCATTTTTTGCAGACCCATTTGAATGAATGGGTCCGCATCCTATCGCGCAAAAAAACAAACGGAATGGACATGGATACAAACAACATTGGTGTGCATGTAGCCGTTGTGTGTTTTGCGGTCCGCAAATTGCGTATCCGCAAAACACTGTCCGTGTGTGTTCCTCAATTTGCAAAAACTGCGGCTCTGATGCAGACCAAAACAACGGTCGTGTGCATGAGGCCTTTTGGTTCCTCACTATGCTCTGCTTGATATCAAACAATGATTCCCTATGGGGACTAGCGATGGCATTAGCGATCACCCCATCCCATTCCTTCCCAACAATCATCTGCTGAATTGTCCTGTGTAGAGGGACCTTAAGGCCTCCTGCATGCGAACATGTGCGCCCCGTGGCCGTGCTGCTGGCCGCAATGCACGAACACCGACCGTGGGGCAGCCGCAGCGGATCGTGGACCCATTCACTTTAATGGGTCCGCGATCCGCCCGTTCCGCAAAAAGATAGGAAATGTTGTATTTTTTTTGCGGAGCAGAAGTACGGGACGAAACCCCATGGAAACACTCCGTAGTGCTTCTGTGGGTTTCTGTTCCGTGCTTCCGTTCCGCATCTCCGGCTTTGCGGACCCATTGAAGTAAATGGGTCCGCATCCGTGATGTGGAATGCCCATGGAACGGCGCCCGTGTATTGCGGATCCTCAAATACGGTCCGCAATACGGCAACGGGCAGCGCACGTTCGTGTGCAGGAGGCCTAAGCCTGGCAATGTAATTCACAATGCACCTAACGATCTGAACTCACCTGGCTCCAGAACCCTCTGACCAGCTGCCAGTGGAAGTTGTTGTCAACCAGATACTTACCCTACATGTTGTAGTACTGCACTGTGGACATTCACACGGATGGCTGTAGTCTTCCAGACTGGTAGCCATTCTTACCAAAAGATTGTCCATTCTGGATCAAGGGGGGAAGGGGGAGACCCCTCTATTATGTTCCATATGCCATAATAAACTCTTTAACCTAAACGCTGCAGAAAAAAAACACATTTTTTATTTCAGGAGTTAGTTGTCTCCTGGTATGCACAGTAATTATGTACGCCGATTAGTATCTTGAGAACCTTCTGGTATGTATACTTGCACAGATGGCAGGAGATAAGCAGTGCACCTATCTGTTGTGAGGATAATGCAGGCTCTGTATAGGAGAACAAGGATGGAAGATTTTTTGTGAAATTCTTATCAAATTTAGGACTTATGTATTATTATTATTATTCAGTCCTCCTCAAAGACAATAATATGATTTCCTTTATTCTGAGAGGACCACTTAAAAATTGTGCCCAGGAATGTTCTTTTTATCATAGTATTTCTCTAGTTAGAGCAGCACTTTGTGCTTCAGAGCTGCTCTTCTTACTGTAATTGGGGTCAGAAAGTTACAGGAGTCATGAAGTCTTCTGGTCACCCACCTGTATGCAATTATATATAGACACTTCTGCTCTTTCTTTCCTTTCTCCTCTTCCATGTATCTTCTGATATTGCTCCCACAGCCATATCCTGGTGCCTTCTATGCCAGCGTGAATGATACACAAGGAGCAGTCATTGCTAAACTAAAGGAGAAGTTTCCACATGGCAGTTGTCATATATCATGGGATCTAGCAGGAAAAAGTAGAAAAGTCTTCTCCCCTTCATTCAATACAATCCCAGAAACTTTCAGTGGTCCACCATAGAATTTAACAAGAACACCTCTCCTGCTGGTTTCCATTTATTTCAACTGAAGAAACAATCTTGGGAAAATACATAATAATTTTATATAATGAATGCAATACAAGGATGTGCTTATCATAGAGGCAGACCATGTGGCTTCTGAAGGACCTTTGGAGACAGTACTAGTTGGTCCTGTCTTTTTGCTACTGGGTCCAGGGAACCTGTGAAAGTCTCCCCTCTATAGAGAAACTGTATCCTTAGCAAAACAAGGAGGCGAGGAATTTCTCCCAGGTAATGGAAAGGTGGTGGGGTGGGGGAAACAAACACTAAATCCTTCTGGCCTGAGTAACAAAAACATACAAGATAGTGGGGCCCCCATTTAGTCTTCTCTTGAAGCTTGGCCAAACGCTCAATAGACATAATAAAAATAAGTAGGAGAAATGGATACCCCTGACGGGTGCAATTTGTAATCAAGAATTAGAGCGCCATTGGTATACACATGAACAGAAGGGGCAGGTATGGCATTGAAGAGGTTGTGCATTAATGGGGTGGGGGAGAGGGTTTGGCAAACCTCACCACTTGGCTGGAACTTTAAATCAAGGATTACTTACCTGCTTCCCGGCATCGGATCTCTGCTCCTTCTCCTCCAGCCTGCGATGCTCCACTGGGCTCCCTCGATATCAACATCTGGTTTGACATCACCTCAGCCAATTACTGGCCATGGTGGACACCTGATCCCCTTGTGTCATGTGACAATTTGGCATGATATTAGGGGAGACGGTAACAGCCACGGTCAGTGAATGGCTTCAGTGAAGGGATCGAGGGAGCCCAGAGGAGCATTGTAGGCCAGGAGGAGAAGGAGCAGGGAGCTAGCGTTGGAAAGCTGGTAAAAATTATTTATTTTACAGATCTGTCCAGTCCCCCCCAAAGCCCAACATGTCCAAGATCGAGAAGACATATGACCAGTTAATTTGGTGGAACGCCTTCTCGGTGTCTAATGCCAACCACACAGATGGTGAGTTATCGGCCCTTCATTAAGCCAAACTGGTCCTCAGTTACCAGTGTTGGCACAATGAGCATTGGCACAAGTCATAAAGTGAGGAGCTTAGTGGATATCTCATTATCTCCACTGAAAAGGTATATTAGGTTAAAAATCTGGGGTAAATTGGGAGTTTTCCCTGGATTAGGGAGAGTAACTATGAGACCAGACTGGTTTTCTTTAAGTAAAGTAATGGGGGCCCAATTTGATCTTTGCCATGAAGACCACAACTCTTTCATGTATGCTGTTGGTTGTGCACAAAATCTCTTGTCTTTCTTGTCACATTTTTGCCGAATGCACATACTCGTTATCTCAGAAAGGAAAGTTCTTTTGATACCAGAAAGGAAACCTGTTATCAGGACAGCGGAGCCGGACACTGTTATGCAAGCTTTTCACAAAAACACTATTTTTAGAATAGCGGACCAGAACATTTCTAATGCCTTTGCTACGTTCATCCTCCACAATGCCCTGATATAAACGCCCACGTAGAGCGTCGTCACCGCGCCAGCTGCAGTTTGTTTAGGTCAATGAATGGGAAGAACGGATGAAGGGTAGGACGCAGTCGTGCTGGAACATCATCCTATACAAGTATGGCGAGGCTCCAATTACAGCCTTTCACGATGGTAAATATTACTGAACCGAGAGCGGGTGTCTATATCAACACAACAAGAAAATAATGAAGGGGTTGAGAGAAGTGCATATAAGGCAGAAAAGTTTTTAACCCCTTCCTGCCGACGACTTCCTGTGGCTGCCAACTTTCCATTGTTTCTGTCGTCTCCTAGCAACAAGAGTTCGAACTACAAAAAATGTCAAAACACTGGTACGATTTAGTGCTTGATTATTCCGGCCTGTTACATCTGGAGAAGACTTTCAGATGCTGGGATAATGGGTACTTCATAGTAGAGCGTAATTCATGGGCCGCACAGCTACTTCTGCAAAGTAATATGGTCCCTGCTGTGATATTTAGGAGGGACTGAACCTCAAAACTTGTAATAGGACTTGAACAATTTTCCAATTTAAAAATCCCAATTGGAATAAGTGTATGAACAAGTCAACCATTTCCAAAGATATGAAGAAAGGGCACAAATATGTTAGGAACCTATGAATATAGAGCTGGTAACCAGGAAACACGTATAAAATCAGGTCTTACAACAATGGTTGCCTTTGGTGGCCAATCAGTTTTTTCTACCTGCACTAACACCAGTCTGGGTCCCACCAGCGTACCAGAGGATTTTCTGGTGGGCCTAAGCTCTGATACCATAGTGGGCCCCCAAAGCTCAGGAGAAAAAAACCATTTGGCTGCCTCTAGAGCCAATCAACTAGGGTCTATTTTTTTTAATTCAAAACCCATTAGACTTTATTGATGGTACAGGGGGTTCCTCTGGTGGGGGCAAGGAACCCCAGTCAGACACCAGTTGAACTCCCATGTAGGCCGATCAGAGTTAGCTTGCACTTCCAAACTCTGCCAGAAAGTTTGGGAGGTGAGACCTCCCGGACTACCAAAAGGAGTTGTGAACTCTCCTGGGACCAGAATGGAGGGCCGCTTTCTCATGGAGCCCTTCGTGTATTTTAACTATATGTGAGGCTCAAATGTGCATTCAAGGGATGATGATGGTACCTTTAAAAAGGAGGTGTAGTAATGAAAAAAATTCTAGCTATTCATGTCGCAACCCCCATTTCCCCAGATGACAAATTTTGGCAAGTATGATTTAGCTGCATGTTTTCCAGTGGGCACAATATGGAAGACTTAGGCTGCTTTATGAGCCATGTTGCTTTGGCTAGCCGAAAGGTTACCACTCCTAATTGCCATCAGTGGGCACAGTGTGGAGGAATGGGGCAGCTAAGGATTAGGCTGTTAGGGTTACCTATTGGGCTTTACCACTGGATCTAGTCTATTTACCCCATTTTTAGGTTTTAATATGGGCGGCAAACTGGGCATTTGCCTTGAGAAAAGCAATGCCGAGCTGCAGCTGTGTACAAGGACACTGCTCTAAGGGAATGCATAATGAAAAAATTATTTAAATCAGGTTTTTCTTATAAACATTTTTTAAAGTCTTAGTGGTGTTTTTATTGATAAATTTTTTTCAATCTCCACCAAGAAAAATCTTGAATAAAAAAAATTGCAAAATTCTGGTTTTCACACTGACCGCTAGAGCACACACAATTTGCTAATTCACTTGTCAGCTTTACTGTATAGACTGGGACAGAATGAGCAGAGTCATCTTGTTATCATTAGACCTTGGCAAGTTAGTTCCGTTGTACTGGTAGAAGCCCAGACAAGGTAACAAAGTAACACTATACACCATGTCAATTCTATGGTCTGTGGGGGAGGAGGTCGTACCCCATCAGTTGCTGGCGGCTGCAATAATCTATAACATTTCTTTCTCTATTAACTCCCATACATTGCCATAAAGCACACACAGGCTGTACTATTTGCACATACAATACAAAAGGGAAATGCTTCCAATATGGCTGCCCCAGGAATAAAAAAAAACAAAACATAAAAAATAAAGATAATAACATTATTTTACAGACTTTCTGCACATCTAAGAAACTGAGTTAAAATTACATACATGAGATGTTCCCTTTAAATCACTACATACATTTTTGTATAAAAGTTATTGGGGGGGATTTATCAAAACTGGTATAAAGGACAACTGGCTTAGTTGCCCATAGCAACCAATCAGATCCCACCTTTCATTTTTCACAGCTCCTTTGGAAAATGAAAGGTAGAATCCGATTGGTTGCTATGGGTAACTTGTCCAGTTTTCCTTTATACCGCTGTGTTAAATAACCCCCACTATGCCTATTTGAAGGACAAAATGTCCGTCTGTGTTTCATCTTTTACAGATCTCTTATGTGAATCCACAGATTTGAGGAACAATGTCTCATGAGACAAAAAATCTACATAAGACCATCTATCTACCTCCAGTGCCATCAGTCTAACCATGCCGCGACATGTATTCACTACCGGAAACTCATTGCTTTAGGCTTTTCGTACTTGTGGCCTTCCTGCCGGGCCTTGCCTGTGACAATTAAATGAAAATGAAAAGACCACAGAGTTATGGAATAACACAGCATCGGCCCATACTGTTCATGCTACACAAGAAAGGTCACTCTTTTGTGTTTTATTTTGTACTAAAAGTTAGAATTCATTAGGTTTTAAGGTGCTCATTAGATGAATGTCGGCCATTTTTCCATCCATTGAGGCCCAAATTTCCCTGATGGAACATATGCATCCTCAACCGAGAGGAGTCTGCATGTGCATGGGGGTCAGGAGACATAGCTGACTGCTACAGTGTCGGACTGAGGTTCCTTCGGCCCGCCAGAGGAAAATTATTCTCAAGCCCAGGGGCGTAGCAGTCGCTATCGGGCCCAGGAGCCTGAGGGAGCCAAAATACCCTTGTACTGCATAAGAAGACCCCAGTATTGAAGACAGTGCCTGCAGGTCAAGTTATACCTCTGGCTGGAGGGAATGGGATTGGTCAAGAATTTGGCATGGGGGGGGAGGGGTTCAGTTTAAATTTTTGCCTCAGGCAGCATGAAGGCTATGTGCTTCCCTGCCCCTGGCCACAAAGCACTGAGGAAAGGGGGGCCCAATCTGAACTCTTGCACCAGGGCCTATGAGCCTTTAGGTATACCCCTGCTCGGGAATACTTTTGCAAAAGAATTATAATAAATGACACATACAGAATATATACAGATAACATCTGACAAGGCCAGGTGAATTCAATGAGTAGTAAGCAGGGGACCTTTTAATTATAGCAGTAAGTAAAATGAACTCTACTATGGATTCTGGTTCCTTACTGAAGTGCTGACCTCTGCTGGTCAAAAAGAGTAGCACAGCCTTATCTGTGTAAAATAAGAAATGAATATAGCGGCACTGCTCACATCCAAATTCCAACCCCGCTACTGCTTGCTGCCAATCGCCGGTGCTGCGGTATGTCAAACTTTGTATGTGGTGCTCAGCACTAAGAGGGGGAGCTGATTCGGGTCGCAACAATGTAGAGAAGATAAGTAAGAACGTGCGGCACTCGTCAAAGTTGCAATTCAATTCTTCTTTATTGCTCCTACATTGGAAACAGTTACGTGCAGGATCCTGGGGCGGACACTCTGTTGCAGGTGGTAGCGGCTACGGCCGTTCCGCGCGTACAATCGCGCTTCCTCTGCCCGCTGTAAACGTCATCGCGCCTCCTTGCGCTTTATAGAGTCGGCGCTCTGCAGCCGGGACCATCAGCAACAGCTGCTCGCCGCAGGCAAGTGGCAATAAAACCATCAGAATGCGGTAGGGGACAAACAGCAAACAAGTTAGTACAAAAAGTTAATGTAAGAGACATTTTCTTGATACATTATGCTACATATTGACGAATGATCGATCATCTACAGAGAAATACTCAGCACTGGAGGAGCGGAAATCTCTATTGGATAACAAAATAAAAAAATAAAAAAATCATTGGTTGCCTAGTAACGACACAAATGTGTGAATCACTTTGTCCCCCTTAAAGGAAAACCGACATATCGTTCCTGTCGTTCAGTCCCGCTGCTCCCATGGCCCCAGTAAGCAAGATCCACCTTGCTTCCCTTTGCAGGAGCAGACGGTGCCGATCCCCTCCTCTTGGGATGGGTCGGACATGTTCTACTCCTGCAAAGGAAAGACAACGCGGACGGGCGTCATGGGCAGTATGAATGTGCTCTATCAAGCGGTGACACCCTTTGCCTGAACGTACTGACTTGACATTCTCACGGATTCGCTCAAAGAGGGGACGAATTGTTTTTCCATTATAAAATCTTTTACAAGGGCAAAAGACGACGTACACGACATAAGGTGTGCGACAATTAATGAAATCGCGTACTACGTGTTTCACTCCTCCTATCTGTAGCCATTTGTAGCCTATCTGGTCCACCTTCCTTCCTCCCATGCCGGCTGGCTCTGCGATAAACCTGTTCCACAAGCGGGTGTTGAGGGAGATACGTGCGCTGATATATCCAGCTGCACCCCCTAATGTTTTATAACTACTAAAGTTGGAGTTCTGTTTTAACATCACGTGGTTCCTCATTTATTCCTGCTATCAGCGAACGGTGTGCCACCGTTTAATTGGCACTGGCGTCACGAACATTTTCCTACCATCACCTGCCTATGCAGAGAGTCAGCCGTCTCAGGTTAGTGTCTATTGCACTACAACACCCAGGAACACTATTACACACAACTTGAGTACGCTGCACCTCTCTTTACAGTTGCCCTGTGACCAAAGTGACAAATTGCCTGTTTATTTAAAGTGGACTTTGTGGACTGAAAATCATACCAAAAGTGTTCCTAAAACCTCTAAAAAGCGCTGTGCAGTGTTGCGCTACCAAGAGGAAGAAAATCGCCACATTGGAGTGTGGTTTTGTGGACTTTTTACAATCCTGCTTGCTGTCAGTGAATGGACAGCGTTTTGCTAAAGATGGCCACCGGCCGCCTGGAGTAAAGTTTCCCGCGCTGCTGAGGACCTTCGTGGGCGGATCCCTGCAAAGACACAGAGAATCCCGCCCCTCGTCATCATCGCACCGCCGCGGCCCTGCTTCTTCTACGTCACCGCGTACTCAGGACGTCCGGAATCTCTCGAGACTTGGACTGCGCAAACCCGGCGATACCGGTAAGAACTTGTAACCGGAGGGAAGGGGATTGTTCCGGCCCCTTTAGTCGCCAGCGGCCATATCTCAATAGACTACCATGTCAGAACCGGGAGTGCCTGAGCAGCCGGCCCCGGGAGAGCTTGCGGCTCCTAATCATCCTACAGCCCCCAACATGATGCCCTTTACCATGCCTTACTATTTCGGGGCCCCATGGTTCCCCCGCTACAGAGGAGAGACCCATACCCTAAGGGACTTTAAAGAAAAGTTGCTGGCATTATTCAAACTGTACCCCATAAATGCCGAACAGCAAATGGAAATCCTGCTAGCGCAGCTGGAGGGAGCTGCCCGCAGGGAGGTATTATCCTGGCCTGCTACTGAGCGGAGTACTCTAGAACAGATATTCACCCGCCTCAGGGCCACTTTTGAAACTAGGACTGCCTCAGAGATAAAGATGCACTTCTTTGGCAAGAAACAGAAGTCCGGTGAGTCCCTCCGTGACTTTGCCCTATCACTTCAGGAGGCTTTAGGGGCTGTAATCCAGATAGATCCCAAAGAGGCTGATAACCAGGACCAGACCCTGAGGGAACAATTTATCAACGGGGTGTCTAGTGAACAAATAAGGACCCAGTTAAAGATGCTGTCCGCCCAGCACCCTAACAGTGCCTTTCTGGACTTTAAAGAACTGGTTTTAAAAATTCTGGGGTCCGCAGTACCTCCTGAGTTGAGCACCCTATCTGAGTCATCAGCCTGCAGGCCAAAACCGCTTATCACTAACCGAGCTGAGGCCGGCCAAGCTGTGCAAGTGTCAGCTACCGATACTATTGCCATGCTGACAGAGCATGTAAATCACCTCACTAAAAGTCTAGAGAAAGTGTGCAGAAAAATAGAGGAATGGGAAAAACCCATAATGACAGAAGAAGAATTCCTGTCACCTCCTAGGCCGTTCCCACCTCCTTACCAAGAGACTCACCCCAGGGATCCTGGGAGGCGTAATAGAGATCGCAAGCGGCCCGTGTGTACATACTGCAAAAAGCTGGGACACACAGAATCCACGTGCTGGCAGTTAAACGGGCAACCCCTGAGGCTGAGGACCACCCCTCGGGAGGTAGAACACTAGGTCCAGAGGATCCAAATTGGATGCCACGGTATGTAGGATCCCATCCTAAAATCAATATAGAGATCAATGGGGTCCCCTTTGAAGCCCTATTAGATACTGGGTCTCAGGTCACTACTATTCAGCTGCCTGCATTTGAAAAGTTCTGGGACACCAATCAGTTGACCCAACCGCCTGAATCCTGGGTGGAAATTATCGCCAGCAATGGCAAACCAGTAAAGATTCATGGATACTGGGAACCCACCCTGCAGGTGGGAGAAGTAACCCTGCCTCAACAGGGAGTGATCGTAGTACAGGCCGGTGACAGAGGAGGACATCCTGTCATTCTAGGCACCAATGTCTTCAAAAACTGTTATTCAGAAATACTTGCTGTATTACATCAGACTTTGCCCACTGCTTCCTCTGCATCCAGGAGGGTGATTCAAAAGACTATTACTGTGTTAAGTGCCCAGCAGAGGTTTGCTAATGGGAAAGGAGAAATTTGTACTGCCAGGATTAGTGATATTAAGCCTGTGACTTTGCCTCCTAATTCTCAAACTCTTTTATGGTGTCGTGCTGTCCTGGGAGTCCAAGGCCGAGATTATCCAGCCCTGGTGGAACCAATCCAGATGGAGGATTACCCTTATGTTAGAGCTGCCAAGTGCCTGGTGAACGTCTCCCAAGGTAAAGTACCTGTCCGTCTGATTAACCTGAGTAATCATCCTGTTGCACTTACTAGGCATTGCCGTGTTGCCCAGCTGTCCCAGGTGTCCTTCCAAGACATCATTCGTCTTCCAGTGACAGAAAAGCCGCCAGCTGCAGACAGCGGATGTTCGCCGGTGACCCAGCCACAAGTACCCTGGTGGGAAGAGCTCCATGTGGGGGACGAGACTACCCCCCAACATCAACAAGAAGGGATCCTACAGCTGGTCAAAGAGCACCACCAGGCGTTCAGTAAGCATGCTACTGATTATGGGGAGGTGAGTGCCATACAACACACCATACCTACTGGCTCTCATCCTCCTATCAAGGAGAGATACAGACCCTTACCACCTACTTCATATCAGACTGTAAAAGAAATGATCCAAGAGATGAAAGACTCTAATGTAATCCGGGACAGCCGTAGTCCGTGGGCTGCACCCCTAGTCCTTGTAAAGAAGAAGGACGGTGGTGTCCGTTTCTGTGTGGATTATAGGAAAATTAATCAAATAACCCACAAAGATGCATACCCACTGCCCCGCATTGAGGAGTCACTAACTGCTCTGGGCTCCTCTGCCTATTTCTCCACATTGGACTTGACCAGTGGCTACTGGCAAGTACCCATGGCCCCTGCAGATAGGGAAAAGACTGCTTTCACTACTCCCATGGGCCTGTTCGAATTCAATTGTATGCCGTTCGGGCTATGTAATGCCCCAGGAACTTTCCAGAGACTAATGGAGCGGTGTTTGGGTCACAAAAACTTCGAAACAGTGCTGCTGTATCTAGATGACGTCATTGTGTACTCAAAAACATATGAGGACCATCTGAAACATTTGGCAGAAGTATTTGAAATCCTTATCAAATATGGCTTGAAGGTAAAGCCATCCAAGTGTCACCTGCTCAAACCTGCAGTAAGATACCTGGGGCATGTGGTAAGCGGAGAGGGTGTGCAACCTGACCCTGATAAGTTAGCAGCTGTCCGTAATTGGCCGGTTCCTACTACTGTCAAGGAAGTGAGGGGTTTCCTTGGTTTTGCCGGCTACTATAGACGTTTTATCCCCCATTTTGCTCAAATAGCTGATCCTATCCAGGAGCTCTTGAGGGGGCAACCCAAGAAAAGTCCTAGAACTCCTGTGCCCATTGAGTGGAATGAGGAAAGAGAGATAGCGTTCCAACTGCTAAAAAAGAAACTGACCGAGCCTCCTGTGTTAGGTTATCCAGATTATAGCAAGCCTTTCCATCTTTATACCGATGCTAGCAAGCGAGGCCTGGGAGCTGTGTTAGCCCAAATCCAAGAGGGAAAGGAGAGAGTGATAGCATATGCAAGCCGTTCCCTGAAAGGAGCTGAGAAAAATGACCAGAATTATAGTTCCTTCAAACTAGAGTTCCTGGCATTGGTGTGGGCAGTGACAGAAAAATTCAAGGATTATCTAGCCGCCACCCCGTTCATTGCATTCACTGACAATAACCCTCTGGCACATCTAAATACAGCTAAATTGGGAGCCTTGGAGCAGAGATGGGCCTCTCGCCTTGCCAACTATGATTTCTCTGTAAAGTATCGTGCTGGACGCACTAATGATAATGCTGATGCTTTATCCAGACTTCCCACAGAGACAGCTCCTGATGATGTACGAGATGCTTGGGAAGATGTAGAGATGCCGGCTTTCTATAACAAGTTTGCTCAACAGGACCAGGCTCGAGCTACCCATGGCAGAGCTGCAGTTCCTTCACCCTCCAGTAGGCCTGATCCTAAAGAAGAAAGGTGGGTGAAACTACAGTCTGAAAGTAGAGTGCTGGGTGAGTTGTTGGACTTCATTACTAGTGGCAGAGCCCCTGAGAGGATTCGGCGTAAGAGTGCAGATCCTGAGCTCATCAAACTGTGGAGACAGCGCCATCAACTCTTCATACAAAAGGGCCTATTGCTACGGAGAAGCCTAGACCCAGTGTCCAACGAAAGAGTACACCAGATTCTCATACCCCGACGAGATGCAGGTATGGTGTTGGAGATGTACCACAATCAATCCGGTCACTTTGGGGTCCAAAAGACTGAGGCTAATATCCGCCAGCGGTTTTACTGGGTGGGCATGAGAGAAGACATGGAGAAGTGGTGTCGAGAGTGTGTAGCCTGTGCCTTGAAACGAAGTGAGCACCATGATCAGAGGGCACCACTGAGACCCATTGTAAGTACCCGTCCTCTTGAACTTGTCGCCATCGACCATGTGAAACTGGAGCCTAGTCGCTCAGGGTATGCTTATGCCATGACTATTATTGACCATTTCACTAAGTTTGTTGTAGCAGTGCCTGTGAGAGACCAGACAGCCAAGACTACAGCCGAAATGTTCTGGAAGCACTTCCTCCTGCCCTATGGATGTCCAGAAAAGATCCTCACCGACCAAGGACCTGCTTTTGAGTCCCATCTGTTCCATGAACTGTGCCGCTTACACAACTGTAAGAAGATCCGGACAACGTCCTACCATCCTCAAGGTAACGGATTATGTGAAAAAATGAATCAGACCTTGATAGAGATGCTGAGGGCCGTGCCTCCTGAAAACAGAGGAGATTGGCCCAGTCTGTTGCCACAGCTCATGTTCACCTACAATCATACTATACATTGTTCCACCGGGTATACCCCTTTTTACTTGATGTTTGGGCGCCAAGGGACATTGCCTGCTGATCATTCATTGGACATACACGTACCTGATTGCATTAACCCATTACCTAACACCGACTGGGTTGCTGAACATCAAAGGCGATTGAATACAGCCAAGGCCATTGTTCAGGAACGTATGGACTATGCTAGGGACCGACAGCAGAGAGACTATGATCAAGCAGCCCATGCAGAACCCTTGACAATAGGGGCCGTGGTATGGTTAAAGAATAACCGCCGTACCAGTAAATTGGACAGTAAATGGGAGCGAAGTCCCTATGTTGTCACTGCGATCCCAAATGTTGGAACTCACACTTATGAGATCACCCGGGAAGACAAGGGATCCCAAATTGTACACCGAAACCGGTTGAAGCTCTGCCTGACACCAGAACCTAGTGCCGAGAGTTCTGGATCTGAATATCCTGTGTCAGAGTCAGCAATACAGCCCGAGGATCCTATGCAGGCTGTTCGTAATCTGAGGTATGACGCTGATCCCATGCATTGGCTTCTGACACCTTGGTTGAACTTGCTGGTGCCTGCTCCGGCACCTACTGTAGCTTCACCTCCGGAGGAGCTGGTGCAAGATGCCCCGGATCCAGTTCCCCCTGTAGTAGATATTGTTGTTCCTGTTGTTCCTGACCAAGGTCTCACTGATGGAGACCCTCCTGTTGTTCTTCTCCCTTCTACCTCGTTGCTAAGGGAAGAGGAGACCCCTGTTTTGAGAAGGTCTACCCGGATGACCAGGGGACACCCGCCAGTCCGTTTAGGAGACTTTGACTATTCTGGTGGTGTCTCCTCCCAAACAGTTGCTACTGGCAATACCTTACTTGACATTTGTGCGCAAGAATGGACTCCTCCACGTGAGCCCTTGCCTGTGATACACCCACAGGAAACTCCTGGGTAGTTCCGTTTTTATACTGTTTTATCTATTTTGCTGTTCTATTATGGACTTATTCATTGTCATGGACTATCCTGGTTATAATGTTACGCTGTGCCAGGTCAGCGCCCCAGTTCCATCCACTATCCTGAGAGAAGAGAACGACGCCCCTTGTCACTACCCTTCATCTTTGCCAATTGGACCTGATGTGAATGTAAATGCAGATGAATTACATGTATGTATGCCTGCATGTCTCTATTTTCTGTTTCAGGTAGAGATTCCAGTTGGGCGAGCCCTGATGGAGTACGAGGTCGTACTCAGCTTAAAGCAGTGGGGTATGTAGTGTACGGGGACTGTAATGCCCGTCACTACAAAAGTGTCACTTGGTGTGCTCTCGTCCCTCCTTATTTATGGGAAAGTTGGTATATGTCATCTTTATAAAATGTCATGTAATGCAATGCTATGTGTTTCCCTGTTACTATGACACTTGCATGTACAGGCCTGCTAGGGGTGTCATTCCAGCTTCTAGTCACTAGAGGGAGCTAGAGAGCCCTAGTTTATATAAGGCCCAGACAGGGAAGCAAAAGTCAGTCTAGTCTAGAGTTCAGAAGTTTCTGGAATCTGAGGAAGCTGGGAGAGAGACAGGGGCAGCTCAAGAAAGCAAGAGGTACTCAAGATAACAGAGGAGGTACTTTATAAAGCTAAAACCAAGGATATAAGCCAGAGCTAGGTTATTGGGCCTTGGAGAAGATTTGCTATGTCCCAGGATCAGTCAGAGATAGAGTGCAAGCTCCTGTACTGCAAGTCCTGTGTGTTTCACCCTCTGAAGTCACCTTGCTTAAGCTGTGTTGCCTGCATCAACTGTATTGAAAAATCGACTGTATGCAAAGGAACTGCGCTTCCGTGAATGTCTCTATATTTATAACTACTAAAGTTGGAGTTCTGTTTTAACATCACGTGGTTCCTCATTTATTCCTGCTATCAGCGAACGGCGTGCCACCGTTTAATTGGCACTGGCGTCACGAACATTTTCTACCATCACCTGCCTTGCAGAGAGTCAGCTGTCTCAGGTTAGTGTCTATTGCACTACTACACCCAGGAACACTATTACACACAACTTGAGTACGCTGCACCTCCTTTCCACTCAATTACAGCCTGAAGTCTGGAACGCATAGACATCACCAGACGCTGGGTTTCATCCCTGGTGATGCTCTGCCAGGCCTCTACTGCAACTGTCTTCAGTTCCTGCTTGTTCTTGGCGCATTTTCCCTTCAGTTTTGTCTTCAGCAAGTGAAATGCATGCTCAATCGGATTCAGGTCCGGTGATTGACTTGGCCATTGCATAACATTCCACTTTTTTCCCTTAAAAAACTCTTTGGTTGCTTTTGCAGTATGCTTTAGGTCATTGTCCATCTGCACTGTGAAGCGCCGGCCAAGCATTTGGCTGAATATGAGCAGATAATATTGCCCGAAACACTTCAGAATTCATCCTGCTGCTTTTGTCAGCAGTCACATCATCAATAAATACAAGAGAACCAGTTCCATTGGCAGCCATACATGCCCACGCCATGACACTACCACCACCATGCTTCACTGATGAGGTGGTATGCTTAGGATCATGAGCAGTTCTTTTCCTTCTCCATACTCTTCTCTTCCCATCACTCTGGTACAAGTTGATCTTGGTCTCATCTGTCCATAGGATGTTGTTCGAGAACTGTGAAGGCTTTTTTAGATGTCGTTTGGCAAACTCTAATCTGGCCTTCCTGTTTTTGAGGCTCACTAATGGTTTACATCTTGTGGTGAACCCTCTGTATTCACTCTGGTGAAGTCTTCTCTTGATAGTTGACTTTGACACACATACACCTACCTCCTGGAGAGTGTTCTTGATCTGGCCAACTGTTGTGAAGGGTGTTTTCTTCACCAGGGAAAGAATTTTTCAGTCATCCCCCACAGTTGTTTTCCGTGGTCTTCCGGGTCTTTTGGTGTTGCTGAGCTCACCGGTGCGTTCCTTCTTTTTAAGAATGTTCCAAACAGTTGTTTTGGCCACGCCTAATGTTTTTGCTATCTCTCTGATGGGTTTGTTGTGTTTTTTTCAGCCTAATGATGGCTTGCTTCACTGATAGTGACAGCTCTTTGGATCTCATCTTGAGAGTTGACAGCAACAGATTTCAAATGCAAATAGCAGACTTGAAATTAACTCTGGACCTTTTATCTGCTCATTGTAATTGGGATAATGAGGGAATAACACACACCTGGCAATGGAACAGCTGAGAAGCCAATTGTCCCATTACTTTTGACCCCTTAACAAGTGGGAGGCACATATGCAAACTGTTGTAATTCCTGCACCGTTCACCTGATTTGTATGTAAATACCCTCAAATTAAAGCTGACAGTCTGCAGGTAAAGCACATCTTGTTTGTTTCATTTCAAATTCATTGTGGTGGTGTATAGAGCGAAAAATGTTAGAATTGTGTTGATGTCTCAATATTTATGGATCTGACTGTATATTCTTATGACTGTACGATGTGCCATTTTTCTATTATTCCTGCTAGACATTTATGAATTAATTACTAGCAGTTTGCAATGAAAGTCCCTGAACAGTATGACACTGGTACTGGTTAGATAGCGTCAGACTGTGCAGGGACACATGCCCAACTGTTAAAACCTGTCTGGACCTTCGCTGCAGACTGCTAGCAGTTCTTTCATAACTTCTAGCAGGAATAAAAATTGGAATGGCACATCATAGACTCATAAGAATCGATGTTCCAGAATTATTACACGAGGGATACAAGCAGTTACTAAAACAGACATGTTACGAGAGGTGACAGGGCTTCTTTAAAGGGGCTAAACGCAAAACAATATTAATAGGTCATCAATATCACATCGGTGGGGTCACCAATTGCCCCTTCCCTAAGCTCTAATGTCATAATTGGTGCTCAAAGTGAGGTGTGCTACATGCCAGACCCCCCATCTAGCCTGCAATTAGGCCAAGGGTGCCATTGTCACTTCCTCCTAATGCCTCCTCTGTGTTGGTTCTGTGGAAGTGGTCACTTAGGAGACATGGTAGCAAAGCCTCAGTAATGCTGAGGATGTGGAAACATAGGTCGGAAGTGAGGACTAGTACCTAATGACCACCCAGATATAAGTAAAGAGAATTAGTAAGGTTCCTGCCAGCCCTGCATTGCATAGCCCTTTATTATGGGATGTATGTCTTTAAATGGGATAGACTTGTTATGACAATAGTCATTATAAATTATTGCTACATTGTTGTCGCTGCCGTTCCAAAATCAATAGAGATGTGTCATTATCTGCACACACCATTCGAAGGTCCATCAGATGCTGGATGATCAGGGTCATTAGTGTCATGATATGCTAGTCTTCTAGCTGCTGAGATGAGGACCATAGCACTCTCCCTATAGAGATTCCTGGAGAGCTGCCCTCATCAAGGCTGCAGTCCTCCTGGGAATCCACAGCTAATGACTGGAGCAGTTTCATCATGTTCCTGTGTGTGCTCAGGAGCCCAGATTCATCTTCAGTATTGGAGCAAATTGGCTTCATTAGAGGCTGTTAGTGCGGCCGGTAAATGGCTGCGCCCAGGAGCGGGGACCAGCCTGCTGCTGAATTTAGGAACATGCCCTGTAATGAGCATGAAACATTTGATTGCCCTGTGATTAGGCTGTTTGCAGTCTCCACACACGGCAATGGTCATTGCAAGATGTCTGGGTGCAATGTGTAATCTCATAGAGACAATCAGATGTACTGCACTCAGAGCTCATACAATCAGGACATGAAGCCCCATCTAATGGACTGCTCATGAATCTTGGCCGAGGGTCACATCTGGCAATATCAAGAAGTTTCGTAGAATGAGAGATGTAGCTGGCGATTATATACATCTATCTATCTATCTATCTATCTATCTATCTATCTATCTATCTATCTATCTATCTATCTATCTATCTCAGTGGCCGGGTTAGGGATGACCCTAACGCTACTCTGGGTCCCCCGGACACCATCAAGGTGTCACCACATGTTGCTGTTCTCCTGAAAGTAAAGAGTTCAAACCATTGTTACCCTTTTGCTCGTTGGTGTATATAATGTGTTAGTGTGAGATGGGAAAACAGCGCCCCTTGTCTGAACACTGTTTGTGGAGCCTAAATTAAATGTTCTGGACTGATATTCTGCTGTTTGGCCACAAGATGCCACTGTTCCCTAAACACAGCTACAGACTGCACATACTGTATATCTCCATATTCATGAGAGAGGTGGGGATTACACAGAGTCTGGAGAGACGAGAAGGAGAGAGCAGCCATCTTAGAGGGAGGTGAAACTAAGGAACTGTGTGAGCAGAGAATCTGACAGCATCCAGGTGTGAGAGCATCCCTCAGATACCAGAGCTGAAGCTAAGTGAAGCTGATCGTGTCCAAGACCCTGATCCTGTCCAGAGGAAGGAGGATTGCTGCCAGGAACGCTGATGAAAGCTGAGGAACAAAGCAACATACACTGTGGTACCGTATGCTTTTTCAGAGAGACGTTTGTTCTGTTCAGAGTCATCAGCGGATGCAAAGCAGACCCGGGTCGGTAAGATCGTGCACGCACCTCATCACAGTGTTGGTGCCTAGAGACTGAGACCAGGCCTGTAGTTAGTTAGTTAGGGTTTCTGTTTGTGTCAGGCCACAAGTGTTGCTACTGTTCATTGCAAGGACTCCATAACTTAAAGTGATATTTCACATTGGGGAGCTGATAAAATTCTCACGAACTCAAGCCAGGCTGACGTTTTGCTCAGAAGGAATACTCAGGCACGTGCTACAGGACCAGTTATGGGAGGGGGAATACTGTAGAACTTGTTAAGATTGTAAGCTGCTGTGCTGCACCGCAGGCTAGCCTGTACCACACACCCATACAGTGGTTCTTGTTTTTAGGGTAATAGCAGGTAAGGTGTGGCAGTTTAGTTGTGCCCACCAGTAGGTAAATTACTGCACTTTTCTCCTGCATCCATCAGAGGGCGCCGTGCTGTGCAGCACAAGAGTCTCAGCCTTCCGGCTGGGTGTATGTAAATTGATTGTACTGTATGTTCCCAGCATTTGTGGTTGTGTTTATTTACATAAGTAAAATTCTGTTTTGGCAAAAGCTCGTGTTGGGGTTGCTTTCCTCATTCGTGTCTTCACTGTGTACCCGGGGGAGCCCACCCTGATACACGGCTTACATTAGGGTGGCAGCTATAGATTATTTTAGTAATAAAGTATACTACCAATTAATCCAACAATTAATCGAGTACTCTAATAAGAAAAAACTAATTAAAAGAACGTTTTCTATAAAAAAACTCATCAGCCCCCTTGCCATCAGTTTCCTCCCCCCCAGTGCCATCAGCTCCCCTCAAGTGCCATCAGTTGCTCCCCCCCCAGTTCCCCCTCCAATGCCATCAGTTCCCCCTCCAATGCAATTAGTTCCTCCAGCAGTGCCACCAGCTCCCCCTCCAATGCCACCAGTTCCCCCTCCAATGCCACCAGCTCCCCCCATGCCATCAGCTCGCCCCCAGTGCCATCAGCTCCTCCCAGTGCCACCAGCTCCCCCACTCCCCTTCCTAGCCATCAGTGTCTAGCCATAGCGCTAGTGAACTAAAATACTTACCTTTCCTGTAGGGATGCTGCCGACACTCCAGAGATCTTCCATCCTCTTCTTCACACAATGCACTGGGACCTGATGTCACACAGCGTCAGGTCATAGTGCGTGCTTACGTGCACTATGTCCTGACGATGTGTGCATGCCAGAATCCAGTGCAGTGCAGTGCAGGCTGGCGGGAGACCGCGGAGCGTGAGTAATAGCAAGCTATTCACTCACACTCTGTGGTCACATGGCACAATCAGATTTTTTGCCTGGAGGATTTTTTTGTGTCGAGTTAATCAATTAATTTGAGTAATCGTTTCATCCCTATAATTTGTCTTCAGCACCAGACTGAGATTACAAAAAAAAAGCCCTGGCACACAAACCCAACCATCCACATATATAACATAAAAATAATGGTGCACAGGGGCAGGGCAGAAAGGTGGAAGTGAGTCAAGGAAATATAGTATAGTTGAGAACAGTTCAGTGCAGTCAGGTCAGTGGAAGTTCAGTCTGCAGCCAAGGGAAGCTAATCCCAAGTCAGACACAAAAGTCAGACGCCACAGCCAGACCGCAGAGTCAGACAACGGAGCCGGCTAACCAAAGCTAGGGCTGAACCTGCTGAAAAGTAAAGGAGAGCTGACAAGTTGCTACCCCTCTGAGTTGTGTGTAGACCAAGAATAGGCCACAGGAGAGGAATAATGGAAACCCAGAGTGTTGAGGAGTATAAGGAGAGACTAGTAGAGATGAGAGTGTTACCTTAGCCCATATTAGCACCCAATGTGAGACAGGAGTGTGGTGCCTGTTCACAGTCTACAGTGAAGTACCAGTCTTATTTGGAGCCGCATTCCTCTGTGGACACTTATGGAAATTGTAAATAAACCAGGGAGGCAAGATATATATATACCAGCCGTGTGAAACAGAGAAGTTTGCTGATGTATACTCCACACCTGGAAGATAGACAGCCAGCCAGAAGTTACAATAGCCTGAGTGTGACCATAATCAATATCTTGCCTGTTATTAGGATTACAGATACAACTAACTTGTAATGTCCTCTGAATGGATCACAACTACCGCTTTTCATTGCAATAATCTGTACATTTAATTCAAGCCGAGTGATTCTCAGTAAATGTTCCATTAGTTTATTCAAATGGACTCCTCCTTACTTTACCACCTCATTTGCACCCAAGGGTTCTGGCATTACAACATCAGGGACCCTGTCTTCCCTGTACCTTAAACCCTATACCATCAAAGGCACCTCAACCCACATGGAAGGAGATCCCTCAACACCAGAGTGTGCCCCGAAGGAATCCGGTGCTATCCTTCTCATCACTGCACGGCGGCCCAGGGACCTGCAAAAACGTGAGTACCAACTACTCCACCCATCAGGCCACCACACTCACACATTGCCCCTGCGGCCTGGTCGCTGCAGTAGCACATCCCTGTTTGCATGAGGAGATGTTCCACCGACAATAATTTTTAAGCCCACATGGTCAGCCGAGAAAAGAGCGTTTGCATCATGTCCGTGTCCTTCAGCCGAAAAGGACTGAATACAGTAGCACTATAAAGCGGTAAATCATAACGTAGCAACCAATCAAACAGCATCTTGACAATAAGCCGCTCAAAACGCATCCCCAGTGATTGTCTGTGATCTGGGGGAAACCCGAAAGTAAGTGTTCAGTTTTCCTGCAGCGCCACCACAGGAGAAATGAAGTATTGCACAGTGTCCATTCACATCAATAGACTGTGCAATGCAGGACGGGAAGTCAAGTCCTCCAGAGCCAGAGGCGCTTTCTGTAACCGCTCTCCACTCCTGGTGATCAGACGATTCTCCCTCTATTAAATGGGTTGTCCCACGAATGATATTCCACAGTTCTCAAACCAGCACCTGGATCTGAATACTTTTGTAATCATTATTATTATTTATTATTAAAGCGCCATTCGTTCCATAGAGCTGTACATATGAAATGGGGTATACATACATAATGCATGATCTATGGCACACCAAAGGATTCTTTTTTCAAGCAATGCCTTAATACATATTTGTGCAATTACATCATTTTGTGTTTAATTTCCATCCAGAGTATGCAACAATATATGGGGCCGTCAAAGAAAGTCCCAACGTTTCGGTCAATAATGACCTTTGTCAAGGGATCTGGCCCATGTAAGGAGCAAATTTTTCTGGATCCATGTGAGGTGCAGGCCTGGTCCAAGCTTTGTTAGAGAGAGATTATCAGGGCTGGTCAACTTGCGGCTCTCCAGCTGTTGTAAAACTACAACTCCCACCATGCCCTGCTGTAGGCTGATAGCTGTAGGCAGACTGGGCATGCTGGGAGTTGTAGTTTTGCAACAGCTGGAGAGCCGCAGGTTGGCCATCCCTGTGTATGATTTTTTTTTTTTTCATTATTTATAGGATAACCCCTTTAAGGCCTCATTCACACGACTGTATTTTTGTTCTGCATCCGATCCTCATTTATTTCAATGGGTCCCCAAAAAATGTGGACAGCATTCAGTGTGCTGTCCACATCCGTATGACCGTTCCGCTATCTTGAAAAAAAGATCGGATGCAACACGGACTTCATATGGCTGTCATCCGTATTTTTTGCGGATCCGCATTTTGCAGATTGCAAAATACATACGGTCCTGTAAATGCGGAGATGTGTAAACTAGACCAAACAATATTGTAAATGTATGAATGCAAATATATCGGTCATTTGCAAAAGAGAGACATCTTCTGAGCCGGATTTTTGGGGAAAAGCAGGGACTCTTGGCTGGAGTTGATCTTTTATTATATTTTAGTCTTTTTTTATATATATATTTTTTGCAATAATGACATAACCTCTTTACCACTTACAAGATCGCCCACCACATCAGTGGTTAATAATTACATGCTAAATCTTCCCTCTGCCTGCAATGTGCTTAGAGAGGAGGAGGGAAGAGCAGGAAGTCACAGCTGCTTGCAAAACAGCAAAATGACCATTTGACCATCAGTGTTGTATTTGCTTTAGCTGAAGCCGACAGCAAACTTTCATCACAGGAGGCAAGGACGCGGCATGGAGGCGGCCGGCCACTTCACATGGCTCTGTCTCCTGGTGTTTCACCTAGGCCAGATCTGCTATATGCAGGTAAGTGCGTGAAGTTATGTCCTCTCTCTCTATATATTGTCTGGGTCCACAGGAAACCTATATTTAACCTTTAGATCACCTGCACACAGGTGCAAGATTTCCGTGCGCTTCTAAAATCCGCAATGTCTAGCAGAGGTTTTAACGCAGATCTCGTCCTTCCATTGAAAGGGGTGAAATCCGCAGCTAAAACCGCAAACGCAATTGACATGCTACTTGTTATTAAATCCACACGAGCGTGTCCAGTGCAGAAATCGCGCTCTGCGTGTCAACGTGTTTGCCTGTTATGGACGCTGTTCGTTTTTTCAGGAGCGTACGGCATTATACTGATTTATAATGCTGTGTGTCTCTGCATGACCTGTATCTACGGAATTATACTGACCGCTTTATGTCACTATGAGGGTCCATTCACACGTCCGTATGTGTTTTGCGGATCCACAAAACACGGACACCGGCAATGTGCGTTCCGCATTCTGCGGACCGCACATCGCCGGCACTCTCATAGAAAATGCCTTTTCTTGGCCGCAATTACGGACAAGAATAGGACATGTTCTATTTTTTTTTGCGGATCCGGAAGTACGGATCCGCAAATGCAGACAGCACATTCCGGCCCCATTGAAAATGAACGGGTCCGCACCTGTTCCGCAAAATTGCGGAATGGGTGCGGACCCATTTTACGGACGTGTGAATGGACCCTGATTCTGTAGCAGTAAGGTCATGCAGAGAGATACAGCATTATAAATCAGTATAATGCCGTACGCTCCTGAAAAATGAGCAGTGTCCAGAACGGGGAGTCGCGCTCATACACGGAGCATGATTTCCACACTGGACATGTGGATTAGACTTTTACATAGTCAGCATTTGACCAGTGATTTCCATCAGTGATTCTGACCCAAAACCAGGTGCTGGTCAAAAACAAATGCAAAACTTTCCATTATACCCTCTCTCCGCTCCTGGTTTGGTCTCCCAATCACTGACTAAAGTGGCCTAACCCTTTGAAGATCGTGGGGGAAGGGAGGATCTTTTCAGCCTTGACCATTAACTTTTGGAATTTTCCATTGTAAGGTAACATTATTTTTAAATCTACCCCCAAAATCGTACATTGTAATTTTTTGTATTTATTTTTTAAACTTCCAAGAGAACAATGAACCAAACTGGGAACACAATTTTTATTGTAGCATTTTTTTTTTTTAACTAAATACAGAAAGTTGAGTAGGAACATTTACCCCAAAATGTATTGTCTAGTCTAGTGCAGTAGTTTGCAACTTTGTGGTTCTTCAGTTGTTCCAAAACTACAACTCCCAACATGCTGGAGAGCCACATGTTGGAGATCACTGATTCGTGAGTGATGCCAGATGTGTGGATATTGCATGTTGATCTGATTCAGTTTAGGTTGTGTGTGGGGACAGCAAAAATTGGGGCGCAATAATTGATCTCTGTATTTTGGAGACGACATCGATGCATGCAGCATGTGTCTATGTGTAATGTTGACACTGGGCAGTAGCTATAGGGGGTAGAGAAGTAGCACCCAGGTGTCTGGTTGGGCCCAATGTTATGGTGGTGGTGGCAGCACTGTATAGCCTTATTATTTAGGTGACTGTATGGCAGGCATCCTCAAACTGTGGTCCTCCAGCTGTTGCAAAACTACAACTCCCAGCATGCCCAAACAGCCTACAGGTATCAGTCTACAGCAGGGCATTGTGGGAGTTGTAGTTTTACAACAGCTGGAGGGCCGCAGTTTGAGGATGCCCGGTGTAGGGACATGTTCTTCAGCTAAAGGAAGGCACTGTTATTTGGGCACCACACCGTATGGTATTGGTATTTGTATGCTGTGTGGCAGTACGCCATTTGGAGGGGGTACCAACAGACGGTACCGCAGAGGACATCCTCCAATGTAGGGCTGGTCCTGATGACATCATCTGTAGTGACAAAAACCTCAATTTCATGGGCATGGATTGACTGCGGTGGTCCAGTGATCTGTTGCCTCATCATCGGCAGGCAGCGTCCCTTAGGTCCACAAGAGGAAATCATTCTGAGGGCCCATCCTCCATGTATATAGAACCTTAAGGGCCCTGTTTTACTAGGAGTCCATTATTGTCAGAGCTTAGGGCCCACCGGAGGATCCTCTGGTACTCTCATGGGCCAGTCCGACCCTGTGGACAGGTGAATAATAGGGGATGCACTTGGTGAGTTTATTGTAGTTTTTTTTATTAGTAAGTAGGGATATCATTAAAACATGTTTTAAAGGAACCAGTCAGAAGGATCATCCCTATTAAACCAGGCTGATTAAAATAATACCTGAGATTTACTTGCAGTGTTACTGAGGATTTTTATTTTTTTATTCATTAAGCAGATGAGGGCTTAGCCCTTTGGTGCACCTCTGCCCCTCAGTGCACTAAAGCCCTGATTTGCATAAAGAATAACAATCTTTTTTTCTCTGAAATGCCACAACCGACAGGTATCATTTTGATCAGCAGGGTCAACCCTATCACACAGTATTCCTATTTTAATAGGGTTGATCCAGCTGCCACAGGATAGAGGATAACTTTAAGATCATTGGGGGTCCTACTGTTGGGACCCCCACCGATCACGAGAACGGGGGCCCCATAGCAGCTGAGTACAGTGCTCCATAGAAATCTATGGAGCAGGCGTTTGTATGTGTAACCGGCCGCTCTGGTCATTTTAGGGGAGCTACAAGGGGCCTGGAAGGGGGTACGGGGCCCCAGGGAGAGAGAATGGACAATCCAGTCCATTCTCTGCAACTAGCACTGCCAAGTGTTGCTGCCACCTTGTGGTACCAGGCACATTACATGGAACGCAACAGTTACATGGGATAATTATGCCCATTATTCTTAGATGACATACTTTACATAGGAAATGGTAACAAGGTGTCAAAAGGAGTAGTACTGGCACTCTGGGTCATTACACTTGCAAACGAATGGCTGTGCAAGACATGGATCTGACGGGTCTTCTAAAGCCCCTCTACATATCTATGGCCGGAACGTAATACCACATTTCCCTTCCAGCGACCATGGCTGAACATAACATGGGGCTTCCAGGAACCAGACCCCCTTCCTGCTACCTTACAAGCATTATTCTAACTACATGTTCCTGTTATCATATTTCAACAGAGACCTGGATATAACCACAACATACATCACAGGGGCTTCGCACCAATTCTTGCTATATCAAAAAGGACACCAGGTAAGAGACCAAATATATGTAATTATTGGGATTTATAAGTAACATGTGCCAAGTTACTACCCAAACCCAGGGTTTCCTAAGCTAGGATTTGTAGTTCTGTAACAACTTCAGAGTCACAGGTTGGGGAACACTTCTCATTTTCAAGAGTTGAGACGTGTCACATTAGAGGTACCAGATGGGGGATATGGTTGCTATTTTGTTCTTGTCTTGTATTTTTCTATAGGTAGTTATGCATATTTTTATATTTTTTGACCAGATAGGGTCCTTCTATACCTGTAGGATGTCCTTGTGTTAAAGGGATTTTCCAGGTATTTAATAGTGACCTCTCCTCAGGATAGGTTATCAATATCCGATCAGACCCTAGGCACCCCCACTGATCAGGAGGCCGTGGCCCTTCCATGAGCACTGTAGACTTCTGATAGCTCACCAAGCACAGGGCCATACATTCTATAGTGGCTTAGTTTGGTATTGCAGCTCAGCACCATTGACTTAAAAGGGACTGAGTTACGCCTAGGTCCAGGGCCGCTGATAGGCCAGTACAGCTGGCCCAGTTGTACCGGGCCCGGCTGGCAGGGGGGCCCGGGCAGCCTCGACATAACCAAACCACCTCCGGACCGCTGTACGCAGATTCGCGTTCCGGAGGTGGCAGCCCTGCGCTCAGCGACGCATATACGCGTCATCTCGCGTGAGCCGGGATTTCCTGTGAACGCGCGCACACAGGCGCGCGCGCTCACAGGAACGGAAGGTAAGAGAGTTGATCTCCAGCCTGCCAGCGGCGATCGTTCGCTGGCAGGCTGGAGATGTGTTTTTTTTAACCCCTAACAGGTATATTAGACGCTGTTTTGATAACAGCGTCTAATATACCTGCTACCTGGTCCTCTGGTGGTCCCCTTTGTTTGGATCGACCACCAGAGGACACAGGTAGCTCTGTAAAGTAGCACCAAGCACCACTACACTACACTACACCCCCCCCCCCCCGTCACTTATTAACCCCTTATTAGCCCCTGATCACCCCTGATCACCCCATATAGACTCCCTGATCACCCCCCTGTCATTGATTACCCCCCTGTCATTGATCACCCCCCTGTAAAGCTCCATTCAGATGTCCGCATGATTTTTACGGATCCACTGATAGATGGATCGGATCCGCAAAACGCATCCGGACGTCTGAATGAAGCCTTACAGGGGCGTGATCAATGACTGTGGTGATCACCCCATATAGACTCCCTGATCACCCCCCTGTAAAGCTCCATTCAGATGTCCGCATGATTTTTACGGATCCACTGATAGATGGATCGGATCCGCAAAACGCATCCGGACGTCTGAATGAAGCCTTACAGGGGCATGATCAATGACTGTGGTGATCACCCCATATAGACTCCCTGATCACCCCCCTGTCATTGATTACCCCCCTGTCATTGATCAACCCCCTGTAAAGCTCCATTCAGATGTCCGCATGATTTTTACGGATCCACTGATAGATGGATCGGATCCGCAAAACGCATCCGGACGTCTGAATGAAGCCTTACAGGGGCGTGATCAATGACTGTGGTGATCACCCCATATAGACTCCCTGATTACCCCCCTGTCATTGATCAACCCCCTGTAAAGCTCCATTCAGATGTCCGCATGATTTTTACGGATCCACTGATAGATGGATCGGATCCGCAAAACGCATCCGGACGTCTGAATGAAGCCTTACAGAGGCGTGATCAATGACTGTGGTGATCACCCCATATAGACTCCCTGATCACCCCCCTGTCATTGATTACCCCCCCTGTCATTGATCAACCCCCTGTAAAGCTCCATTCAGACGTCCGCATGATTTTTACGGATCCACTGATAGATGGATCGGATCCGCAAAACGCATCCGGACGTCTGAATGAAGCCTTACAGGGGCGTGATCAATGACTCTGGTGATCACCCCATATAGACTCCCTGATCACCCCCCTGTCATTGATTACCCCCCTGTCATTGATCAACCCCCTGTAAAGCTCCATTCAGACGTCCGCATGATTTTTACGGATCCACTGATAGATGGATCAGATCCGCAAAACGCATCCGGACGTCTGAATGAAGCCTTACAGGGCTTACAGAAGGCGGCGTCTGGGGAGGGGCCAAGGGCGGGGCCAGGGGTGTGGCTGAAGGAGGGATCAGGGGGTGGAGCTGAAGGGGGCCCCGTCATGTATGCTGTACGGGGCCCCATGATTTCTATCAGCGGCCCTGCCTAGGCCATGTAACCGATGACATCACTAGGAAGAGGACGCAACACTCATCGGAGCACTGTGCTCTCTTCACACAGGTGATTGTTGGGGGTGACAGGAGTCAGAACCCCACCAATCTGATATTAATGACCTATCCTGAGGATAGGCCATCAATATCAAAATCTTGGATGACACGTTTAAGATTATCATGGGTAGATAGGGGCCTGTGGCCTGCACAGAAGAGAGGGTCCCCACAGCAAAATAAAATTGGCCCCATAATGGTGCCAGATTTTGCAGCCTAAGACTGAAGAGAATGGCGTTTGTTTTCTTTGCTGTAGGGGCCATGTCATAGTACATGTGCAGCGAGAACCTGAGGAGCTGTTGCAGAGGATTGGAGTGGTAGTGGCCCTGACCAATGTTGTAACTGTGTACTCCGTCAGGTCGTTTGTCCCTGGGGATCGGTACATTGGAAATGCAGTTTTGAAGAATAAAGCCAGAAGTAAACTTATAATGGTCTCTTTTACTAAGTTCAAAAATGTAACTTCAAGTGTTGGATTCCAATTCCAAGTTGAATAAGGAATATGGAGGCAGGTTGGATGGCTGCAGTTTAGCCCTTGAAATAGTAGATGTTCACTATCCGATCTAGACTGTAGTTGTGGTCCCTCACCATCTAGAGGTGTCTTTGATGCAGGTGTTAGCTGGTCACTCCGCTGTCTGACGTCTCAAGGATTTACTTGAAGACGTGTTTTAATGGTCTTCTCCCTGAAGAATCCTTTGCAGGAGCTCTGCAGTGTGCTTCCTCTCCCTTCTCAGGTTATGGGACTAGCTCACTTCTACTAAGAGGGCAGGACCAGGATTGTTAGAAAAATACATTACAATGTATAAAATAATAATACAAAGCTATTTACAATAAAACATTTGCAGATACCCCATAGTCTGGGGTACTTCAAATGGGAAAGGGGGTCCTGGCACAGAAATGTCCCCCATTTCCTCAGAATCTGTAACAACTACTCAAGAAGGGCCCCGTGTTATTGGCATAGCCTGTCTTCATGGTTATATAACCTGGTTATATTCTTTTTAGAACAGAAATAAAACTTGCATTAAAACGAGGGGGGTCCAGAAGAGTGAATGATGGCAGATGATGTAAGCGATGGTTGCATGTAAGAATACCGAAGGGTCTGAGTGATTTAGACTCCTCAAACAGATTGCTGCGGGAATACACATGTGCCGTAATGGGAAGATACGGCTCAGTAATGGGACAAAAGTACAAAGTCATAAGCTCCTCAGAATCAAAGGTGTCAGCCTTTGGTTCTCCATAACTCCTGCCTCTTTCATGTATTGACATATACAAAGGAAAGGAAATGGCCTGACCTATGAATAATCTTCAGTACAATGCTATACAGAAAATGGCAAAGAAAATATCCATACCACAATCTAAAAATGTAGGTAACAACGTAGCTCATAAGACTATGATATATCTAGTTCAACATGTGTATTCCATGGAAAACTTACATCATTACTTCATGGTGGACCTTATAGGTGGGTCTCCTGTAATCGCCCATAAAACTAAATTGACTCTACTTGGAGACTTTTGTCACTGGCCCAACCCAAGGTCCCAAGGACTCAGCAGAGTACCACAGGAATCTTTCAATAATGGGCCACACAACTCCAGCAGAAGACCATTTATAGGTGACTTTGGAGACAGTCACTTATCACTAAGGTCTCTTTCTTTTGGAATGGTTCCCAAATAATCTATTCTGTATGGATGGAGGATGGGCCTTTAGGATTATCTCCACTGATAGAATCCATTCAGTGTTGCTTGGAATCAATAGGTTTTGCCCAAGGTACCAAAAACCCATTACAGTAGCAGGCCCAGTAACTGCTATGGGGCCGAGCAGTTGAGGAGGCGAAGGCACAGAGAACAGAGTAATTGCCCGTTTCTGGATTGACCCTACTGATGGGCATTGCCGAGTGGGGCCTCCATCCAAGATTTTCTATGAGGCCCCATGGTTTCTTGCTATGCCCATGAGGATAAGATGTGAGGACGTTGTAAACACTGGGGTTATATTTTCTAGAGTGCATATAAGATAAGTAAACCAAGGGTAAAGGGTATTGAGCGTGATGCTTTCCTTAAAACAAGCAGAATCCCGGTTGATCACTTGATTGACTCCTTCAATACTGATTTTTCATGGCATGAGTAGAGTTTGTCCACCTATCTGCTATGACCTATTCCATGAGCCTGCCACTGGGAACTTATTGTATAAGATGGGAATCAACAACTTCTGGCACTCCAGCTGTTCTGAAACTACAATTCCCAGAATGCTCCATTCACTTCTATGGGAGGTAGAAGAACAGGTGAGCGTGTTGCATGCTGGGAGTTGTAGTTTCACAGCAGCTGGAGTGCCGAAGCAATGAGGATCTCAGACACAACTTAAAGGGGTTGTCCCACAAAAAATATTCTACAGTTTTCAAACCAGCCCCTGGATCTGAATTCTTTTGTAATTGCCTGTAATAAAAAATTTAGCATAGCCACTGAGTTATTCAATAAAATATCAGTATAGCGCCACCTGCTGTTTTTTTTTTTTTCTTTCTTATTTCTTGACATACACACTGAGATGGCCACACATGCTCAGTTTCATCCTTCAGCTGCCTCCTGAGCTGTGATGGAGAAAGAATAGACACGCCTCCTGAGCTGTGATAGGGAGAGCATGGACACGCCCCCTGAGCTGTGATTGGGAGAGCATGCACACGCCCCCTGAGCTGCAGCAGAAAAGACACTCCCTTGAGCTGCCAGCTTGATATAAATCTAGCAGAACAATGAATGGGGAGATCTCTGGATCCATGTGAGGTACAGGACTGGTTCTAGCTTTGTTAGAAAGAGATTGTCATGTACTATATGATGTCTGATTATCTGATTTTTACGTTAGTTATGGGATAACCCCTTTAAAGGGAATGTGTTATCAGAAAATGACCTATTGTTTTATGTAAAACTGTTTACCTTCTCCTACTCCCTGCACCATGACCTCTGCACCAGTCACACAACACTCTCTTCCATAGAGGTCAATGAACATCTCCTGACCACAGGCCACTATAGTCCACGTCTGCATGTTGTAAACAGTAGATCAGACAAGATCGATGCCCCCATAATCATATCCAGAAACTAGACTGAACAATCTACAATGAGAACCGCTGAAACGGAAATGGGATGTGGCATCTAAACACACGTTACCACTGTCCGCCAATCAGTGGCCTCAGCAGTGACATGTGCAGACACGTGACCAGTGACAGCAGTGAGGCCACTGATTGGCCAGCAGCAGTGATATGCATGTAGATGGCACGTCTCACGTCCGGTCCAGCGGGGACTAGAAGCTAAACATTGGAACCAAAGTGATAGTGCCTTCTTTTTTTTTTTTTTTTTTTTCTTTCAATTACTTCACCGTGTCTGACTATAATTAAAGGGGTTGCTGGTCTAGGAGAACCCCTTTAAGTAGTCATATTTCACCTGAATCGCAACACCACAATTTCCGATAAAACAACTTGCAGTTTTGCAGTTTCGGGCGGCCTACCTCACTACGCCCATCCTGAATATATCAAATCAATTCCAATTTAGTTGGAATCGTTGAATTTAATAAAATAATAAGAAAACAAAGTTTTGGGCTCCGAATAATAGCTTGACAACATTCCAGATGTTAGCCAAGGTCTCCTTTCTCCTGCCAAAGGATCAGCTGACTTGTAGATAAGAACATTTTAGAGATAATCTCTCACATTCACAGTGTCCATCTTGTAGCTAGATGATCAACAAGAATCCTTTCCATGGAATTTGACGAGGAATTTTGGCCAAAATGTATTTGGTGGAAGCAGATTTACTCCCTTTCACAAGAAACTACGTATACTTTATAGTTCTTATTGCTATTAGTTACCGTTTGACCCTATTTTGGTGGTCACTCCACCTAATTGTTGTACTGTTATGTGACTATGACACAGTAAATTACCGAGGAGCATGCCGATATGTTGTGTTTATTAAATGTTAATATATCTCCCCACACTTAAAAGGGTTTTCAAAGATTTTAATACTGATGACCATCAGTATCTGATTAGTGGGAGACCCCCCCCCGCCGATCAGCTGTTTGAGAAGGCACTGGTGCTCCTCAAGGATGCACCACCAATGAGGCCAGGTGAGGAGATCGCCTCAGGCAGCACCAGGTAAGGGAAAGAGGGGGGCAGCTGAAGGGCCATGGGCAATGATTATTTTAGTTTTCGCCTCAGGCAGCAGAAAGGGTAGGTGTACCCCTGGCCTCCTGTGAGCGCTGCAGCCTTCTATAAGCTTACCAAGCAGAGCACATCGCCGTACATTTGATAGCGGCTGTGCTTGGTATCGTGCTCAGTCTCATTCTGTCAGGATAACGACTATCGTCACACGAAAACAGGGATAGTGCAGACCTAAAACTGCTCAGACCAACTATCCCTACCTACTTGCACGGTTGCCCTAAGCAGAGACTCCACAACTGGATGACTGCCCTAGTCTGCAATACGTGAAGGATCGTCGTACGAAAAAAGGGTCAAATGCCAGTCGGACAATGCAGTACAAGGAACGACAGAGGCAAATGAGAAAAACAATCACACCAAAAAGCCAGAACCAGGAGATCAATACGATGCCAGAAGCCAAAAATGTAGTCACAATACCATATCCAGAAATCCAAAGCCAGAGGAGTCTTCAATAAGTCCAGGGGACCAGTAGGGGGAGCCAGAGGACAAGAAATTCCCCGGCTCATGAAGGCCTTTTATACAAGAAGAAGGCAGCTCAGGCTGGCATGCTGTGTGCACACGCCCTGACGTTCAAGAGCTCTGGCGTACCTTCTCATTGGCCGGGGGCTCCGACGTCTGCAGCACTGGTTCCCCCAACAACTGGACGCTGCTGTCGCACAGAGGCGGCCGGGAGAACCGTGACACATTCACTTTTATGGGGCTGAGCTGCACCTAGGCCACATGACAGATGAACGTGTCGTCATTGGCCTAGGAAAGACTGTGAGAAGGCCACGGCGCTCAAAGGAGCACCACTGCCTTTTCAAACCGCTATCTGTAAAGAATAAATCAAGGCAACTGGACTTACTGTAGATTTCTTGAAGTTAGACATCTATTGTCTGCCACATACAATGCTGTCTTGACACCTTTTTCTGGGAGGTCATTATCACCTACTGACTCCAATTAGGATAATGGAATCAACACCTTTGACCCCATGCAGGGTATAATTACCAGATGTTGATTCAGTTACATATTTATTCCCAGAGAATTCTTGTACAGTCACTCAGAATTGAGAAAGCTCGTTGGAAGAACGAGTGAAAAGTTTTCAAGAAATCTACAGTACGTCCAGTTGCCTTGATTTACTCTTTACAGATATACCATGACCTGGATAAATGAGAACCTTCACAGACACTTTTCAAACAGCTGATCGGCGGGGATCCCTGGTGGGGGTCCGACACCTATCAGATACTGATAAGTATGATTTAAGTGTGCCAGATAACTTGCTTCCATGTTTGACATGCTATGTCATATATATCACAGGGTACACAGTTCATAAAACGTAACTTTTAATACTTAAAGGGGTTGTGTCACTTCTGCAAATGGCCTTTATCGTGTAGAGGAAGTTAATACAAGCCACTTACTAATGTATTGTGATTGTCCATATTGCCTCCTTTGCTGGCTGGATTCATTTTTCCATCACATTATACACTGCTCGTTTCCATGGTTACGACCACCTTGTAATCCAGCAGCGGTGGCCGTGCCTCCACACTATAGGAAAAAACACC
The DNA here is from genome assembly GCF_905171765.1 of Bufo bufo. Lineage (NCBI taxonomy): Eukaryota > Metazoa > Chordata > Amphibia > Anura > Bufonidae > Bufo > Bufo bufo. The sequence goes on along the minus strand of NC_053390.1, from coordinate 785,022,728 downwards.
AGCCTATGTGAGCTCCCACAGTCTTGGCTACCCGAGAGCCCGGCACTTTTTCCTATAGTGTGAAAGCACGGCCACCACTGCTGGATTGCAGGGTGGTCGAAACCATGGAAATGAGCAGTGTATAATGTGATGGAAAACTGAATCCGATCAGCAAAGGAGGCAATATGGACAATCACAGTACATTAGTAAGTGCCTTGTATTAACTTTCTCTACTTGATAAATGCCACTTGCTGACCCCTTTAATACTAAAATAAAACAATAACTACCAAAATGGGGAATACTACAGACTTTGCATCCACCATATCAGTCCCATGGTGGAATAAATGAAGCAAAAAAAATATAAAAAATAGGAATATAGGCAGAGAGTGAAAGGGGGAAGGCCAATTCACCCTACGTCACTAGACTCCTATCGGTGTGAGGCACCCTCCTGCAAGGCGAACCCAGCCCAGTACCGGAACCTACCCTACATACACCCTACACTGGCTTTTTCTGTTCTGACGCGTTTCCCTCCAGATTGTGGGGCTCATCAGGTAACCAAAGACGGAGATGCTCTCCCCTCCACAGCAAAGAAGAAGGTCAGTTAGGTGCAGATTAATGATAACTGAAAAAAGCCAAACAAAAGACCAACGGATGGTTACAATCACCAGGCGCACAGTGGGGCACTTACTGCTCCTAGATGCCAGGATAATGCCCACAGTGGGCCTAGTGAATGTAACCATATCTTTCATTAGTTGCTTTTTTTGGGCTGCATCTATACAGTGTAATTGACGCCTAATTCACACACTTGGTGATATAACGCGGTATTATGAGTGGTTTTCTATAGGTTTGAAGGTAAAAAAAAAAAATATGAAAACAACCAAAAGCTATTTTTTTCACTGCTGAAACAAATCTTAACAATATGGTTTCTTCTCCCAGAACTCAATGATAAGATTGCTCTCGTTTTATTAAAGTAATAATTCCCATAACAAGTCTGTATTAGTGAGCTGCGGTATTATAAGTAATATATAAGAGAAGGTTAATCTAATATCTTCAGTAGACTTCCAGCTATTGTAACAAAGACATCTATAATAATATGTCCTTGTGCATTTCATAATAGAGTGTTTGTGTGGTTGTTATTGCAGTCACATCGACATGCACGATGATCTTCTCCATTGTATTTCCAGCAGCACAGATTCTTATTTATAGCCTTATTACGCCTATTTCTATTAAGCTTTATATAAAAGCTGAGCAAGTTCAAGTGCTTATATTGGTTTGTTTTCAAGGGGTTCTCCAGGCTCTCCTATATTGATGACCTTTCCTCAGGATAGGTCATCAATATTAGATCGGGAAGGGGTGGGGTTTCTGATCAGCTGTATGAGGAGATGGCACGCGCAGTGCACACGTGCCATCTACCGTCTCTTTTCCTATTGCAAAGCAACAGAGACCGTAGACGGCACGTGTGCACTGGACGCGCCGTCTCCTCACACAGCTGATCGGCGGGGGTCCGACACTTGGCACCCTGAGGATAGGTCATCAATATAGTAGAGCCTGGAGAACCCCTTTAAAGAACTAGAAATAAATGCTAAAATTAAAGGCCGACTCATTTTCTACATCATCCTGAGTCTTGTACAAATCCTGCACAGAATAAAGGCATTAATCCCCCCCCTGAATAGTGACGGAATGGGGGGAAGGGGCTTAGACAAGGGGCGGGGCTTAATAGTTTTGTTCCACTGTAAATGGTAAACGGCACAGAGGCTCCTGCTCCTGCCACCAGCTTGTCATAGGACAGTGAGGAGGAGCAGGGGGGACATGAATGACCTCCTGGAACACACACGGAAGAAGACTTTTTTTTTTTTTTTTTTATATATATTTCTCAGTTGTTATTGAGACAAACAGAATAAAGGAAAGAAGGAGAGGAAGAAAGGAAGTGCTGTGATATTTTTTTACTTACATTTTTTTCTGCATCTCTGTATTTTAGTATTCTTTTAAAATTGCTGTTTTTTTTAATTTATTTTTTATTGAAAGCCGGAAATCATGACTTTCTTCACGATCTCCGGCTTTCAGTAAAAAGATAAAAAATAGCCATTTTAAAAGAATACTAAATACCCACACGAAGGGTACTTTCACACTAGCGTTTTTCTTTTCCGGCACTGAGTTCCGTCCTAGGGGCTCTATACCGGAAAAGAACTGATCTGTTTTATCCCTATGCATTCTGCATGGAGAGTAATCGGTTCAGGATGCATCAGGATGTCTTCAGTTCAGTCATTTTGACTGATCAGGCAAAAGAGAAAACCGCAGCATGCTACGGTTTTATCTCCGGCGAAAAAAACTGAAGACTTGCCTGAATGCCGGATCCGGCATTTTTTCCCATAGGAATGTATTAGTGCCGGATCCGTCCTTCCGGTCTGCACATGCGCAGACTGAAAAAAAGGTGAAAAAAATAAATGCCGGATCCGTTTTGCCGGATGACACCGAAAAGACGGATCCGGCATTTCAATGCATTTTTTCAACTGATCAGGCATTTTTAAGACTGATAAGGATCCTGATCAGTCTTACAAATGCCATCAGTTGTCATACGTTTTGCCTGATCCGGCAGGCAGTTCCGGCGATGGAACTGCTTGCCGGATCTCTCTGCCGCAAGTGTGAAAGTACCCTAAAAAGTGCACAAAGATGTGGTCTATCACAAGGTAGCAAGAGAAGGGCTCCCATAAACCAATCCTCATACCTCGAGCCAGAAGGCCCTATAAAGTTCAGGGACAGGTGGCCATCCTCAGCTGAAACCAAGGAAGAACCATTGTGATCTGGCATTCACCTAGACTACCACCCCAGGTGTTGACCGTAGTCTTAACTGAGGTCTGGTTTCTCCAGAAGGGGGATCCAAGTTGTTCCATGGGGATGACCACACACACACTTACCCTAGACCTTCAGGAGGTAAACCATAAGGGTGCCACATCCTCCAAAAGGACTTTGTACCATACATGGCCATGGGTTGTGTTTGGTATTGCAGCTCAGCTCCATTGAAGCGAATGGGGTGCGTCACTCTCTCAGTACTGATTGGACAGTATCGGAAGGTCAGTCAGACCTCCAATCCAAATTGTGGTGAGAGAGGCTGTGTCGAGGGGCATGCGTATTGACCAAAGGATATGGTAACAGCCATTTCTCAATTTATTCATTTTTTTTTTTTTTCAGGAGGGAAAAAAATGAGGAACCTGCAGTTTTAAAGGGGTTGTCCACCTTTTTCTTACTAATGATCTATCTTCTGGATAGATCATCAGTATCTGATTGGTGGAGGTCTGAAACCCAGGACCCCCGCTGATCAGCTGTTTGAAAAGGCAGCGACGCTCGCATTAGCACCTCGGCTTTCTCATAGTGTCCTGCAGGCCAGTGATGTCACCACTATAGGTCACGCCATACAAGTGAATGGGGCTGAGCTGTGCCCAGGGCACGTGACCTATAGTTGTGACGTCACTGGCCTGTGGGAAGGTGCACGAAGGCCGAGGCTGATCAGATGCTGATGACCTATCCAAAGGACAGATCATCAGTAACAATAAGGCACAGAACCCCTTTAACCACCTCAGCCCCCAGTGCTTAAACACCCTGAAAGACCAGGCCACTTTTTACACTTCTGACCTACACTACTTTCACCGTTTATTGCTCGGTCATGCAACTTACCACCCAAATGAATTTTACCTCCTTTTCTTCTCACTAATAGAGCTTTCATTTGGTGGTATTTCATTGCTGCTGACATTTTTACTTTTTTTGTTATTAATCGAAATTTAACGTTTTTTTTGCAAAAAAATGACATTTTTCACTTTCAGTTGTAAAATTTTGCAAAAAAAAACGACATCCATATAGAAATTTTGCTCTAAATTTATAGTTCTACATGTCTTTGATAAAAAAAAAATGTTTGGGTAAAAAAAAAATGGTTTGGGTAAAAGTTATAGCGTTTACAAACTATGGTACAAAAATGTGAATTTCCGCTTTTTGAAGCAGCTCTGACTTTCTGAGCACCTGTCATGTTTCCTGAGGTTCTACAATGCCCAGACAGTACAAACACCCCACAAATGACCCCATTTCTGAAAGTACACACCCTAAGGTATTCGCTGATGGGCATAGTGAGTTCATAGAACTTTTTATTTTTTGTCACAAGTTAGCGGAAAATGATGATTTTTTTTTTTTTTTTTTTTTTTCCTTACAAAGTCTCATATTCCACTAACTTGTGACAAAAAATAAAAACTTCTATGAACTCACTATGCCCATCAGCGAATACCTTGGGGTCTCTTCTTTCCAAAATGGGGTCACTTGTGGGGTAGTTATACTGCCCTGGCATTCTAGGGGCCCAAATGTGTGGTAAGGAGTTTGAAATCAAATTCAGGAAAAAATGACCTGTGAAATCCGAAAGGTGCTCTTTGGAATATGGGCCCCTTTGCCCACCTAGGCTGCAAAAAAGTGTCACACATCTGGTATCTCCGTACTCAGGAGAAGGTGGGGAATGTGTTTTGGGGTGTCATTTTATATATACCCATGCTGGGTGAGAGAAATATCTTGGCAAAAGACAACTTTTCCCATTTTTTTATACAAAGTTGTCATTTGACCAAGATATTTATCTCACCCAGCATGGGTATATGTAAAAAGACACCCCAAAACACATTCCTCAACTTCTCCTGAGTACGGGGATACCAGATGTGTGACACTTTTTTGCAGCCTAGGTGGGCAAAGGGGCCCATATTCCAAAGAGCACCTTTCGGATTTCACTCCTCATTTTTTCCTGAATTTGATTTCAAACTCCTTACCACACATTTGGGCCCCTAGAATACCAGGGCAGTATAACTACCCCACAAGTGACCCCATTTTGGAAAGAAGACACCCCAAGGTATTCCGTGAGGGGCATGGCGAGTTCCTAGAATTTTTTATTTTTTGTCACAAGTTAGTGGAAAATGATGATTTTTTTTTTTTTTTTTTTTTTTCATACAAAGTCTCATATTCCACAAACTTGTGACAAAAAATAAAAACTTCCATGAACTCACTATGCCCATCAGCGAATACCTTGGGGTCTCTTCTTTCCAAAATGGGGTCACTTGTGTGGTAGTTATACTGCCCTGGCATTCTAGGGGCCCAAATGTGTGGTAAGTAGGTAAATGACCTGTGAAATCCGAAAGGTGCTCTTTGGAATGTGGGCCCCTTTGCCCACCTAGGCTGCAAAAAAGTGTCACACATCTGGTATCTCTGTATTCAGGAGAAGTTGAGGAATGTGTTTTGGGGTGTCTTTTTACATATACCCATGCTGGGTGAGATAAATATCTTGGTCAAATGCCAACTTTGTATAAAAAAAATGGGAAAAGTTGTCTTTTGCCAAGATATTTCTCTCACCCAGCATGGGTATATGTAAAATGACACCCCAGAACACATTCCCCAACTTCTCCCGATTACGGAGATACCAGATGTGTGACACTTTTTTGCAGCCGAGGTGGGCAAAGGGGCCCATATTCAAAAGAGCACCTTTCGGATTTCACAGGTCATTTTTTACAGAATTTGATTTCAAACTCCTTACCACACATTTGGGCCCCTAGAATGCCAGGGCAGTATAACTACCCCACAAGTGACCCCATTTTGGAAAGAAGAGACCCCAAGGTATTCGCTGATGGGCAAAGTGAGTTCATGGAAGTTTTTATTTTTTGTCACAAGTTAGTGGAATATGAGACTTTGTATGAAAAAAAAAAAAAAAAAAAAAATAAGCATTTTCCACTAACTTGTGACAAAAAATAAAAAATTCTAGGAACTCGCCATGCCCCTCACAGAATACCTTGGGGTGTCTTCTTTCCAAAATGGGGTCACTTGTGGGGTAGTTATACTGCCCTGGCATTTTCCAGGGGCCCTAATGTGTGGTAAGTAGGTAAATGACCTGTGAAATCCTAAAGGTGCTCTTTGGAATATGGGCCCCTTTGCCCACCTAGGCTGCAAAAAAGTGTCACACATGTGGTATCGCCGTATTCAGGAGAAGTTGGGGAATGTGTTTTGGGGTGTCATTTTACATATACCCATGCTGGGTGAGAGAAATATCTTGGCAAAAGACAACTTTTCCCATTTTTTTATACAAAGTTGGCATTTGACCAAGATATTTCTCTCACCCAGCATGGGTATATGTAAAATGACACCCCAAAACACATTCCCCAACTTCTCCTGAGTACGGCGATACCAGATGTGTGACACTTTTTTGCAGCCTAGATGCGCAAAGGTGCCCAAATTCCTTTTAGGAGGGCATTTTTAGACATTTGGATACCAGACTTCTTCTCACGCTTTGGGGCCCCTAGAATGCCAGGGCAGTATAAATACCCCACATGTGACCCCATTTTGGAAAGAAGACACCCCAAGGTATTCAATGAGGGGCATGGCGAGTTCATAGAAATTTTTTTTTTTTGGCACAAGTTAGCGGAAATTGATATTTTTAATTTTTTTCTCACAAAGTCTCCCGTTCCGCTAACTTGGGACAAAAATTTCAATCTTTCATGGACTCAATATGCCCCTCACGGAATACCTGGGGGTGTCTTCTTTCCGAAATGGGGTCACATGTGGGGTATTTATACTGCCCTGGCATTCTAGGGGCCCTAAAGCGTGAGAAGAAGTCTGGAATATAAATGTCTAAAAAATTTTACGCATTTGGATTCCGTGAGGGGTATGGTGAGTTCATGTGAGATTTTATTTTTTGACACAAGTTAGTGGAATATGAGACTTTGTAAGAAAAAAAAAAAAAAATTCTGCTAACTTGGGCCAAAAAAATATCTGAATGGAGCCTTACAGAGGGGTGCTAAATGACAGGGGGGTGATAAATGACAGGGGGGTGATCAATGACAGGGGGGTGATCAATGACAGGGGGGTGATCAGGGAGTCTATATGGGGTGATAACCACAGTCATTGATCACGCCCGTGTAAGGCTTCATTCAGACGTCCGGATGCGTTTTGCGGATCCGATCCATCTATCAGTGCATCCGTAAAAATCATGCGGACATCTGAATGGAGCTTTACAGGGGGGTAATCAATGACAGGGGGGTGATCAATGACAGGGGGGTGATCAGGGAGTCTATATGGGGTGATCACCACAGTCATTGATCATGCCCCTGTAAGGCTTCATTCAGACGTCCGGATGCGTTTTGCGGATCGGATCCATCTATCAGTGCATCCGTAAAAATCATGCGGACATCTGAATGGAGCTTTACAGGGGGGTAATCAATGACAGGGGGGTGATCAATGACAGGGGGGTGATCAGGGAGTCTATATGGGGTGATCACCACAGTCATTGATCATGCCCCTGTAAGGCTTCATTCAGACGTCCGGATGCGTTTTGCGGATCGGATCCATCTATCAGTGCATCCGTAAAAATCATGCGGACATCTGAATGGAGCTTTACAGGGGGGTAATCAATGACAGGGGGGTGATCACCACAGTCATTGATCATGCCCCTGTAAGGCTTCATTCAGACGACCGGATGCGTTTTGCGGATCCGATCCATGTATCAGTGCATCCGTAAAAATCATGCGGACATCTGAATGGAGCTTTACAGGGGGGTGATCAGGGAGTCTATATGGGGTGATCACCACAGTCATTGATCATGCCCCTGTAAGGCTTCATTCAGACGTCCGGATGCGTTTTGCGGATCCGATCCATCTATCAGTGCATCCGTAAAAATCATGCGGACATCTGAATGGAGCTTTACAGGGGGGTAATCAATGACAGGGGGGTAATCAATGACAGGGGGGTGATCAGGGAGTCTATATGGGGTGATCACCACAGTCATTGATCATGCCCCTGTAAGGCTTCATTCAGACGTCCGGATGCGTTTTGCGGATCCGATCCATCTATCAGTGCATCCGTAAAAATCATGCGGACATCTGAATGGAGCTTTACAGGGGGGTAATCAATGACAGGGGGGTGATCACCACAGTCATTGATCATGCCCCTGTAAGGCTTCATTCAGACGACCGGATGCGTTTTGCGGATCCGATCCATGTATCAGTGCATCCGTAAAAATCATGCGGACATCTGAATGGAGCTTTACAGGGGGGTAATCAATGACAGGGGGGTAATCAATGACAGGGGGGTGATCAGGGAGTCTATATGGGGTGATCACCACAGTCATTGATCACGCCCCTGTAAGGCTTCATTCAGACGTCCGGATGCGTTTTGCGGATCCGATCCATCTATCAGTGGATCCGTAAAAATCATGCGGACGTCTGAATGGAGCCTTACAGGGGCGTGATCAATGACTGGGGGGTAATCAATGACAGGGGGGTGATCAGGGAGTCTATATGGGGTGATCAGGGGTGATTAGGGGTGATCAGGGGCTAATAAGGGGTTAATAAGTGATGGGGGGGGGGTGTAGTGTAGTGTAGTGGTGCTTGGTGCTACTTTACTGAGCTACCTGTGTCCTCTGGTGGTCGATCCAAACAAAGGGGACCACCAGAGGACCAGGTAGCAGGTATATTAGACGCTGTTATCAAAACAGCGTCTAATATACCTGTTAGGGGTTAAAAAAAAACACATCTCCAGCCTGCCAGCGAACGATCGCCGCTGGCAGGCTGGAGATCAACTCTCTTACCTTCCGTTCCTGTGAGCGCGCGCGCCTGTGTGCGCGCGTTCACAGGAAATCTCGCGTCTCGCGAGATGACGCGTATATGCGTGACTGTGCGCAGCGCTGCCACCTCCGGAACGCGATCCTGCGTTAGGCGGTCCGGAGGTGGTTAAGAAAGCATGCTATTTGCTAAAAATGACATGTCAGGAAATCTGACAAGTCCACTTTTAAAGGGGATGTGCCATGATTGATGTAAAAATGAAAGTCAGACCTCCTATAGTACATGACAATCTCTTTCTAACAAAGCTAGAACCAGCCCTGTACCTCACATGGATCCAGAGATCTCCCCATTCATTACTAGTGTTGAGCGCGAATATTCGAATTGCGAATTTTTTTCTCGAATATCGCAATTTCGAGATTTCGTGAATATTTAGAATATCGTTCTATATATTCGCGAAATCGAATATTCTTTTTTTTTTCTTTTTTTTTTTTATTATATTTTTTTCTTTCCCACTTCCCTAAAGTTGTTCTTACCTGTCCTTTGGATTCCTGGCTTCCTGGCTGCTCCAGTCAGTGGCGTTTTCAACTTACTGCTATATTCCATATTAGCTAAATTACAATCTAATCTATATGTGTATTTTACGAAATTTCGCAATAGTCGCAATTGCGATGCGAGTAATATAACACGAAATATTCGCATGAAGATTTCAACTTAGCACTGCTATACTCCATATTCTAGCCTAATATGGAGTATAGCAGTGCTAAGTTGAAATCTTCATGCGAATATTTCGTGTTATATTAGTCGCATCGCAATTTCGACTTTTTCAAATGTTCTTAATATTGCTCTAACTTCGTCTTTTAGAAATTTCGTAATATTGCTCTAACTTCGTCTCTTAGAATATTACGAATATTCTAAAAGACGAAGTTAGAGCAATATTACAAAATTTCGTAAAATACACATATAGATTGTAATTTAGCTAATATAGTGCTATAATCCCTTTTTTTTCCTGTAATTTTTTTTTGCCTCTTCTGAACTTAAGTTTTGTAAAACATGTACACTATTAAAAATTATTACTATAGCAGTATATTAGCTTAAATACAATCTATGTGTATTTTACGAAATTTCGTAATATTGCTCTAACTTCGTCTTTTAGAATATTACGAATATTCTAAAAGAGGAAGTTAGAGCAATATTAAGAACATTTGCAAAAGTCGAAATTGCGATGCGAGTAATATAATACGAAATAGTCGCATGAAGATTTCAACTTAGCACAGCTATATTCCATATTCTAGCCTAATATGGAATATAGCAGTGCTAACTTAGCAGGGCTATTTTCCATATTAGGCTAGAATATGGAATATAGCAGTGCTAAGTTTAAATCTTCATGCGACTATTTCGTGTTATATTACTCGCATCGCAATTTCGACTTTTGCAAATGTTCTTAATATTGCTCTAACTTCGTCTTTTAGAATATTCGTAATATTCTAAGAGACGAAGTTAGAGCAATATTACGAAATTTCGTAAAATACACATATTAGCCTAGCCATAGTCATTAGCATAGGAACGTTGCCTTATACTATCAAGATAAATTTTCGCAATATGCGAAAAAATAATTTCGCGATAATTGGAATAATTGCGAATATTCGATTTCGACGAATATAACACGAATATTCATGCGAATATTCGCGAAATATTGCGAAATCGAATATGGCACCTCCCGCTCATCACTATTCATTACTCCAATTGTTCTGCTAGATTTATTTCAGGGTGCAGCTCTTTCCCTGTAACTGCTCCAGCTCCTAACAGAAGATACGTTTGGTGACCGTTGAAGGATAGGACTGAGCATGTGCGACCACCTCAGTGAGGTGGATAAAACACCCCCGGAGAGGTGTTACCACTCCTGCATCCTGCTACTGTCTTTATTGATGGAGATGAGCGAATTTCATATTTTGAAATTCGTTCACGCTTCGTTTGGTGGTAAAAGCAGAATTGCGTTATGGATTCCATTACCACGGACCGTAACGCAATTCTTTGACGGAATGCATAACGGGAATGCCTTTAGAGGCATTCCGTTATTCATTCCGTCACAATAAAAGTCTATGGGTTGCAAAATGGATCCGTCCCGTTTCCGTTATGCAGGGGAGTCCTCTGGTCTGAGGATTGAGTGAGTACTGCTTAAACGTGCACTTAAATTGCATTGTAGCTTACGCTGACCCCTCTAGTCTGGTATAGAGTATCAAAAGCCATGTCTGACAGCGAAGAGATCACCCACTTGGACCGCAGTGTTCCACCATCAGCAGCTGCAGCCATGTGCATCATGCCTCTATTACATTAATGGAGTCAGAGAAGGACTGCCCTGTGGCCATGGTCATTGCCACTAGGGACTTTCAACCGCTGCAACAACAGTGAAGAAGACTTCCAGTCCCTCCGTTAGGGAGAAGCGGGCCATCTGCCATGCGAAGGTTACCACTGTTGCCTCTGACTACTGGAATCGCAGGGCCAGTAAAAGAGCCAGTCTGTGGCTATTATCACTGCCACTACAGAATTCTCGGGGCCTACTACTACTACTGCTGCTGTACAGCCTGAACCCACCAAACAGGAGCCCTGCCCTGAGGTGTGTGAGGATAAGGAGTCGTCCACTGATGCTGCTCCATGCACTCTGGAACCAACTCCGAATCCGCAGCTTCTTGCTATGAAAGACGAAGGGTCTATCCTTTCTTGTTGTCCGGAGAATCCGTCACCTACCAGGAAAAAGCCAAGGCTTACAGAGGATCCTCCAGAAGAGGGTGATCTGGCAATTAAACGTCTTGCCACCAGGAGGTCGCAGATGAAGCTTCTGCTGGAGTTACAGCTGTGGAGAGCACCAGAGCTAGCAGTGACAGCAATGAGGATGTCGCACAGCCTAAAGGGACACTGACAGGCCCAATAAGCATAATTATCTATGTATATACAGGGAGTGCAGAATTATTAGGCAAGTTGTATTTTTGAGGATTAATTTTATTATTGAACAACAACCATGTTCTCAATGAACCCAAAAAACTCATTAATATTAAAGCTGAATATTTTTGGAAGTAGTTTTTAGTTTGTTTTTAGTTTTAGCTATTTTAGGGGGATATCTGTGTGTGCAGGTGACTTACTGTGCATGATTATTAGGCAACTTAACAAAAAACAAATATATACCCATTTCAATTATTTATTTTTACCAGTGAAACCAATATAACATCTCAACATTCACAAATATACATTTCTGACATTCAAAAACAAAACAAAAACAAATCAGTGACCAATATAGCCACCTTTCTTTGCAAGGACACTCAAAAGCCTGCCATCCATGGATTCTGTCAGTGTTTTGATCTGTTCACCATCAACATTGCGTGCAGCACCAACCACAGCCTCCCAGACACTGTTCAGAGAGGTGTACTGTTTTCCCTCCTTGTAAATCTCACATTTGATGATGGACCACAGGTTCTCAATGGGGTTCAGATCAGGTGAACAAGGAGGCCATGTCATTAGATTTTCTTCTTTTATACCCTTTCTTGCCAGCCACGCTGTGGAGTACTTGGACGCGTGTGATGGAGCATTGTCCTGCATGAAAATCATGTTTTTCTGGAAGGATGCAGACTTCTTCCTGTACCACTGCTTGAAGAAGGTGTCTTCCAGAAACTGGCAGTAGGACTGGGAGTTGAGCTTGACTCCATCCTCAACCCGAAAAGGCCCCACAAGCTCATCTTTGATGATACCAGCCCAAACCAGTACTCCACCTCCACCTTGCTGGCGTCTGAGTCGGACTGGAGCTCTCTGCCCTTTACCAATCCAGCCACGGGCCCATCCATCTGGCCCATCAAGACTCACTCTCATTTCATCAGTCCATAAAACCTTAGAAAAATCAGTCTTGACGTTTCAGCTTGTGTGTCTTGTTCAGTGGTGGTCGTCTTTCAGCCTTTCTTACCTTGGCCATGTCTCTGAGTATTGCACACCTTGTGCTTTTGGGCACTCCAGTGATGTTGCAGCTCTGAAATATGGCCAAACTGGTGGCAAGTGGCATCTTGGCAGCTGCACGCTTGACTTTTCTCAGTTCATGGGCAGTTATTTTGCGCCTTGGTTTTTCCACACGCTTCTTGCGACCCTGTTGACTATTTTGAATGAAACGCTTGTTTGTTCGATGATCACGCTTCAGAAGCTTTGCAATTTTAAGAGTGCTGCATCCCTCTGCAAGATATCTCACTATTTTTGACTTTTCTGAGCCTGACAAGTCCTTCTTTTGACCCATTTTGCCAAAGGAAAGGAAGTTGCCTAATAATTATGCACACCTGATATAGGGTGTTGATGTCATTAGACCACACCCCTTCTCATTACAGAGATGCACATCACCTAATATGCTTAATTGGTAGTAGGCTTTCGAGCCTATACAGCTTGGAGTAAGACAACATGCATAAAGAGGATGATGTGGTCAAAATACTCATTTGCCTAATAATTCTGCACGCAGTGTATGTATGCACAGGTCTTCTAATGTGTATTAAAAACATATAAGTATAACCCCTGTCCACCTTATGAACACTGCAAACTGATGTTTTATAACCTAATGTAATCGCTCTTCTTTCTGCCCAAGGGGCGGCGTTTCAGCTTCACTTCTGCCCAACCGCCGCTTTGAAGCACCGCCCAGCTCATCAATATTCACTTTGCTGGGCGGCTTCTGCTGTCCCCGATGTCTTTTGAGAGCAGCGCTCTGAAGCGCTGCTCAGAAGAGTGCCCGGCGCAGGCGCAGAACGGAGAGGCTGAAGCGGCCTCAAAGAAGCAGAGGGGACACAGGCGCGATGTGATCCCGGCGAGTGAGGGTGCCGGGCGCATGCGCAGAAGCTCATAGCTTTCTATTGGGCGAGCGCTGCTCTCAAAGACCTCGGGGACAGCAGAAGCCGCCCCCAGCGAAGTGAATATTGATGAGCTGGGCGCCGCTTCAAAACGGCAGTTGGGGGCGGCTGGCTGGGCAGAAGTGGAGCTGAAACGCCGCCCCTTGGGCAGAAAGAAGAGTGATTACATCAGGTTATAAAACGGGAGTTTGCTGTATTTATAAGGTGGACAGGGGTTAGACTTATATGTTTTTAATACACATTAGAAGACCTGTGCATACATATATATAGATAATTTATGCTTATTGGGCCTGTCAGTGTCCCATTAAAGAAGGACTTTTGCACCATCAAGTATGGGACCCAGGAGGAAGACTTCCAAGCCCCTCTTGTAAGTAACCCCGTGCTTTGAAGAAAACCATCTATTCGACTACTGGAGCCACAACAGGGACTGCTTCTAAAGGGTTAGACAATTGTTGGTCTTTTCTGTTTTGTTGCCCTGTTTTACCTCTTGCCCAGAAAAGCACAGATAGTTTTTTTTGGCTGATGGATGGAGTCTTAACAATCTCCAGCTTGTGCACACTGGCGCCATACCTCATGTGGAGATTACAAATTCCATTTTTTCCTTTTTGCATTATATGTTCCAGTTTTGCAACGTTACAAGCCTGCACCCAAAGAAATGACTCAAACGTATACCTGAGCTCTTTGCGGTCTTTAATGTGAAAGTTATTTGCTTTTTGTATTTGCACTATATTTTTGCACTAATGTTTTAACATTTCCGCAACGTTCAAGCACTTTCACCCATTGTCTGGACTCTTTTATGGGTACAACAATGTGATCCTATGCACTACAAATGGACTCTGGACTTAATCTGGTTAGCTAGATAGTTTGCACCTTACGCTATTGCTCATATGGACCGTCTCTGAGGACGTCAATACTAATGGTTCTTATGTTACCTTGTGTTAGCTTAGAAAGCCTAGGCATTGTATTATATTATTGCTACACAAGGGGGACCAAGTGATAAGTCACAAGCAGGTCTAACACCGTCAAGAGTAACCCCGCTGCTGGTAAGTGTGTATTTGTCTATGTCCTAAGGCCTTGTGAACTGCCTTAAGGACATTTTTGAAGCTATCTGTTTAATCATCAAGGTGACCGTGCGAAAAGCTTTTTATAGACCTTGGTGCTGGGAAGGGAATACAGAATGAAGTCACCCTATTATTTGCAGGTGTCTTATAGTATCGTGGAGGAATTACAGTACATGACACCGCCACGCTCTACATACGACTGTGGCCACATCGGGGAGTATTTGAGCGCTTTGTGCAGTCTTTTTGGTTCTCTGGTTATTACCGAGGGGGACAACTCTGAATAGACACCCTACTCATACGGGCAGAGACCTAGTGGTAGCCGTTTTTATATCAGTCTATGTATATCATAGTAGAAAATAGTCTTATGCAGCACTCTAACTTTCCTTGGGTACCCTTAGAGCATACCCTAAGCACAAGCCGAGGGCGGCTTGGTTTTAAGTAATGGGGTATGTAACACCCCAGAGTGGTGTTACCACTCCTGCACCCTGCTACTATCTGTATTGGGCTAACAAAATGTCATCCTATGCATTTATTTCCAGGTCCTCCACACTGTGCATTCCTAATCTGTTTGCAACTGTTATGTTCATGTAATATGCCTGGTTCACCAGCAGGTGGCAGAAAATATGGTAGAGCTGTACTTAGATAGAATGGAACTTACTATTTCATTCTAACCTCGCTCTGTAGGGAAGTGGGCTTGTCCTACTTCCTGCAGGAAGGGTGGGGACCAGTTAGTTCCAGTTTAGGTCTTCCCTAGACAGGGGAAAGTTGTACAGGGGCAAGTGTTTGCTGGACGTGCCCACGCAAGCCAGAGCACCCTAAGCTCTGCTGGCCATGGAGGCCAAAGCTTGAAGCCTTAGGAGCCCTGGTTTCCTGGCATAACCTAGAGTCAGACTACAGAGAAGAAGTGCAGCATACAGAAGAAGCTGAGTTATACAACCAGCCTGTCAGTACAGCAGAGTCAGAGAGAAAAAGATATAGCAGAGTTGAGTTTGCCTGCCAGTTTAATGCTAAAGCTTGCTGGAACCAAGACAAAGCCTGAAACTGTTTGGAGAAACGTTTATTCAAGTAAAGCTGCCATTGAACTTCATCTCAAGGTCTGGACTCAAGTTATTTCTTCAAATCCCTCAATTATACCCCCTATTTATTGCTTTGGAGTCAAAGCCTGGGGTCCAGCCATATCTAGGTAGGAGCACCGTGACACGCACTTAAAGAAACATTTTAGGCCGCAACATACCACTCGGCATTTCTTACACCTGGGGCAAGATATATAGAGGGCCCTGGGGGGGAGACCACCCGTTGCATGGACAAGAAATAAGGAAAAGAACAAACTGGCTGTACAAAATTTTTAATTACATGCAATTACAAAAGTATTCAGATCCAGGGGCTGGTTTTAACATTTTGATTTTCTTTCTTTTTTTGTGGCACAACCCTTTTAGATATCATATCCAGCTGTACTGCACATGCATGCGAATGTGCAATTAGGTTGAAATGTCCTCATTCAGTACTTCAAACATGGGGGGGAAAGGGTTGAAGGGTGAGTCTACATGTAGAAACTTAGTGGTTTTATCATTGTTTGCAGTGATTTTACAAAAATGAACAAAAAAACACAGAAACCTAAAGCCTATATAATGCTACCCCACACACAGTGTATGCTTCTATATAGGAGTATATAACTTACCATATATAATTACATGTGTACATTCAGTAATAATCTTGTGGTAGAATTTTAAAAAAAATTTCCCTCTTTTCTCCAGTTTTGACTGTAGATGGTAAAAATTGTAAGATTCCATTTCTGCTGGGTGGACGTTTGCGGTTCTCCTGTGAATCTCGGTGGTACAAAAACAAAACGTGGTATGTAACTCATGTCAGTGCAATGTCTTTGAAAGAAGATTCCTCCTTAACAACTGTCGCCAATCACTGCCTATCCCTGACCCCCACCACTCAGACCTCCCCTAGTACACTTTTGCATCTTGCCTATTTCCATTGTTGGGCCTCATTCACACCAACATTAGAAAACAGCCATGTGAAAGCAGTTTTTAGAACCAATTAAACTCTCTGGTGCTATTCACATGCCAATTATTATTTTCTTAACCTCCAGTGAATAAATATAGGACATGTCCATTTTTGGAGTTTTCATGGCCAGATGGGCCCCACTGAAATCAATGGGACTGTTTTTAGAGGCCGTTTAGACAGAAATAGACCCGTCTAACGGCCATTAAAAACGGGTAAAATGGACATTTCAGGGATTAAAAAAAAATAATGAAAAACGCCTCA
Organism: Bufo bufo; assembly: GCF_905171765.1. Taxonomy (NCBI): domain Eukaryota; kingdom Metazoa; phylum Chordata; class Amphibia; order Anura; family Bufonidae; genus Bufo; species Bufo bufo. Next base: position 785,005,979 of record NC_053390.1, on the reverse strand, counting down.
TCCACTTGCACTCATTAGGACACTTGCTCCTCACTGGAGGCAGCAGGACCCGATGCTCTCAGCGGGTGACATCACATAATCGTGCTGGGAGCATCAGGTCCTGCTGCCTGCAGTGAAGAGCGAGTGTCCCTGCGCATGCAAGTGTTGTGGAGGGGGATCACCCCCCCCCCCCCCCCCCGCACAAGCAGAATGGGGGCTACTCAAGGGGACATTCTTTATACTGGGGGCCACTAAGTTTGGCATTATTCATGCTGGGGAGCACAAAGGGAGCCATTAATCAAACTAGGGGCACTAATGGGGGCATTTAATATTACTGGGGGCACTAATGGAGGCATTAATCTTACCAAGGGGGCACTAATGGGGCCATTAATCATACTGGGGGCACTAATAGGGGCATCGTACTGGGGGCACTAATTATATATTGTGTTAAACTCTGAATCTCACCGTAGATATGGCCCATCCATGGTACCATGCTTCTTATAGAGCCCCTTAAGCCAGGAAGATGATAGGTCAGTGATGGCTAACCTCCGACACTCCAACTATGGTAAAACTACAACTCCCAAGATGTACACTTGCTTGGCTGTTCTCAGAACTCTCTAGAAATGAATGGAGCATGCTGGGAGTCGTAGTTTCACCACAGCTGGAGTGCTGGAAGTTAGCCATCACTGCCATACTGTAGGTTCATCATACATAGAATGAGTCCCTAAACTAATTTAACATGAACTCCAAAAACACCCAACCATACCAAAGGAATCAGCCTCCCATGTGTTTCCTTCCCGGTGGGCTTGTGCTTATGCATGGCAGCCTATCTGAAGTGGCAGAGCAGAGTTACAGCGTAAAGGATGATGGAGAAACAGCTTCATCTGCCTCACCAGAATAGCTGCTGTGAGAGAAGATTAGACCGGTCCATTCAGATAATAACCTTGATCTCTATCTATCTATCTATCTATCTATCTATCTATCTATCTATCTATCTATCTATCTATCTATCTATCTATCTATCTATCTATCTATCTATCTATCTATCTATCTCTATCTGTCTATCATCTATCTATATCTCTATCTATTATCTATCTATCTGTCTATTATCTATCTATCTATCTCATATATTTCTATCTTATACTGTGTGTGTATATGTATATATATATTATATTTAGTTATTTTTTCCTCTGTACTTCTATCAGGTGTGCGACAACACATAACTTTGACAGAGATAGAGAGTGGGGATTCTGCGCCGAACAGACCAGCAGAGAGACTGGTAAGACTCTGAATTCTTCAGTCCTCATCTCCTACTATTTATAAGGTGCCATCATGTACTACATTATGAATAGTGTTGGGCGCGAATATCGCCACTTCAAGAATTCGCGAAGATTTAGACTATAGTGCTATATATTCATATTCACGAATATTCTAGATTTTTGTTCATCTGAACCCATGATCCCTCCCTGCTTCTTGCTTGTGGGCCAATGAGAAGGCTGCAATGTCTTTGTCAGAGCTTAGCAACATCCCTAGCAACCAATAGGAAAGCTGCCTACCCCTTACTATATAAGAACCTCCCCAGCAGCCATTTTCTGTAGTTATTTTCAGTTCTGAGAGAGAGAGACAACAGTGTCATTGCTGTGCTCTGGGCTTTCCTGTGTAATTACATTAGTTAGGGCTCTTTCACACTTGCGTTCTTTTCTTCCGGCATAGAGTTCCGTCGTCGGGGCTCTATGCCGGAAGAATCCTGATCAGTTTTATCCTAATGCATTCTGAATGGAGAGAAATCCGTTCAGGATGTCTTCAGTTCCGGAACGGAACGTTTGTTGGCCGGAGAAAATACTGCAGCATGCTGCGCTTTTTGCTCCGGCCAAAAATCCGGAACACTTGCCGCAAGGCCGGATCCGGAATTAATGCCCATTGGAAGGCATTGATCCGGATCCGGCCTTAAGCTAAACGTCGTTTCGGCGCATTGCCGCATCCGACGTTTAGCTTTTTCTGAATGGTTACCATGGCTGCCGGGACGCTAAAGTCCTGGCAGCCATGGTAAAGTGTAGCGGGGAGCGGGGGAGCAGCATACTTACCGTCCGTGCGGCTCCCCGGGCGCTCCAGAGTGACGTCAGGGCGCCCCAAGCGCATGGATCATGTGATCGCATTGGACACGTCATCCATACGCATGGGGCACTCTGACGTCACTCTGGAGCGCCCCGGGAGCCGCACGGACTGTAAGTATACCGCTCCCCCGCTCCCCGCTACTACTATGGCAACCAGGACTTTAATAGCGTCCTGGGTGCCATAGTAACACTGAACGCATTTGGAAGACGGTTCCGTCTTCAAATGCTTTCAGTACACTTGCGTTTTTCCGGATCCGGCGGGTACCTCCGGCAACGGAAGTGCATGCCGGATCCCAACAACGCAAGTGTGAAAGAGGCCTTAGTTAGTTAGTTAGTTAGCTTATATATATATATTACAGATAGTTAGTGGGAGATAGTCAGTCAGTGTAGGTTAGATCCTGATATAGTGTAGCTGATAGGTTCCAGTGCAGGGTGTTAGGTAGTGTGATAGGTTCTGCTGTCCTTACATACATGCTACAGACATAGTGCTGTGATGTCACTACAATGCTTAGTGCACCAATCAGTAATATGTAGTCAGACCTGCTAAAATGTGAAGTTGCACGAATTGTGCCAAAATATGCGCATCATTAATTGCCGATTTGCGCAATCGCAAATATATTGGAGCACTCTATCTGCTTATAAAGCTATTGTAATGTTCTGCCGTGCCAACCATTTTATCCAATCTCAGGAAACTTCTAAAAAATGTAGCAAAAGTGACCCACGTCTGTATTGCGCGCGCATTACGCGAATATTACATTGCCGATTTTCACAATCGGGAAAATAATGGCGAATTCACGAATTACTAATATTTGCCCAAATATTCACGAAATATCACAAATTCAAATATTGCCCCTGCTGCTCATCACTAATTATGAGCTGATAAGATATATTTGCAATGACAGCAATTTTCTGAGACCATTGCATTAGAAACGCCAAAGTTACCGAGCCCCCTAACCACTTTTCTTACATGGGGCAAGGATTGTGAGCTACTCTCTCTATGAGGAAAAGCTTCAACTTTATGATTCCTTTAGTAAAATGAACCTGTCCCACATTTATCTTTGCAAGGACATCCCTGAACATTGTACAGACAGGGCTGAGGCACGTCCACAGCGGAGCAGCGGGAGCGGAAAGTTGGCTGTCGTGCTAATCTAGCCTCATGGCAGACGAGGCCCTGATGACACTCTTTCCTCTTTCGGTGTTAGACACACTATAGTGCCTATATAGAGCCATACTCTTCCTACACAGAAGCTGATAGAGCCCATGTACAGCCATACTGAGTCCAAGCAGAATCCAATAGTGTCCCTGTAGACCCATATTGTGCGGTCACAGAATCCAATAGTGTCCATGTAGACCCATATTGTGCGGTCACAGAATCCAATAGTGTCCATGTAGACCCATATTGTGCGGTCACAGAATCCAATAGTGTCCATGTAGACCCATATTGTGCGGTCACAGAATCCAATAGTGTCCATGTAGACCCATATTGTGCGGTCACAGAATCCAATAGTGTCCCTGTAGACCCATATTGTGCGGACACAGAATCCAATAGTGTCCCTGTAGACCCATATTGTGCGGTCACAGAATCCAATAGTGTCCATGTAGACCCATATTGTGCGGACACAGAATCCAATAGTGTCCATGTAGACCCATATTGTGCGGCCACAGAATCCAATAGTGTCCATGTAGACCCATATTGTGCGGACACAGAATCCAATAGTGTCCATGTAGACCCATATTGTGCGGACACAGAATCCAATAGTGCCCCTGTAGACCCATATTGTGCGGCCACAGAATCCAATAGTGCCCCTGTAGACCCATATTGTGCGGCCACAGAATCCAATAGTGTCCATGTAGACCCATATTGTGTGCCCACAGAATCCAATAGTGCCCCTGTAGACCCATATTGTGCGGACACAGAATCCAATAGTGTCCATGTAGACCCATATTGTGCGGCCACAGAATCCAATAGTGCCCCTGTAGACCCATATTGTGCGGCCACAGAATCCAATAGTGCCCCTGTAGACCCATATTGTGCGGTCACAGAATCCAATAGTGTCCCTGTAGACCTATATCGTGCGGCCACAGAATCCAATAGTGTCCATGTAGACCCATATTGTGCGGACCTAGAATGCAGTAGTGCCCATCTAGACCCATACTGTGCTTAAACACAGCATACGGAATACGGAGAGTGCCTGAATAATGGCCACATAATGCTAAGCAGTGCTCACATGGTCATATAGTACCTTCACCGTACCAAACAATCCTCACACAGTGCCGTACTTTACCCACCTTGTCATTCAGTGACTACATAGTGCCATTCGGTGCTCCCATACTGCCAAAAAGTGCCACTTATAGGATGTCACAATGGAAGCCAAGATTGGTTGCAGGGTCATGTGATGGAGAACTGGCGAGAATGTAAAGGATCAGGAAGACATGGCATTGTTACATTTGGGTTGGTTTTTAGACCCTTTGATAAAATAGATGTAAAAAATTCTGTACGAGCTCCATTCTCGTCAACTTGTAGTTTTAGCTTCTATTTTTGTACTTATTTTTGTAGCTTTTGTGTCACTGTTATGTCTCTGGTGTGACTTCTAGAAACCAGGACATCTCTACCCAGAGAAGGTGCTGGCATTATTGGCTATCGCTTTATTTTGGAGCTCGTCCACTGCTGGCGAGGATGAAGTTCAGACTGGAATTTCCTGGCTAGCTAACAAGTGTTACTATAGAAAGTAGCTATAAATATGGCACCAAATGAGTAATATCATATCATAGAAAACCCACATAATACACTGGTGGATGATTCATTCCCTGCCACTCACATTGCACTTTCACCATGATTCTTAGTTAAAGAACTTTGTGATGATTATTAACTCTTATTATATCTAATACAGGGCTGAAGTTGTAAATTAGCGGAATTATCTTACTCGTCAAGAATATATATATACAAAGATACTGATGAGACTGAGCAGTTACATACAGCCATTTTCTTTTCTTCCTGCAGCCACCACTAGGGGAGCTGCTAAAAAAAACAAATTTATACAGGTAGTTTTGCATCTGTTACAATCTGCGTGTAGTGAGCTCCCCCTAGTGGTAGATGCAGTCAACTCAAATTTCATCCTGTAACTTACTGAATGGGAAAGGGGATTTGGGGTGGTAATAATAATAAATAAAAAAAATACATAAATAATTTTGGACCATTTTATATTTAAATAAAATAAATTATCTGTACAACTTAACCATTAAAGTGGTATCTCCATCTTGGGATCTTATACCATGTGGCTAGGATATATCTTAAAGGGGTTGTCCCGGCGTGTGCAGTGCACACCTGCCGTCTCCCTTCTCTCTTCCTGCTCGCTGCTGAGCTCCAGTCTCTTCATTGTGTACATGGAGCCGTAGGGTAGATGTAGACTTACCTTTAGTGTCACTTACAGCATTATTGGTGTACCATATTGTGGACGGAACCTAGGGGGCTCACTGTGACTCGGTTACCCCCAGGGGGTTTTATTATCTCAGACATTGGTGGCCTACCACGAGCATATACCACCAATGTCGGATAATGCGGGTCCCACCTCTAGGACCTGCACCTATCTCTGGAACAGGGCCCCCAAAGTGAAGGAGCGCGCACCGCGCAAGTGAGGCATCCGCCCCGTTCACCTCCTGAAAATAGCCGAGTCAGCATTATTTTTGGAACGCTCTTACGGACAAGGATAGGACTGTTCTGTTAGGGGCCGGCTGTTCCGTTCTGCAAAATACGGAATCTGTATTTTTTGCAAATGAGCCCTTAGGCTACATTCACATGACGTATGTATTTTGCGGTCCGCCAAACGCAGATCCGCAAAAAATGCAGATGACATCCACATGACGTCCGTGTTGCATCCGTTTTTTTTAATTTTTTTTGCGGATCCATTGTAACAATGCCTGCAAAACAGACAAGAATAGGACATGTTCTATCTTTTTTGCGGGGCTACGGAACGGACATACGGATGCAGACAACTCGCGGTGTGCTGTCCACATGTTTTGCGAACCCATTGAAATGAATGGGTCCGCATCCTATCCGCAAAAAATGTGGATCTGATGCGGATCAAAACTATGGTTGTGTGGATACACAGCTAGCAGAATTATGAAGGCAGCTCTGGGGTATACCACAGGTTATAACTCTATTAGTGTAGAATATTCAGTATTTAGCTTTTAACCGTAAATGGTGTCCAAACGCGCTTGGCTCAGACGACCATGATATTTCACTGTCAGATACAGTAATTGTAAAACCAATGACCGTTCAGCTGCATCTGATATTACGGTACAACCTTCTGCAGAATGAGAAACTCGCATTCTCTCCCCGTCTATACTGGGGGCCATTAATAATGACCGCTGGGTCCATGGGAATCTGCCTGCGATTCCTTTCTCAGAGTTTTGTGCTCTTGCTAAAACATTTACTGCGTCCCGAGGATTTTATTTATGTACGTCCATGCATCACGGTGCAGACACCCAGGGACGGAGCTGCCCCCGACCCACATGGACTGACCCAGGAGCGGCTCTGTATTTTCACTACGTGCAAAGTATAGACTCCTGTTCTGAGCTGCTATATCGGGGAAGGGGGGCATCCCAGGACCTCCACTACCATGAGGATCTCTGGGTCCTTCACAAATTTCTAGTTACGCCTCTGGTAGCCATTTTTTTATATTAGTAGTGTATATAATTCTTACCTCTGGGAACCCCACCTGTCCGGAAACCGGGGGGCACCTTCATGGATGTCCAGCCGAGCAGAGGCGGAAAGGTGGGCACCTATCTGTGCGTCTCTCTCTTCGATCTCAAGATTTGATGACTATCTAATGTATATGAGGATGTGCGGACTTCCTGCTCAGGGGAAATGAAATGAGCATGTTTGGCTTGGGTGGTCCGCCTGTCAAACCGTATTGCAGGTGTCCTAAGGCGAGACCAGGGAGGACAAAAACCTTCCATTGAGCAGGAGATAAGTAGCCCCCTGAGGCAGTGGCTTACTCCCTTCTCCCCACCGAGGACACATGTATGCTCGGCTGACCTCAAGATGGGTTGGAAGGAATAACTGAAAAAGGGTTAAATTAGTTCCTGTTCACCAAGCTCCACCTTTTCTCCAGATGCAGCAGAGCTGAATTTGTTTGAGGAATATCTCATCAAGACATAGTGCACTTTGGTATAGACATCTTGGAGGTATGGTAGGTCACCCACTTGAGACCTTCCTCTACACTGTAAAGATGGCACTTCTCTCCCAGACTATAAAAGTTGTCCACCTTTTGGGGTTGTTTGGGCAGACCTTCCCCCTTCTGAACAAAAGGAAGCATACTTACTTGCTCCTCGGTGCTGGATCCCAACATCTTCATTCCCTAGCCTTGGCTACTCCGCTGTCAACATCCGCTTTGACACTGCTGCAGGCGATTGCTGGCTGCAGCAGTGACCTATACTTGTATCATGGTAGTTGGTCACGTGACAGAAGGGGGGTGGATCCCTTCTGCAGCCAGCTATTGGTTGCAGCGGTGTCAAAGCAGATTTTTTTTTCAGCGGGGACCCGAGCGAGGCAGCCGAGCGAAGAAGCCGTGACCAAGCAGCAGGTAAGGGGGTTTGCCAAACCCCCCCCCCCCCAAAAGTGGTCAACCCCTTTAAGGCATGTAAAAAGCCTGCCGGGCGGGTGCAGTGGAACTATATTTGGTGTCCCACCCGAAGGACGGCTTTTGAAGACATCTGGCGTTAATGACGGACAACTGTTAAAAAAGGGCACCGCTGATCTCCGGTGAAAACCATGCAATTCAATTACCCTAAGGCCTCATGCACATGACCGTTGTTCTGGTCCGCATCCGAGCCGCAGTTTTTGCGGCTCGGGTGCGGACCCATTCACTTCAATGGGGCCGCAAAAGATGCGGACAGCACTCTGTGTGCTGTCCGCATCCGTTGCTCCGTTCCGTAGCCCCGGAAAAAAAAATATAGCATGTCCTATTCTTGTCTGTTTTGCGGACAAGAATAGGTATTTCTACAATGGGCCGCCCGTTCCGCAAATTGCGGAAGGCACACGAGCGGCTTCCGTGTTTTGCGGATCCGCAATTTGCGGACCACAAAAAACGGAACAGTCGTGTGCATGAGGCCTTATAATGGGGTAAAAAAACTGACTTCATATGATGGATAGGCTCAAAACTCTTTTCTCATAATTCGATTTCTCATAATTAGAGCTCATGCACACGACCGTATGTATTTTGCGGTCCGCAAAAATACAGAAGACGTCCGTGTGCATTCCTTATTTTGCGGGACAAAACAGCTGGTGCCTAATTGAACAGTCCTATCCTTGTCCCTAATGCAGACAATAATAGAACATGTTCTATTCTTTTGCGAAACGGACATACGGAAACAGAATGCACACGGAGTAACTTCATTTTTTTTTCCGGACCCATTGAAGTAAATGGTTCCGCATACGGTCCGCAAAAAACTGAACGGAGGCTGAAAGAAAATCCGTTAATGTGTAAGAAGAAGTGTGTACCAAAATTTTACGTTCATAGGATACAGTATGTGCAGATTACGTGGTCGTGTCTGGCCCGGCCTAGCTGCCACCGCAGGAGGTAGGTTCCATGATAGGCCCTGTTTTATTGTGTGTTGATATATTATAACTTTGTATTCTTTTCCATAGTATTTCGCGATCACTGTGTGGGAAATCCCTGTAAGAATGGTGGCACCTGTACTAATATGCCGTTCTTGCACGCGTATCACTGTATGTGCCCAGTGGAGTACTCCGGTCACGACTGTGAGATTGGTGAGTGCGGTTGGAGCGGTATAATCACAGTATATTGGGTTTTACCATAGACCGGTGGCACGCCCCCCGCCTCTGCTCTGCCTGAGAGGTTGTCTCGTCCTCACCATGGTTCTATTTCTTCTTTATTTCAGCAAAGTGTTTCGATGAAGCTCATTATGTCCATTATGATAACGGAGAATCCTGGGCGAGAATTCACAAAGGGAAGGTGGAACAATGTACATGTACAAACAGCAAGATAGAGTGCCACTCCGGAGACCGATACACGGGTATTATATGGCTACGCTCATCAGCAAACCGCGGAACACACGCACCGGGATGACCTGCAGACGCTACGGAGAGGTCTCCTGGGGCCGGTCAAAATCCAAACTAAACTGTTTTTACTTGAGGGGGTTCATTCCTTTATATACAGGTAGACCTGGCCTCCTCAGGGTTGACAGATTTTATTTTTAAAGCGGTTATCCCATGAATTATGTCAAAAATCAAAATCAGACATCATATAGTACAGGACAACCTCTTTCTAACACAGCTAGAACCAGCCCTGTACCTCACATGGATCCAGAGATGTACTCATTCATTACTCCAATTGTTCTGCTAGATTTACTTCAAGCTGGCAGCTCAGGGGGCGTGTCCTTTTTTGCTGCAGCTCTCTACCTATCACAGCTCAGGGGGCGTGTCCTTTCTACTACACCTCTCTCCCTATCACAGCTCAGGGGGCATGTCCTTTCTACTACACCTCTCTCCCTATCACAGCTCAGGGGGCATGTTCTTTCTACTACACCTCTCTCCCTATCACAGCTCAGGGGGCATGTCCTTTCTACTACACCTCTCTCCCTATCACAGCTCAGGGGGCATGTTCTTTCTACTACACCTCTCTCCCTATCACAGCTCAGGGGGCATGTCCTTTCTACTACAGCTCTCTTTCTATGACAGCTCAGGGGGCATGTCTTTTCTACTACAGCTCTCTTTCTATCACAGCTCAGGGTGTGTTCTTTCTGCTGGACGTCTTTCCCTATCACCGCTCTCTCCCGGTAACGGTCACAACTTCTAACAGTAGATATGGCTGGAGGCAGTTCAGGGATGGAACTGAGCATGTGCAATCACCTCAGCAAAGGTACTGAGGTGGACTGAAAAATAAGGAAAAGAACAAACAGCAGGTGGCGCTATGCAGATGCATAATATTGAATAACTCAGTAGCTGTACTCAATTTTCAATTACATGTAATTACAAAAGTATTCAGATCCAGGGGCTGGTTTAACATGTAGAATATTTTTTCATGGGACAACCCCTTTAAGAAAAATTTAAGTCTACCCCAGGTTGTCCATTGTGTGCACAGGTTCAAATAATTGACTGTCCTAATGGGTCATGAGCTATCCCCAAAAGGTTTAATTAATTGATTCTTTCTTTTTTCTATTGCCTTAGGCTTCGTTCACATCACCGTTCAGCCTTTTCGTACGCCTGCCCTGTTTAGGGGCAGGAAAACGGAAAGGATGAATTTGGCACATATCTGAGCCGAATGGAGCCCACAGGCCCCATAGACTATAATGGGGTCCGTTAGATTTCCGATCAGAAGAGGATTTTGGAGCGGAGACAAAAGTTGTGCATGCAGGACTTTTGTCTCCGCTTTAAAAAAATCTTCTTCTGAGAGGAAAACTAATGGACCCCATTATAGTCTATGGGGCCCGTGGACTCCGTTCGGCTCAGTTATGTGCCGAGTCCGTCCTTTGTTTTCCTGCCCCTAAACGGGGCAGGAGAACGGAAAGGCTAAACGGTGATGTGAACGAAGCCTTAAAGGGATTATACAGGATTAGTAAAACAGTGCGCACCTGTCCATGGGTTGTGCCTGGTTTTGCCTAGCTTCAATCACTTTAATGGATCTGTAATGGCCGGTGGGAGATGTGGACCTTTTTAGTCACTAATGGATATGACTTCAGTCTAAAGGAGGGAGGACGTCTTCAAAAGGATTGTGCGTTCTTCAGCCTCCCTGTGAGGAGGTATGGACTGTCTAAGAGGGAATCCCCAGGTATCTGGCCCTTTAAGAATGTGGGAGATGGCTCATGTCAGTGTTCCAGAACCGGGAGGGAGCGGCGGCAGACAGCAGAATGCCAGATGGAGCATCGTTACCGTAGCAGAGCTGCAATACCAGACACAACCCATGGACAGGTGTGGCGCTGTCTATGGAAAAAGCACTGTTTTTGTAATCCCGTACAACCCCATTCATTGACTACCTTAAAGAAGAATTAGGAAGGGGGGGGGGGGGGGAGTTTGCAGAGGGAACAGGGAGCTGGTGCCAGGAGGCTGGTAAGTAAGCTTCCCTATAAATGTCTGGTCAAGTGGTGGGGAGTTTGCCAAATTCCCCTCCAATCTTGCACCCTTTAAGGGATATCATAATTGAAATGTCATGTACAACCTGCAGAGCTGACATTGTTTGTGTCTTCAGTTTGCACAGTGAATCCCTGTCTTAATGGTGGAGCCTGCCGCCTGATGATCAGCACCGGTATGCCAGTGTGCGGCTGCAGAGGAGAATTTGTTGGCAAATACTGTAATATTGGTAAGAAAACCATTGAGAAGACTCCCTTGCATACTATCTTCTAAGAGACGTTATATTGGTCATCTGATGTAATTTATATTGTGTCTTCACAAATGTGCATCTAAAACCATGTTAAATACAATTGTTCCTGTAATTTTCCAGGTTCACCAGCAGGTGGCAGCAATGCATTGGCCAGGTACAAGTCCTAGTTTAGTATATCTAGGCTGGAATGGATTATTCCAGCTTAGCTCCCCCTCTGTGAGGAGTGGGCTGTTCCCACATCCTGCAGCATGGGTGGAGAAGGAAGTTGGAGTCAGTGTATCAGCCACCCCTGTTGGGGAAGGCTGTGTGATACCGTTCAGGAGATCCCCTGCATAGGGAAGACAGCAAGGATCTTGTCTCGGCTGAGACCTGATCATATACCCAGACTGAGCACCTGCAGCCTTAGCTGGATCAAAAGAAGCAGAAACTACAGACAACCTCGAGTTCCAGGAAGAAAGCATCCCCTGAGAAATCATCTGAGAGATGAGTCCAGAGACCTAAGAGAAGCCATTCCTCCTCAGCTAGTCTGTCCTCATACAGAAGAAGTTACAGAAAAGTGCAGAAGTGTCACAATTTCAGAGCTACCAAGCAGACGACTTATCCTGCAAGCTCCAAGTTTAAAGCAGAAGCATTCATTTCCTGCCAGTCATTGCTAAAACCTGCTGAGACCAGAGACCAAAGTTGTATATTGCTTGGATACAAGTTATATTCAGTAAAGAAACGTTTGAACCTCATCTAAAGATCTGGACATAATTTCTGCTGCGAAATGCCTCTATTACTCCTACTATCACTACACTCAAATTTATTGTAAGTGAGCCAGGAGTCCAGCCGTACCCAGGTAGGAGACACCGTTGATACAATTATCACCACCCTATAGAGACATTATAGGCCATTACACCACTCTGGCATTCCTAATCTGGGACGTGCGTTATAACACCTTGGAAGGGCCCTGGGGTAGTACCCTGCGCACGCTGTAATTGGCGTCACAACAAAACCAGAACTTGAAATATCCCTTATTCTGGCCTACTGCATAAGTGGCGACTGTCAGCGTACCCGTTCCTGGTCACTGCAAATGATAGAACATGTCCCAATCTTGTCTGTTTTGCAGACAAAAATAGAAGTTTTGACAATGGGGCCTGAGAAAAACGCGGTCGGTATCTACATTTTGCGGAACTACGGTTTGCGGACTGCAAAGCGGATACGGCCTTGTACATGAGGTCTAAGGATTTGTTCACATCACATCTGTAAACTAGATGTGTTCCAGGTCCTGTCATTGACAAAAGGATGTCCTACTGCCCTAATCCATCCAGCAAAAAAACGGCAACCCTGATGTATACCGCCTAGTGGAAGCCGGGTAAATGGAGATCTAGCGGTCCGCTTAATCTTTGCACCAGGACACTTCCCAGTGCATATTGTAAATTTACACTACTAACATAATATGAAAAGACCCTTAGTCCTACAATGCACTGAGCCGTACCATGAGATGTCTAGATTTTACCACTACACAATGTAAAACCACCATACAATGCCTAAATAGCGCCAAACAGTGCTCAAATTTTACTTCTTTGAAGAGACAAATTAAATGGTGCCTGAAAAAAGGTCACAAAATTTGGTGCACGCCATACTTTCTGCTTTTGGGGGGTTTGAAGCCCTGCTTGTCACTTTTCCAAAAAGTGGTTGTAGAGAGGCAGGGAGCAGGCGGTGCAGGGCCGGTATAGGTTATAATTTACGCGAGTAAGCTGACACAGATTACAGTAGAAATTTCCGTTTTGGCGCACGGACCTGCACAGATGCCTCACAATTATTAACTCCTGACCAGCCTGTTTTGGGCCTTACTGACCAAGTGTTTTTTTTTCATTGTCACCTTCCAAGAGATATAATATTTTTATTTTTCTGTCTATGTAGCTCTATGAGGGCTTGTTTCTTGTGGGACAAGTTGTAGTTTTTAATGGTGTCATTTTTGAGTACACATAACTTTCTGATTAACTTTTATTAACTCTTTTTTTAGAGTGAGATGGGGAAAAAACAGCAATACTGCCACAGAATGTTTTTACGTTATTAATTTTACGGCGATCATTTTTCGACATAAAATAATATCTTTATTCTCTGGGTCAGTACGAGTACATCGATACCAAATATACATTTTTTTTTTTTTACAACTTTTGGGCAAAAAAAAGAAAAGAATCTTTTTGCATCCCAAGACCCACAACTTTTTTATTTTTATTTCTATGGAGTTGTGGGAGGCCGTGTTTTGTGCTCATTGTAGTTTTCATTGGTATCATTTGGGGTAAATAACACTTTTCGATCACTTCTTATTAAGTATTTTTGGGTAAATTAGCAATTCTGGATTTATTTAGATTTTTTTTCTTATGGCGTTCACCGTAGGGATAACTTACATGATATTTGTGTAGTGCAGGTTGTTACGGACTCGGCGATACCAAACATATGGGGGGGATTTTATTTTTGCAATTTATTTCAGTGGAATTTATTTTATAGATTTTTTTTTTTTAACCACTTAATAGTCCCACAAGGGGCCTATAACAGGCAATCTTTTGATTGCTTCTAAAATAGAATGCCCTATCCCTATAGTACATCGCATTTTAATGTCGGTGCTCTACTGAAATTGTCCAGAGAGGCGCAGTCTGCTGGGGAATGTTCACTGCAGGCTTGAGGCCTACATAAGGTCCCAGCCAGCCTATACACATATCGATAACCCATGGCCGCATTTGCGGGGTGCCAATGGGAAACTGAGGCAGTCCGCTCCCTCTGTCACCGCTTGCATGTGGTGCTTACATGTAATGGCACTCCTGCCAGTCCAGGCTGTTAGAGCAGGTGCGCGGCTCTCATGTGGGGGTCGAGCCCCCGCTCTCCGATGCACCACACAGCGTTTAGACTGAGCCGCCGTACCCAACCTAAGGTCCCTTAGTGACCACCGTCAAAAACGTTTTAGACGTTTGGTCTTAATAAACCCCTAAGCTGGAGGTGGTTCCGCCGAAGTTAAGAAGAGGCGTCTGCTTCTTCATATCTTCGGCGCAAGTTCTAAATGTAAGACCGCTTCTGAGCTGTCTTACATTTAGACCATTTTCTACGCCTGAAACGGACCCCCATAGTTTATAAGGCTGAACCCGCTGAGAACAGCAGGACTGGCCAACTCTGATGTGTGTGGGGAGCTCCCGACTCTCCCCCGAGAGATGATGTCGGGGACACAAGGGTTGGGTGAAATGAATACTTTTGCCTGATCCTTTTTGGTCTCCCAGGAGATAAGTCGCCGCTGGAAGTGTCGGGCAGCAGCTTTCTCCTCTCTCCCATAGAAAACGTATACACGTTTACGCAGTGCCGTTCCAGGAATCGTGGGCTCCCAGCGCCTGATTGATGAGAACTTCTCAGCACAATCTCTATACCTTGAGGTGGTTTAGCAAACATCATGGATACTATGCGTCGCCTTCCTCCCAATTACACAATGAATGACACATCATAAGAAATACCGCAACATTGTAACATTCTCCCGAATAAGATGTGGAACTGGGAAGAACTCGCATCAAGACCTGACAGGTCCTCACTCTTTCTACCCAAATCACCTGTTATTCTTCTATTTCGGAGGCCCAATTAGCAGAGCTGAACCTGTCAGGTACTCGTCATCCCTCTGGGTTACCAGGAATCTTCCATTTTGCTCCGGAGACTCATCCCATGTTCTTCCAACTACAATGGAGGTTCCAAGGAAGGAAAATCATTTCATTCACAGGTTTCTCCCAGGTTGCACAGCGGATGTGTGGCAGATTATTTGCATGAGGAATCATGGGGTTAACAACGCTCTGCGGTTTAATTCACAAACACAATATGGCGGAGGTAGTACTTGTAACAATTCCTCGCAGACACTTTTGGCGAAAGAATTGAGATGCACCATTTTGCAGCAAATGGCGATACAAATCCTAGACAGAATCAAGGCGCCTATTTAATAATGAATCTGCGCCAATGCATACTGATGTAGCAGAGCTGGATTCGTTTGTGCAGTCGCTACTTATGTACACTTTATACACTATATATACAGGTACATGTGCATAGGTTATGTGGCTTGGGTATAGCAATAAACCTCTGTTTATGTACATGTTATACACTGTATATATGTATGATGTAGCAGAGCTGAATTTGCTTGTGTATACCAATAGGAATAAGTCTCTATTCATGTTCAGTTTCAAAACTTTATAACCGATGAACTACCTCAGGATAGGTCATCAGTATATAATCGGTAGGGGTCCGACACCAGGGACCCCTGCCGATCAGCTGTTTGAGAAGGCAGCAGCACTCGCTATAGCGCCGCAGCCATCCCGTTTATCGGTCGCATGGCCTAGGCGCAGCTCACCCCCATAGAAGTGAATGGGGCTGAGCGTGATACCCAGCATAGCCGCTATACAATGTATGACGTTGTGCTTGGTGAGCACGGAGAACGCCGCGGCGCTCTCACAGGAACGCCGCTGCCTTATTAAAACAGCTAATCGGCGGGGGTTCCGGGTGTCAGACCCCCACCAATCTGATGACCTATCCCAGGATAGGTCATCAGTATAAAAACCCTTTTAAACACTGTATACACGTAGACTATGTAGCAGAGCTGAGTTTGCTTGTGCATATCAATAAGAATAAATCTCTATCCATGTCCAGTTTATACACTGTATGTACACTATGTATGACCTAGCAGAGCTGAATTTCCTTGTGTATAGTCTCTATATACCGTATATATAGTTTATACGATACTGGATATGTAACAGCTGAGTTTGCTCGTGTATACCAATAAGCCTCCATTTATGTACAGTTTATACACTATATATACATAGGATATGTAGCAGAGCTGAATTTAGTGCTGTGGAAAACCAGATAACACATTCTGATATCGCAGGTTAAAGGGGATGTCCAGGCATACTCTCCCACCTGATCTGACATTGGGCATGGAGAGATGCAACTACCCGCTGGTCAGGACAGGTACCCAGCGTCTGATACTCGCATTCCTCAGAAGGTTACCTCTCCAACTGTCACGCCCAGTGCCCGAATATGCCAGGACTACCATTTTAAAGAACAGCTGTCTACTCTCCTGACATGTATTCCCCATAAAATAACCATTCTGGAGCATCTCTTCTTAGCACTCTGCATTTTGACGTTCCTCTGTTATTCTTCCTGGCAATGTGTGAATAAATTGACAACTTCCGGCGAATAAGCCACCCTTGTCAGCGGAGGTGTCCATGAATGCACACTAATCGGACAGTTTCCGACTGCGATGGGACACGCCCTATTCACAAGGGGACTGGTCATGCCTAGTTGTCATTCAGACATTTCCAATAGGCATAACAGAGGGATGGCACAAAGCAGAGCTTTGAGAAAAGATCCTCTAGAATTGTTATTTAATTGGGAATGCATGGATTTGTTAAAACATGCATGCCAGGGGAGCAAGCCGCCGCTCTTTTAGCTACAAACTCAGCTCTGCTACATAAGTAATATTCATTAATAGTGATTTTATTTCCTGTTATGTGCCATAGATCTAAGACAACAATGCTATAATCCTGGGAATGCGACGGAGTACCGAGGTGTTGAGAAGGAAAGCCGCTCCGGGCACAGCTGTCTGAAGTGGGACTCCGGCATGTTTCATCGAGAGATCCATACCACCACCCAGAAAAACTACATCCTCAAAGGTTTAGGATCCCATCCATACTGCAGGTGAGACGCTTTAACCGGAGGTGTATAATAATCAGGGGATGGTCCGGTATTGTATTCCTGTACAATTCCTATACAAGGATATTTAACTCGTTCAGTGCTGGAGCATATGCTCCCGGATCCAAATGCAACATTTGTAACAGCGCTCCCCCCCCCCCCAAAGCTACCTTGTGTCATTTATAATACTGGGGGTCTTCCTATGTGGTGGTGGTGGTGGTACTAAGAGGAGGGGTCTTTGGGCACCTTTGAAGAACCATGGCCCTGGTGCAACTGCTACATGTTGTCATATATCTTCTATATGAAAAAGAATCTTCATATAAAAGAGAGGATAAAAAAAATATAAAAATATATTATCCTTTAGGCGGACATAAAAAAACGCCTCTAAGTTCTTTTTATCAAGTATCTTAATTTGATTTGTGCAAGCAGTGAAACAAAGGAACAATTGTATGTGCAAAATATATAATCGTTTATTATAAAAACAAAGAATATAAAATTAATACAACTGCAAAACAAATGATGAAGTTACAACGTAATACCCAAAATGTACCACACGGTGGTGTTCACACACCCCTATCTGATCAGCACAGTATGATTTATTGATTCATGACAACCAGTGTCATACTTTTAACAAACGGACTCATATACCAAGAGAAACTTAGGATCTTCTGTTATCAAACAGGCTATAACAATAAAACACGGATTTACAGGAAAATTAACTGTTATCCCTTGACTCTGTTTTCCTATGACCAATCAAAAATATATGATATTAATATGATAAAATATTCAGCTCGGTAATCAGACTAAGGAAAATAACTTCCCAAGGATTTGGTCCTCTTTTCAAATAATGTCAGATCTTCCATTAACAATATGCATTTTTGCTAAGAGAATAATCAGCATTATGGAGGCACCTAACACTATATATTCCCACAATATGGGAACTCTTGGCTATATACCGAGAGAAATATCTTATTAATATCATGAGCAGTAGGCAAAATATACGTTACCGGGTCAAAGGTAGACAGAGTTCAGATGGGACCAGTTCTGAGGAACTTTCCTAGTAATCCAAAAAGAATAATCCAAGTTTCTTCTGGTAAAGTTTTTCTTTTTGATTGAATGAATGGATGGATATATGGATCTTTTTCTCTAGCTTTCTTTTTTTCTCTTGCTACCCCTATGCTACCCTGCACACGAGTAATTATTCCCCCCCTTATCTAAGAATCATCCCCTTTAGATTATGGATTCCCAATCAGGTAGGGTGGGTGTATTCGCATGCTAATAACCTCATGACGTTATCTCAACTCCTAATATGGTATAGGACAAATAATGAAATAATATAATGTTGCCCATCTGCCTCCAGATGGCACTGCGGTACCGTAGGTGAACATCCCAACTTTTAAGCATTAAAATTAAATATCTAATAATATGTTTTCATGACTTTCGATGACCTATCTTACCATAAATCACTGAGGACGGTCTTTTCCTTACATTTTTAATTACCTATATCCTGGACTTGTTGGAGTTGACTGTCTTCTCCTATCTTTTTGAAATATAGGTTGAGCGGCTTTGATGCTTGGCATCGGAACTTGTACATTTTACTTATCTACGTCCATGAATAACTATTATTTTGAAATCCAATCAACATAACTTATTTGTTTCTGTACCTTCTAAATGGTAAACACATAGTAAAAAATATATATAAATCGATACATTGTTACACATAGATAACACATTATGTGAATTATTGATTAACATATGTTGTAAACTAAATATACCATGCAGATATATATATATAATATAATTATGAATATATAAATTGAATCTCATACAGCAGGTGTGTGATACAGACATGAGTCCTTATCAAGTAACCTTGTTCCCTCCAGACAGACATGTTTTAGGGAGTTGGCTTACTCCTTAACAGATGGTCTCATATCTTTAGCACTAACTTTTAAATACAATGTCCATTTATGTTCCCAATAATTTTTTTTTTTATATATAGACTGAACTTGCCATGAACTCATCTTGGCTTCCTCAGCCACATAGTATAACTTTGGTTCAGGCTGATCTTCTTCTTAAAGGCAATGAGATGAGCGTTCATTTTCATTATAATGTCATTAGATAATATTGTATACGTATGAAAATGCACAACAATGTACCCCTGCCCCTCCTATAGCCCCTGGTGCTGCTCTGCAATCCCTGCAGTAATGTGTTTGCAAAAGCCTAGCACAAACACGCGACCGCATCCGTTGCGCCCTACATAGCGCTATGTGTGCGACAAAGCCGTAAGTTAAAGGGGCCCGTCCTGGTGATTTGGGTTCTTTTTTTGCACAAATGCACTGATCACATAATACGTTTATTTTTCCAGCAGATATCAGACTTGTTCATATAAATTAGAAAATAGGATTCTTTTTGTGCTTACCTGTAAAATCCTTTTCTCGCTGAGTTCATTGGGGGACACAGAAGTCCATGGGTATAGCTGCTGCCACTAGGAGGCGACACTAAGCAAAAAAGTGTTGGCTCCTCCTCTCAGCTATACCCCTCCTGCAGACACTGAGCTAATCAGTTAGGAGCAGCCAGGAGAACACAATAAAAAAGGAAGAAAACCGGAGATGGGTCATCATCAAGAACCAGAAGGACCCATCTAGGGGAACCAGCAATTTACATACGGGGTGGGAGCTGTGTCCTCCAATGAACTCAGCGAGTAAAGGATTTTACAGGTAAGCACAAAAAATCCTATTTTCTCGCTCGTATCATTGGGGACACAGAAGACCATGGGACGTTAAAGAGCAGCACCATGGAGAGGGAACAAGACCAGAACGAATCCAAGGCCGGTCATTAGGCCCCGCACCGAAATGTGGGGGAAAGACACACCAGAATCCCTGAAAAGGGACAGAAAGACCCATTCACAGGAAGGCCAGCCAGAGAGCGGCTGAATACGCAGAGGCTCCGGCTGGGCAGAAGAAAGAACAGCCCAGGGAATATAAGTCACGGCTCAGAAGAAGTGGAGAGCACACAGAATATCCACAAGATGGACAAGAATGAAGACAAGACAGTCACCAAAAGCAACGGAGTGATTGTGGAAGATACAGGAGAGCAATACGTAGCCTGGATCCAGAGGAAGAAGACTAACTGAAAATGGCGTGTGGATATCAAGGGCCAAAGAACTGCAGATGTGACAAAACTTGTCCCCCATGGGGGAAGAAGTAGAGGTGCTTGAAGGCAAAGTCCCCACACACCATACCAGACTGCCAGAAGAGAAGAACACTCCAGCACAGGGCCGGCGCAAGGATTTTTGCCAACACAAGCAAAGCTACATTTTGGCGCCCCCATGTCACATTTTTCCCCCCTCAAGGTCAAATCACCTACTGTATGTCACATCAGCCCTCCATGTCACATTTCTCCCCCTCCATCCATGTCACATTTCTCCCCCTCCAAACCATGTCACATCACCCCCTTCGTATCACATCATTACCCCCTATTGTGTCACGTTTGAGTCCCCTCCCATGGCACATCATTCCCCCCCCCCCCGGTCGGCCCTAGCCCCATCCCCATGTCACAGACTACAGACATTGTCCCCTCTCCCATCATGTCACGGTCACCATCACCCCCCTCCATTTATGATTGTTTGTGTAATAATTTTTTTTAAACACATTTATGCCGTGCGCTCTGGCGCCATTGCGCTCATCAGTGATCACCTACCCACCTGTCCTGCTGCTACGGCAATCTGGCTGTGTGTGAGTCAGACTCACAGACCGTCAGTCACCAGTCACACTCCCCCCCCCCCCCGTGACCATGCTGCCGGGCCCGTGCTGCTCTGTGAGTGAGGGGCCGGGCTGCACGACGCACGCAGGCTGGGGCGGGTGGCCGGCGGCGCTGAGGTGCAACTCAAAAGTACGTGATTTAAAAAATAAAATTAAAAAGTTCATTTTTCTGCCCTCCCCCAGGGTGCGCCCTAAGGCAGCCGCTTGGTCTGCCTTATGGTAGCACCGGCCCTGCTCCAGCATGACCATGACTAACAAGTCAGGCATGAGAATGGCCCACAAGAAATAATTCCAGAACAAGAGAGGAGAGAAGCCGTCTGATACTGCACGGAAGGCAGACCTAATCGGAAGCTGCAGACAGGAACCAGAGATGTGAAAAATACTGCGCCAGGTAGAGAGTGTAGACTCCGAACACCACAATGTCCCAGAAAAAAACTGGTAACACAACCAACACCACCGGCGCAGGCACCCCACAGCAGAAAGGGGGCTAGAACCCAATGGCTATGAACACTGGCCGAGCAGGCAGTAACAGTATATGGGGGGAGCGCAACTACTTGCCCTGCGGAAGGGGAGAAGTAGAAGCAGCCGATGCGGCTTAGTAGAAAACCAGCACTTAGGGGTGACAACAAGGGCAGTACAACCGCTCGACCCGGTGAGGGGAGCCATGTAGGCAACTCACATATGCAAACTGAATAAGTGCATATCCAAACTCCACACGGCGGGAACGCTGATGCTGTCACCGTAGTAGATTGTAAAGGCAATGCGGTACATGTAAAGGGAACAAGGCGCTAAGCCAGCGCTATAGATATAGATATAGAGATATATATATATATATATCTATATCTATATCAGGTACAGAAAATGTACTAATGCCCAGCAGAAGTGAGCAAACCCCTCAGCAGCAGGGTGTCATGGCAGAACATAAGCAAAGTGCCCCCTGTCGAAGAAGGAAATGCAGACACGATCACAACTACAACTAGCGAGAAGGCACCATGCCTAGAAGGAGGAATGCTGTGTAGATACCGCCGGAATGCCAGGGCCAATACTCCACATGGAGGAAGGGGATGTGGAGAAAACCATAAATGTAGTGTCTCCCGTCCATGCATCATGTAAGCCACAGTTGAAGGATGAACACAAAAATTCCCCCTGGGAAGGATTCATGCAGTAGTAGCCATGGAACCGGAGTAGCCAAAATATCTATGGGCAGCGCAAAGACTGCCTCACAGGGGGAGGCGATAGCAATAACTATGGCCTCTAGGGTCAGAGGAGAGACTCCACCTGAAAATGAGGACAACAGCAATAGCCACCAAAAATTCGTGCTAACGCAACACAACACATGAGAAGGAAGAAAACTAGCAATCGGAGCAGACTGTCCACCTACGGAAGGAGTGTGGACGCCGGGCGTGCCAATGACAATCAACCAAATGAGATTGCCCCTCACAGGGACTCAAGGCACAAGGAAAGGTATGAGGTATACCAAAGGCCTGTTAGAGCTACAGGCCGACCTGGAAGACAGAGGCTGCCATGTAGGCGCCAGACACCAATCCAAACTAAGACTACCTTAGGAAGGGGGTAGTGTGAATCAGTCACAGTATCCAGCAGTAGTGCCAAAATACCACCTATGACGGGGCTTAAGGCGATTGTAGGTACCGTGTCTAGCCAATAGGCCACCCATGGAACGGGATGCCATGCAACAGGGAACAAATGAGAGTAGTCGCGGTAGGCAATGTTGAAGCAATTACTCCACCCAAGAAAGACGGATAATGTAATAGGAGGAACAGTTTCCAGTGGTAGTGGAATTACTCAGCTGACAGAGGGGAACCGAAAAGACGTACAGCGTCCACTGGTAGTGCAAGTACTACTGATTGTGCAACTACTCCGTCAATGGGGGGAGGGTAATGCTACAGGATCTCTAATACGCAATTGTGGTGCAACTAATCCCCCAATAGAAGGGGGAAAGCCGACAGGACAGATTATATCCAGTATGAGATGATATCCAGTATGAGAGTAATTACTCCGCTTGCGGAGGGCTTAATGCAACCAGACGTACGGTGGAAATGTAATACTCTGCCTAAGGAAGGAGGGTAATGCGACAGTCTGTCCAGGATCCAGTGATAGTGCAATTACTGTATAGAAGGAGGATAATGCTACAGGATCTACAGTATGCGACTGCGGTGCAACTAAACCACCTACAGTCAGGTCCATAAATATTGGGACATGGACACAATTCTAACATTTTTGGCTCTATACACCACCACAATGGATTTGAAATGAAACAAACCAGATGTGCTTTACCTGCAGACTGTCAGCTTTAATTTGAGGGTATTTACATCCAAACCAGGTGAACGGTGTAGGAATTATAACAGTTTGCATATGTGCCTCCCACTTGTTAAGGGACCAAAAGTAATGGGACAGAATAATAATCATAAATCAAACTTTCACTTTTTAATACTTGGTTGCAAATCCTTTACAGTCATTTAAAGCCTGAAGTCTGGAACGCATAGACATCACCAGATGCTGGGTTTCATCCCTGGTGATGCTCTGCCAGGCCTCTACTGCAACTGTCTTCAGTTCCTGTAGTAATAGAGTAATGAGCGAGCACTCATACACTTGGCAACCAGATTGACATGTGCAGAAAATATTTATTATATCCCCATAAAATACAAGTAATAAAATTTATAAGAACAATGTAGCAATAATATACAACATTACAATCACATATATTGTGGTAGATATGATCAACACTATATTCATATGACTCAATAGTGTCGATAAATTCAATAATATATATCACACCAAGAAACTTCAAGTATATGCTGTTATTTGGGAAAGAGGGGGTATTATCTTCTAGCGCTCTATCCCAATTTGGGAAACTGAATGTCACTGAAAATGTTGTAGGTGTATTCACTGGGAGCGCAATATGTTCATAAAGTGTCCACAGGAATCCTGATAATGTGAAAAGTCTCTTATAGCATATCCTTTTAAGCTCGATATGAGCTTTGGATTGGAGAAAACTTTAAATCGATGTTTGGCTTACCGTCTAGCGTCTGCTGTCTCCCTATTGCTTCAATGGAGCTTTAAATATTTGCCGGCTTATTCAGTCGCTCCATACAGCAAGCTGGTTTAAATTTCGCGGGAGATCCAAAGATCGCAGGAGTTGCCACTCTGTTCCGCAATTTCCTTTGGTGCAGCTTTCGACGATAAGAATAGTTAATCCTTTACTGTAGAGATTTTCTTCTGTATGGCCATACAGTATTATCGGAGGCTTTTCAATGCAGGTACATCACTTGTTTCACCATACGCGTTACGGGTAGATTCACTCTCCCTTCCTCAGTGGTCAAGTGTCTGCCTGCTCTGCCTCCATTTTTATCCATTCCTTTGATTGCTTCCCAAATCTCGGACACCTGTTGTTCATGCTACTCCCAGTTTGCAAGGGAATCCTCCCACATAATCAAGGGATAATTCTATACAGCCTTGAATTTTTTATTTTTTTTAAAAAAAACAAAACAAAAAAAAAACAGAATAAGTTGAGTTTTTCAGGAACTTGGCTGAGTTTGAAGGGTTTTTATAAATGTGGAAGGTGTATGGGTTGTAGAATGAATAAAAAACCCCGCCTGACGACTAATGTCCCCTCGACTCAGAACGACTATAATTGGGAGATAGAAGATTGTCTTACATGTGACTCCAGTGGAGTTATCTACCTTCTCCAGTGCCCCTGTAACAGACAATATATAGGACGTACCAAGAGGCCATTCAAAAAAAGAGTGGCCGAACATATTGCCAACATCAGGAAGGGGTACGATAAACATTCCCTATCTAAACATTATAAAGAGATGCATAATCAGGATCCATCAAGTCTGGTGTTTACGACACTGGAGAAGGTGGAGAAACACTGGAGAGGCGGTGATTTTATCAGACAAATGTCTAGGATAGAATCCAGACGCATTTATGAATTTGGATCTCTACAACCGAAAGGCCTTAATTCGGAGTTGGAAATTTTTGGATTTATGTAGGTTGGATGTCTCGTGGCCGACGGCACGTCGCATGCTAGGCCGTCTATCGGCGCTGCGACGTGTCCTTGGCTCCGAGATACCCACCCTTCTTTATCAAATCCGAATAATTGTATCAAACTCTAGGATTCCTATGAAACTTTCAAGATTCCTCACATTTATTATTTATTGTTTTATATTCTTATATTGATATTTTAATCTTGAAAATTTGTTTAATAATATTTTATTATAAAAAGTCATTTTATAAGTGTTGGCAATCAGATATCAAGTTTATATTTCACATAATGATATATCACACCAATTGGGACATCTGGGCCAAAAAACACATGTGTCCCCAAAAAAACGCATAAAAAACGCATGGAAACTGCAAGAGGAAAAAAAAAAAAAAAAAAATTTTTTTTATTTAAAAAAAAAAAAAAAAATCAAGGCTGTATAGAATTATCCCTTGATTATGTGGGAGGATTCCCTTGCGGGAGTAGCATGAACAACAGGTGTCCGAGATTTGGGAAGCAATCAAAGGAATGGATAAAAATGGAGGCAGAGCAGGCAGACACTTGACCACTGAGGAAGGGAGAGTGAATCTACCCGTAACGCGTATGGTGAAACAAGTGATGTACCTGCATTGAAAAGCCTCCGATAATATTGTATGACCATACAGAAGAAAATCTCTACAGTAAAGGATTAACTATTCTTATCGTCGAAAGCTGCACCAAAGGAAATTGCGGAACAGACTGGCAACTCCCGCGATCTTTGGAACTCCTGCGAAATTTAAACCAGCTTGCTGTATGGAGCGACTGAATAAGCCGGCAAATATTTAAAGCTCCATTGAAGCAATAGGGAGACAGCAGACGCTAGACGGTAAGCCAAACATCGATTTAAAGTTTTCTCCAATCCAAAGCTCATATCGAGCTTAAAAGGATATGCTATAAGAGACTTTTCACATTATCAGGATTCCTGTGGACACATTATGAACATGTTGCGCTCCCAGTGAATACACCTACAGCATTTTCAGTGACATTCAGTTTCCCAAATTGGGATAGAGCGCTAGAAGATAATACCCCCTCTTTCCCAAATAACAGCATATACTTGAAGTTTCTTGGTGTGATATATATTATTGAATTTATCGACACTATTGAGTCATATGAATATAGTGTTGACCATATCTACCACAATATATGTGATTGTAATGTTGTATATTATTGCTACATTGTTCTTATAAATTTTATTACTTGTATTTTATGGGGATATAATAAATATTTTCTGCACATGTGAATTTGGTTGCCAAGTGTATGAGTGCTCGCTCATTACTCTATTACTACATTTGCCTTTAACCACCTCCGGACCGCTGTACGCACAGACGCGTCCTGGAGGTGGTTGATTCATTCCTCCTGGACGCACCGGCGCGTCCTCTCGCGAGACGCGAGATTTCCTGTGAACGCGCGCACACAGGCGCGCGCGCTCACAGGAACGGAAGGTAAGAGAGTTGATCTCCAGCCTGCCAGCGGCGATCGTTCGCTGGCAGGCTGGAGATGTGTTTTTTTTAACCCCTAACAGGTATATTAGACGCTGTTTTGATAACAGCGTCTAATATACCTGCTACCTGGTCCTCTGGTGGTCCCCTTTGTTTGGATCGACCACCAGAGGACACAGGTAGCTCAGTAAAGTAGCACCAAGCACCACTACACTACACTACACCCCCCCCGTCACTTATTAACCCCTTATTAGCCCCTGATCACCCCATATAGACTCCCTGATCACCCCATATAGACTCCCTGATCACCCCCCTGTCATTGATTACCCCCCTGTAAAGCTCCATTCAGACGTCCGCATGATTTTTACGGATCCACTGATAGATGGATCGGATCCGCAAAACGCATCCGGACGTCTGAATGAAGCCTTACAGGGGCATGATCAATGACTGTGGTTATCACCCCATATAGACTCCCTGATCACCCCCCTGTCATTGATTACCCCCCTGTAAAGCTCCATTCAGACGTCCGCATGATTTTTACGGATCCACTGATAGATGGATCGGATCCGCAAAACGCATCCGGACGTCTGAATGAAGCCTTACACGGGCGTGATCAATGACTGTGGTTATCACCCCCCTGTCATTGATCACCCCCCTGTCATTGATCACCACCCCTGTCATTGATCACCCCCCTGTCATTGATCACCCCCCTGTCATTGATCACCACCCCTGTCATTGATCACCACCCCTGTCATTGATCACCCCCCCTGTCATTGATCACCCCCCCTGTCATTGATCACCCCCCTGTCATTGATCAACCCCCTGTCATTGATCAACCCCCTGTCATTGATCAACCCCCTGTCATTGATCAACCCCCTGTCATTGATCAACCCCCCTGTCATTGATCACCCCCCTGTAAGGCTCCATTCAGACATTTTTTTGGCCCAAGTTAGCGGAATTATTATTTTTTTTTCTTACAAAGTCTCATATTCCACTAACTTGTGACAAAAAATTAAATCTCACATGAACTCACCATACCCCTCACGGAATCCAAATGCGTAAAATTTTTTAGACATTTATATTCCAGACTTCTTCTCACGCTTTAGGGCCCCTAGAATGCCAGGGCAGTATAAATACCCCACATGTGACCCCATTTCGGAAAGAAGACACCCCCAGGTATTCCGTGAGGGGCATATTGAGTCCATGAAAGATTGAAATTTTTGTCCCAAGTTAGCGGAACGGGAGACTTTGTGAGAAAAAAATAAAAAATATCAATATCAATTTCCGCTTGGCAAAAGACAACTTTTCCCATTTTTTTATACAAAGTTGGCATTTGACCAAGATATTTATCTCACCCAGCATGGGTATATGTAAAATGACACCCCAAAACACATTCCCCAACTTCTACTGAATACGGAGATACCAGATGTGTGACACTTTTTTGCAGCCTAGGTGGGCAAAGGGGCCCATATTCCAAAGAGCACCTTTCGGATTTCACTCGTCATTTTTTACAGAATTTGATTTCAAACTCCTTACCACACATTTGGGCCCCTAGAATGCCAGGGCAGTATAACTACCCCACAAGTGACCCCATTTTGGAAAGAAGAGACCCCAAGGTATTTCGTGATGGGCATAGTGAGTTCATGGAAGTTTTTATTTTTTGTCACAAGTTAGTGGAATATGAGACTTTGTAAGAAAAAAAAAAAAAAATCATCATTTTCCGCTAACTTGTGACAAAAAATAAAAAGTTCTATGAACTCACTATGCCCATCAGCGAATACCTTAGGGTGTGTACTTTCCGAAATGGGGTCATTTGTGGGGTGTTTGTACTGTCTGGGCATTGTAGAACCTCAGGAAACATGACAGGTGCTCAGAAAGTCAGAGCTGCTTCAAAAAGCGGAAATTCACATTTTTGTACCATAGTTTGTAAACGCTATAACTTTTACCCAAACCATTTTTTTTTTACCCAAACATTTTTTTTTTATCAAAGACATGTAGAACAATAAATTTAGAGCAAAATTTATATATGGATGTCGTTTTTTTTGCAAAATTTTACAACTGAAAGTGAAAAATGTCATTTTTTTGCAAAAAAATCGTTAAATTTCGATTAATAACAAAAAAAGTAAAAATGTCAGCAGCAATGAAATACCACCAAATGAAAGCTCTATTAGTGAGAAGAAAAGGAGGTAAAATTCATTTGGGTGGTAAGTTGCATGACCGAGCAATAAATGGTGAAAGTAGTGTAGGTCAGAAGTGTAAAAAGTGGCCTGGTCTTTCAGGGTGTTTAAGCACTGGGGGCTGAGGTGGTTAAGAGAGGGTGGGGTGATTCCCTCTATATGAGCTTGCAGCACCATACCTCAACTACTTGCTAGTGAGCCACCACAAACTACCACTATTTTTTGTCTTCAGTTCCTGCTTGTTCTTGGGGCATTTTCCCTTCAGTTTTGTCTTCAGCAGGTGAAATGCATGCTCAATCGGATTCAGGTCCGGTGATTGACTTGGCCATTGCAGAACATTCCACTTCTTTCCCTTAAAAAACTCTTTGGTTGCTTTTGCAGTTTGCTTTGGGTTATTGTCCATATGCATTGTGAAGCGCCGTCCAATGAGTTCTGAAGCATTTGGCTGAATATGAGCAGATAATATTGCCCGAAACACTTCAGAATTCATCCTGCTGCTTTTGTCAGCAGTCACATCATCAATAAATACAAGAGAACCAGTTCCATTGGCAGCCATACATGCCCACGCCATGACACTACCACCACCATGCTTCACTGATGAGGTGGTATGCTTAGGATCATGAGCAGTTCCTTTCCTTCTCCATACTCTTCTCTTCCCATCACTCTGGTACAAGTTGATCTTGGTCTCATCTGTCCATAGGATGTTGTTCCAGAACTGTGAAGGCTTTTTTAGATGTCGTTTGGCAAACTCTAACATCTTTTGGTGAACCCTCTGTATTCACTCTGGTGAAGTCTTCTCTTGATTGTTGACTTTGACACACATACACCTACCTCCTGGAGAGTGTTCTTGATCTGGCCAACTGTTGTGAAGGGTGTTTTCTTCACCAGGGTAAGAATTCTTCGGTCATCCACCACAGTTGTTTTCCGTGGTCTTCCAGGTCTTTTGGTGTTGCTAAGCTCACCGGTATGTTCCTTCTTTTTAAGAATGTTCCAAACAGTTGTTTTGGCCACGCCTAATGTTTTTGCTATCTCTCTGAAGGGTTTGTTGTGTTTTTTCAGCCTAATGAAGGCTTGCTTCACTGATAGTGACAGCTCTTTGGATCTCATCTTGAGAGTTGACAGTAACAGATTTCAAATGCAAATAGCACACTGGAAATGAACTCTGGACCTTTTATCTGCTCATTGTAATTGGGATAATGAGGGAATAACACACACCTGGTCATGGAGCAGCTGAGAAGCCAATTGTCCCATTACTTTTGGTTCCTTAACAAGTGGGAGGCACATATGCAAACTGTTGTAATTCCTGCACCGTTCACCTGATTTTGGATGTAAATACCCTCAAATTAAAGCTGACAGTCTGCAGGTAAAGCACATCTTGTTGATTTCATTTCAAATCCATTATGGTGGTGTACAGAGCCAAAAATGTTAGAATTGTGTCGATGTCCCAATATTTATGGACCTGACTGTATCAGGGGGAAAAACGACAGGACAGATGACGTCCAGCATAAGTGCAATCACTCCGCCTGCGTAGGGAGCAATGCAACAGGACGTATAGTATCCGGTGGAAGTGCAATTACTTTGTTTAAGGAAGAGGGGTAATACAATAGTCTTTTCAGGATCCAGTGGCAGTGCAATTACTCTATAGAAGGAGGATACTGCTACAGAATGTACAGTACCCAGAGTAAGTGCAAAAACTCCCACTACGGAAGGAGGGTAATGCTACCAGAAGCATAGGATCCAGTGGTAGTGCAACTACGCCGCCTCTGGAAGGAGGGCAATGCTACCGGATGTACAGTACCCACGAACGTATAGCAACCAATGGGATTTAAACATTCCGCCGATAGAGGATTACTCTGCCCATGGAAAGAGGATAATGCTACGGGCCGTACAGTACCCAGTGGAAGTGCAATTACTCCGCCTAAGGAAAGGAGGGCAATGCTACAGGCCGTACAGAACCCCGTGGGGGAGCAATTACTCCTCCTACGGAAGGAGGGTAATACTACAGGCTGTACGGTATCCAGTGGTAGAGCAAGTACACCGCCTATGTAAGGAGGGTAATGCTACAGGCTGTACGGTATCCAGCGCAAGGGCAATTACTTCGCCTATGGAAGGAGGGTAATGCTACAGGGAGTGCGGTATCCATCAGTAGGGTAAAGACATTTTGCCTACAGAATGGCGTGGGAACTAGGTTCAGAAGGACCCGATAGCTCCAAGGGTTAAAAATATATAGTGTTTTTTTTTTTGTTTTGTTTTTAGCTCAATTCTACCAAAACAGAGCTAGGGAAACTGCACCCACATCCATCTGTACTAATGACCAGCACTGTAAGCCTCAGCAGAGAGCCCAGTAAGCTCTTTCCTCAGCACAGTAGTACTGAGGCAAGGAAGGGGTTAAGCAGTAGGCAGCGGTGTTTTTGTTTTTTTCCATTTTTCTAATGCATGTGCGATGTTTCAGCTGAGTGGCCTTTTTCCTACAGCTACTCCAATGGCTTTTGAAGTCCTGCCTCTCCATACCAAGGGGGTGAGTTGGACCAAGCCCTCAGAAGGCGCTCACCCACTTCTGTCGCATCTGTGGGAGTAAGCAGAAGGTGGCCTGACGTGAAGTCTCCCCTCCACACACGCCGGCCGAAACTGAGGCCTCAGGTGGAGGTATGCAGGCCTCCTTGGGGAATATTCACATGGGAAAACCTGAGAGGGGGAGGTAGGAGGAATAGGGCCTTGGGGACTGAGAGAATACTCACCCGTCTGGCGTTTTCTGCCCCCCTGGCTCCAGCCGGGTCACCAGCTTCAGTTACCCCTTGGTGAGAGTAGCTACACCGGTAACCGAGGGGACTTAGCGGAGTCCGGACCTGGTGACCCGAAAGCTGGCAGGATGCAGAAGCTTTAGGAACCCCTGGTCCTCCTTGCTTTCTGGAGACCAGGAACGAGCAGCGGGCTTGGGTGGGAACGCAGGCAGCTTGGAGACTGCCATCAGCCAAGCTAGGAAAGAAAAAGAGAAAAATGCAAAGCTCAGTGTGTGCAGGAGGGATATAGCTGAGAGGAGGAGCTAACCCTTTTTTTTTTTTTTTTTGCTTAGTGTCTCCTCCTAGTGGCAGCAGCTATACCCATGGTCTTCTGTGTCCCCCAATGATACGAGCGAGAAATATTATTTTTGAGGGGTTAATAAAATATACATATATACTTAAAGGAGTGTTAAATGTATTTTTTTTTTTTTTATTCATTTGGAAATCATGCAATTTTCTAACCTACATGTATTTAAAATTCTGTATACATAACTTTCTTATAAGGGGCATTTGAGACCTATATGAAGTAGAATTCTATAGCCCATGTGTAATGTATCCATGTCCGAACTGAAACATGGCATCAGTCATGTGAAAGTCTTCACATCATAAAATCCCTGACATTCAGTAAGCAGCAGGGTTACATAACATACATGTGCTGGGTCAGCACACAGGACACATTCTTGTCATAAGTAAATAGGACTAGTGGTGAAATTATAATTTTTATTATTGTTATTACAGTAACTACTTTTTTCTGTGCATTTACATGGGTGCCTGTCTGTAGGTGATTTGTAAAAAGGCAGCCTGTCTCTAGGTGATTTTGTAAAATGGCTGCCTGTCTGTAGATAATGTGGTTAATTAAGTTTAGTGTAAAACAAACAAACACATACACACATAAAGATCCTCAGTTTCTACACAGACACTGACAGACATGATGAGATGGTGCTGCAGGTAGTAATACTGTGTATACTCTGCATGTTCTGCTCAGTACACTACTATTCACCTGTTAGATACATGGGCCGTTAAATGAAAGCCAGGTCACGTGATACTTGTGAGGGTCACATGACAGCCATGTTTAATCCTATCCAGCTATCCCATGGATGCATTTTACAGGACTAAAATGGGCCGTTCCATTTTTTTTTTCTTTAGGGGCATGATACTGAATGGATATAATAAAGATCTGAGCGTAACATTTTAAATAGATGTATATTATAAAATTGCTCAGCATCCTATTGTCTAAAAAAATAATTAATATAATCCTTAAAACCGGAATACCTCTTTAATGGGGTTGTCTCATCCCTAAAACAGCCTACTAGAAAATGATTAAAGTGTAAATAACTTAAAAAGAGAAATCACCAACCCGAGCTATATAGTCACCAGCCACGAGGGTCTGCTCGATCTAAGCCGTTAAATAGATGGGGCTCATGCGTGGCGTGTTGCTCCGGATGGGTTTGTAAGTCCCTGACCAGCGTCATAACTCACCAAATCGCTTCTCCGGAGTACCGGTAATTTACTTGTGCACTCAATATGTGGGCAAGGCCATCTGTGAACTCCGGAGACGGATTAGAGACCATATGAGCGACCTCCATTAGAAAAAACTCATACCCCATTGTCCAGACGTGTCTGTGAGCACCATGGGGGCGATTTTTCTTGTGTTTGCTTTTAGGGAATCAAATTGATTATTCCACGGGTGAGAGGAGGAGATTTTGATGAGAAGACCCTACAACGGGAGACCCATTGGATTTTCCAGTTGGGTTCTGAATGAAGAATTCTTATTCTCCTGTTTCCTATGACCTCTCTTCTAAGATACAGCACATGGGGACGAGTCCTCTTTTTGATTTATGACCCATGTTGTTACCTCCTCTCAGTGGTCCTCGCTCTCCTCCCCTGCATCAATAAATTTTCTAATAGTATGGGCTAGTAACTGGGTGGCCACTTGCTTCACCCCAAAAACCAGACACTAGCCACGCCCCCCGAGCCCACTAAGTCACACCCCCCCCCCCACATTTTTGGCAAATGGGGAAAAAAAAAAAAAAAGTATTGGAAGACCTTCCAGTGAGCTGTGGATGACCCGGGAGTGCTTCTCTCCCCTTCAGTCAGCCACACAGCGACATGTCGGCCGGCTCTAGGGGTGAGATTAGCCTCAGTCAGCTTGTGCCTGTAGCGTGCAATGCTGCTGACTGAGCATGGAGCTGCCGAAAAGGAGGGCGCCCCTGCATCCGTCCAGGCCCTGCGCCGGATAGAGGACAGGGAGCCAGAAAACCGGACGTCTGGCCACCCTAACTTATTACCTTATGTCTCATAAATGCTTACCTGCTCCTCCATCCAAGTTAGGAAAGTTTCACACTAGCGTTAAAATCTTCTTGCAGGCTGTTCTGGCAGAGGAGCAGGCTGTTCTGGCAGAGGAGCAGGCTGTTCTGGCAGAGGAGCAGGCTGTTCTGGCAGAGGAGCAGCCTGTTCTGGCAGAGGAGCAGCCTGTTCTGGCAGAGGAGCAGCCTGTTCTGGCAGAGGAGCAGCCTGTTCTGGCAGAGGAGCAGCCTGTTCTGGCAGAGGAGCAGCCTGTTCTGGCAGAGGAGCAGCCTGTTCTGGCAGAGGAGCAGCCTGTTCTGGCAGAGGAGCAGCCTGTTCTGGCAGAGGAGCAGCCTGTTCTGGCAGAGGATTTCATTGTATCCTGCATAGCTGGAAAGGGCCAGAGCACCGCCAGCCCCATTCACTATAATGGGACCTGGAGGTGATCCGGCCTGTTTCCTGCATTACTGCGAGAATTCGGCTAGACCCAAACCGGTGCTCGCACCTCCAGGTCCCATTATAGTCAATGGGCTCCAGCAGGGAAAGGAAGTAACCAGCTGTAAAGATTTTGACGTAAGTGTGAAACTAACCTTATTTGTATTCCTATTCATTGAGACCCCCCCACAGATATTCGTCTGTCTATATATTTATATTTATTACATCATCCTATTTACATGTCTTTTCTATCATGCTGTGCCCTCTAGCATCCACTTTATTGCCATGGATGGCTGGCAGGGGCTCTGTAGCGGTGATTTCTCCGCCTTATGATGCTCCTGGTAACTGGAGACGTATATTTTGCACTCTCCGGCTCACCCAGCCAGCTGACAGGGGTAGCAGTGGGGAGGGTCCTTTCAACTCTTTGGGTATGTTCACATGATGGATTTTTAAAATCTACTTACAAAATTCAGTGTGGAATCTGCATGTGTGTTTTTTTATTTTATTTTTTTTTGTGTGTTTTTCCCATATTTTATTTTTATTTTTTTAACTAGTGGGTGTTTACTTCAATACAAAACTGCAGGACTTGACCTATTTAAAGGCTTAGATCGAGTGGGGCCTTACGGCTGGTGACTTTAACTTAGCCTCACATGCTGAGTTGGCGCCTACAGCGCATTTTTACTGTCTTAAATACCCCTGATGACGCACTGTGCATGAGCTCAGAAACGTGTAAGGTGAGAAACACGACAGGTTGTAAATAAATTTGCAATGCTTTTGCATACATAGGGATATTTGCAGGTCTGTAGATTTGGGGTGTTTATTTTGCCTGCTGGTCTGTTTGCAACTTAGTAAAGCTACTTATGTTATTCAAGCATAAGTGTCGTCTGTCGTCCGGCCGAAAGCTGCCATTTATGCCGCAAAGCAGACCGTTTACTACCGGATCCCATTATAATCATTCGGGATACGGCGGTGAACTGTAGAATTCGGCAATACCGGATGCAATGAACTTCGGCAGGCTGTTCTCTGCTGAAACAGCCTGCCAAATATTTTTACCGGAGATGTGAAAGTAACCTAGAGGGCAGCCTTTCAGTGATCCACTGACTCTTATCCCTAATATTTAGGCCTAGTTTTTTCAATTTAGACAATGAAAATGCTCTTGTATTTATTTTGTTGGATTTTCTCCTATGAAAACCTCTAGAGCAGGGATGTCCAACCTGCCGCCCTCCAGCTGTTCCAAAACAACTTCCATCATGCCTACAGCGACTAGGACATGCTGGGAGTTGTAGTTTTGCAACAGCTGGAGGGGGGCAGGTTGGACTCCCTTCTGCTTAAATGTCGTCTGGGTTAACAGTAAGTTAAAAGGGTGTTCCGGATATATAAAGTAATCCCCTATTAACAGGATAGGGGATAACTACTAGATCGGTGGGGATCCTTTATGCTGATTCTGGAACTCCTATATAAATGAATGGAGTCGCCACGTGCATGCCCCCGTTCTCGTAATCTGTGTGGGTCCCAGTAGTAGGACCCCCACCGAACTATAGTTATCCCCTATTAGATAAGGGATAACTTTTATATAAAAGGAATACCCCTTTAATAAAGGAACACCATATCACTTTGCTGACAGTAATAATGGTATTTTACAGTAGTGGCAAAGTGGCTGAGAGTTAAACAAATCACATCCACATGCTGCATTTGTGTGGGATCTGCGTGGAAGGTGACTGGCGGTGCAGATTTTGAATCCACTGCATGTCAATTTATGCTGCAGGTTACTGCAAAATCCATATGCAACTGGTATTCTTAGTCCAGGGCTATACAATGACTTTGGTCACATGATGGGAAGACTGTAATGTGGCATTGAGACATGTAATGATGGTCGCTTTGCGGCATGCAATGCAATTCAATCCTGCTGAATTTTTGGTCATGGGTCACAAGTTAAATGAAGTTTTTCCGTAGACCCCAATAATTTGTGTTAGACTGCAATTTGGTTGTTTTCCTACAGCCAAACAGCATGTTTTTTTAGTTTTTTTTGTCTAAGATATGATGTCACGCGTGTAGCCATAGCCTTATATATCACTGTCAAGGTTGACAACCAGAATTTTTCTTTTTTTCTGGACAACTTATTTCAAAATCACGGACAGCCAACTTTTTGTATGGACCAATTGGAAAACAGTAATGAATGATAAAGATTATAAGTTATACATATCTATAGCGCAATATACTGATGACTAGAAAAGCTACAATTATTGGGGAAATTGTGTGAAGTGTTCTTGCCTCCACTAGTAGTCTACAGCTGGAGTGGGCAGAGTAACTGGGTGGAGTGGCTGGAGTAACTGTGGAAAGGTTGGAGTGGGCAGAGTAACTTTTTGGAGTGGGCAAAGTAACTGTGGAGTGTTTGGAGTGAGTAAAGATAGTAAACATTACACTAAACATTTGATCAAATTTAAAAAGTGCACATGGCAAGCTGGATAGAGTGAGAAATGCATTTCAATTTTTAGTTTCAGAAATCATGTCCGGATTTTTCAGCTCGCTCTCTAGCTTTTGTCACTCTGCTGGCTGCTCACACACCTGGGTTCCTATGGCAACTCACTCTACAGCAAGGGAAGAGAAGAGCGGTTAAAAACAAACTGCTCCAACTTTCTCACTTCACTGGCGGGTGCCATCTTCAAACGGTTGTAGTTTAAAAAATCCTACAACGAATAGCTTTATATTGTGAGAATCACAAGACCCAGACCTACATTTTGATGCATAGTATGTCTCTGAAATATTAGAAAATGAAGGCACAGTCGCAGTTTAGAAATTATCCTTTAAATTTGAGGTGGCTAGAGTGGAGTTTCAATGAATGTCAATGGGCGGCGTGAGTAGCAAACAAATGGTCATATTGTGAAAACTATCAGGACTATGGCTTAGACATTGTTAGAGGCAGCAGGGATAGCTGAACATTTTGATATAAGATTTGTGTAGGTGGGCTTGAAAATGAGGGAGTGGTGGCAGTTTATAAATCATGTCCTGAATTTTCAGCTCACACTCTAGCTTTTGTCAGCTCCCACTCCAGTTTTGAACATTCCGCCATTCATTCCTATGGGACTAATTTCACCACAAAAACGCCGATATTTCGTGAACCATTCAGCGGAACGTTCCACAAAGTAATAGCACACCAATAGGGAACAATCCGCACGTTTCGGTATATTAATGTCTATGTAGTGTAAAAACTGAGGGAGGAGTTAGGGTGGTAAATTTGGCTATAATAATAAGAAAATATATATGTGAGATAACAGTAAGTGGTCTTGCCATGCAAGAACACTTAATTACTCATTACCGGCATTTATTGTGAGCTGTAAAATGATGATAATTACCATAAGAAAAAAAAGTCTAAAAAAAATCACGGAAACATCTATTTTTTTTGTTCACGGACAAGGAAAAAAAAAATCATAATCTATTTTTATGGACTGTCCAGAAATAGCTTGGACAGCTTTGCAACCCTGGCCATTGTACAGAGGCAAGCACACCCCTGCATGGCAATCTATGAGCTGGGGCCAAATGTAAGGCTCTTTTACCTGACAAACTCAGCTGTTCTACGTTTATCTTTGTGACCGCACAATGCAATAAGGTTCTCTATTGTGGGGCTCAGTCTCATCACCTTCCCCAAAAATGTGTGACCCCCCCAATTCAAAGCTTAAAATTGGTAAACTCTATTTAACTCCTTTCAAATATTTGTAGTCCTAATGACCAAGAAGTATGCAAAAAAAATACATTTCCATGTCATTATATCTGATTATATAAATGTGTGCTTTGCTTACTTTTATTCTACTGCTGGGTTTGAATTGCTGTCTCCACTGGTTGATCTTTACCAGCAATGACCACAAGGTGGCAGTATTGTGCAATCCACCCAACGTTCCCAAGGCTTGCAGGCATATTAAATATTATATGTAAATCCTTCATATAGGCCACGGATGCTACATAATTATTTGCATGTATTAATTCAGCTGTTTAATGATGTTATTTTAAGCATCGCAGGTCTGCCCCATAGTATTGCCTTGTGAGCAGGTGAATGAACGTGCCAAAGGTTGATTTAAAAGCATCTGTGGTGGGATTTGATGGACGCAAGATAATGAAGTGTTTACGTTTTAATTAGCATACTGACTATAATGCATAAATAAATACATAAATTAATAAAAAATACATAGCTTTTTTTTTTTTCCTTAAAGGGATTATTCAATAAAGGTTTTTTCTGGTACATTTAAATTTTTTTTTTTTTTATGGATGACCTATTCTCAATGATTGATTGGCAGGGGTCCGACATCCCGGGCTCCCACATGGTGCAAGTTACTGCATTGATGCTCCCAGTGAATGCTGCAGTGATGAGCACCGTCCACTACGCAATGGACTGAGCTTTGTATTGCCACGACCATGCTACTGCAAACAGCTGCAAGCGTGTGGGACACTCCCTGATCAGACAAGAATGCTGAAAACCCCATTTGAAGGGCATCTGTCAGCAGTTTTGTACCTATGACACTGGCTGACCTGTTCCATGTGCACTTGGCAGCTGAAGACATCGGTGTTGGTCCCATGTTCCTATGTGTTCGCATTACTGAGAGAAATGATGTTTTATTATATGTAAATGAGCTTATAGGAGCAACGGGGGCGTTACCATTACACCTAGAGGCTCCACTTTGATTAACAGGACCAGGTGTGATCACGTTTACACTGCCTGGACCTGTCAATCAAAGTGGAGAGGGTGCGGCAGTTGCAGAGAGCAGAGTCTCTAGGTGTAATGGTAACGCCCCTGTTGCTCCTAGAGTCTCATTTGCACATAATAAAACATAATTTTTCTCAGTAATGCAGACACATATGAACATGGGACCAACACAGATGTCTTCAGCTGCCGAGTGCACATGGAACAGGTCAGCCAGAGTCATAGGGACAAAACTGCTGACAGATGCCCTTTAATTCATTTCTGTCAGATTGAAACCCAAACACTAGAAACTGAGAGATATTTGAACAGAATATCTTAAAGGAACACTCAAAGCAAAATGTATCCACTATATAAAGCCTAGTGCCAGGGGCATACATAGAAATCACTGGGCCCCATAGCAAGAATCTAAATTGGGCCCCCACTGCTGTATATACTATATATCTGTACACACTGCATCTATTATACCTCGTACCTGACATATCAGTACACTGTTGTATATACTATATATCTGTACATATTACATCTATATTTTCAACATACAATGGTCTTTTCTGACCCATCGTAAGTTGAAACTAGACCCATCATACAATGTCTCAGATCCAACCAATCAAGGTCACTTCTCTGGTAAAATAGCTGTATTAGTTGCTAGTTACCAGCTATTCTTGACTGTTATATGTAAGGACTTGTTTTATCTGTCTTAGTTATCTGCTTATTTTTCCAAAATATAAATTTTCTCTTATTTTGGATGACATTTTGGGGCTTTGGAACCGATTACTCAACTTACAATGGTTTCAACATACAATGGTTGTCCTGGAACCAATTAATATTGTATCTTGAGGGACCACAGTATATGCTGTGTGTGTGTGTGTATATATGTGTATATATATATATAATATATATATGGAAGATGAAGACGCAGCACACTGTCGGTTGGGTGCAAAATCAGGCCAATATGAACCAGCACCAAGGTCCCATTCAATAAGCAGCACACCATTAAGATCAAAAAAACACGTGTGGTTTATTCACCCAGTGTCATGTAGCGACGTTTCAACCGATTGTTGCGGTCTTTCTCAAGCTATGTGCACATGTGTTAAAACAACAACAATATATAAATATGTGTCAATTCATAATACAAAAAGTCCAATTAGCTTTGAAATAAGCAAAATTCATAGCAAATTACAATAAAAAAAAACTTCAGGCTCATCAGCATCAATGTGGGAAATACATGATTGAAATAAAGTGACAGTGCCTCGTAAACAGTACATGATATACAGTAACAATACATAGAGATATAATTGATAATTAAGAAATACAGGCGTACCCAATACCTAATGTGTATTAAAAACTCACAAAGTCAGCTGGTAAACTGCGCGTGCCGAGCATAACGGTCTCGAAGGCGTCCACATTCAGTTACTGCGCATGTGCGAGATCAATGGATCTCGCGATATCTCCGGGGCCAGGAAACTTAATGGAAACCTCATCAAAGATGGCCTAATCCAAGAATGCCCACATGTGCGCATGCTCGAGCAATAGTGGGCACCCAATGTAAAGTCATGTGATCCTTGTCACATGATCCAGATAGAGACAGGTAAACAAAGCTATGGGGATAAAGAGGATCAAAGCGATAGGCAGCGAATCAAGACCGTATCAATGGTCAATGATTCCCTAGTAGTCGGTGGTGGGAACGCCGCCATGGAACCCCAGAGTCAAGCGTCCCACCAACCCACTTACCGCTATACAGACCCATTCTTGGAACAAATATTCGAAGTGGGAAAAAAAATGTCTCACAGTCAGGACCAACCGGGTCAACAGTAAAGCCATCACTGTGGTAGGGCAGCAGTGGCGTTGGCACGGGTCACCGTGCCAAACCGTCAATGCACCCAATGAGACACTAAACAAATCCACACGTATACCCTGCATGGATAAACACCAGAGCTGGCGTGACCCCTTAAAAAAAGGGGGGACAACATCTTCTCGGGTGTCACATGTTACAAAGAATTCAATGTATAGGTGGACCAAAATTGCAATATATAGCACGTCACATGTATGGCACTATACAGACGCGGCCATCGTAAAAGATATCGACACAATATATAAAACAGAATGTGGATAGGTGATGGGGACCAAGATGCTCGTATCTTCACACAGGATGCCAACTGGAGTTGCGATTAATAGCTGAATCTGCAAATGATACAAAAAAAGGAAAGTGTTATTCATTAAAAACTATTTATATTTCGGTTTCGTTGTATTATACACATGTCCAATATAACTATACCAGGGGATAAGAACAACACGGTACACGGGGAGAGACACCACTAATCCACCCTAAAGTCAACATTCAAACCATTTGGCTTGAGGGTCTTCAAAGTAAATATCCAAAATAGCTCTCGCTTTTTGAGGAGAGCCTTCCTATCGCCACCACGTCTGCCCATCTGTACCTGCTCCAATATACCAAACCTCAAGTCCTTTTCAGAGTGACCCGCCTCCTTAAAATGCTTGGAGACTGGCAAATCCATTTTTTCTTTTCTGATAGAGTATCTATGCTGATTTAAACGTGTCTTAACGTCCCACGTGGTCTCCCCAACATACAACGCCTCACATGGGCATGACAGTAGGTAGACCACGTAGGACGAATCGCACGTCGGGTACTGAGCAATCTTAATCATTTTGTTTGTCGCAGGGTTACGGAAAGAATCCCCCTTAAGCATGAGGCAGCAATTCACACAGTGATGATAGCAACCAGTCCGTGTGGAGCCACATAGCGACCTCACAGTGGTCCTGTTGCTACCCACATCAGACCTGACCAGTCTATCACCCAAGTTCCGCCCCCTTCGGTAAGAGAAAAGTGGGGGTATCCGAAACTCTTCAATCTGAGGAAAACTATTCCCTATGATCGTCCAATGTTTTCTGATGACAGACGCTATTTGCGGACTATCAGCAGAATATTGTGAAATGAAAGGAATACGTGGGGCTCTTGTGGTAATCATTGCATGGGGTTTG
The DNA here is from genome assembly GCF_905171765.1 of Bufo bufo. Taxonomy (NCBI): domain Eukaryota; kingdom Metazoa; phylum Chordata; class Amphibia; order Anura; family Bufonidae; genus Bufo; species Bufo bufo. Next base: position 784,964,235 of record NC_053390.1, on the reverse strand, counting down.
TGCATGATTGGTGTCAACTCGCAAAATACTCCCAGCAATGAGTTTCTTTGGGTACCCTCGAGCAGCGAATTTCTTACTCATTTCCATAAATCGTTTATCCCTAGTGGGTTTATCCCTCACAATCCTCTTGACTCAGAGGAATTGACTATAAGGTAACGACTGAATCATGGAAAGTGGGTGATGACTATCAAAGCGTAACAAAGTGTTTTTATTAGTACTTTTCACATAAAGATCAGTGGTTAGACCCTGACCCATGACCTGAACTTCTGTATCCAGAAATTGTAATTTATAAGTCGAGTGGACAACAGTGAATTTTACAGTAGAATCGATTTTCATTGAGAAATGCGTGGAACGCGAGGAGGCCCGTGTCGCCCGTACACACCAAGATAATGTCGTCGATATAGCGCCACCACCCCAGAACATGTCTGAAGTGGTGGCTGCCATAAACTAACGACTCCTCAAGGTGGGACATGTAGATGTTAGCATAGGTGGGCGCCACGTTGGACCCCTATCGCAGTTCCACGCATCTGTACAAAGAAATCGTGAAATAAAAAATAATTCTTGGTCAACACAAATCTCAGAAGTGTCAAAATAAAGGCTTGACAAGCCTCAGTGTACTCAGATTGCCTTAAAGAGACTAGTACGGCCTGAAGGCCCAACTCATGGTCAATCGACGTGTACAGGCTGCACACATCGAATGATACCAGGGTGGCCCCCACAGGCACAACAAGATCATCAATTTTGGACAAGAAATCACCTGTATCTCTAATATATGATTTAGAGGAGATGGCATACTGGCATAAAAGCTTATCCAAAAAAATGGCCACGTTGCAAAATAAGGAGCCCCTCCCAGACACAATAGGTCGCCCGGGGGGGAGTGGGGGGGGGGGGGGGGTTTACGACTCCAACCTCTTGTGGATCTTCGGTAAAGTATATAGAATAGGTGTACAGGGTTTGTCACAGTATAGATAGTGACTACTATGCTATGCACACCTATTCTATATACTTTATCGAAGATCCACAAGAGGTTGGATCTTCTTGATTCGCTGCCTATCGCTTTGATCCTTTTTATCCCCATAGCTTTGTTTACCTGTCTCTATCTGGATCATGTGACAAGGATCACATGACTTTACATTGGGTGGCCACTATTGCTCGAGCATGCGCACATGTGGGCATTCTTGGATTAGGCCATCTTTGATGAGGTTTCCATTAAGTTTCCTGGCGCCGGAGATATCGCGAGATCCATTGATCTCGTGCATGCGCAGTAACCGAATGTGGACGCCTTCGAGACTCGGCACGCGCAGTTTACCAACTGACTTTGTGAGTTTTTAATTCACATTAGGTATTGGGTACACCTGTATTTCTTAATTATCAATTATATCTCTATGTATTGTTACTGTATATCATGTACTGTTTACGAGGCACTGTCACTTTATTTCAATCATGTATTTCCCACATTGATGCTGATGAGCCTGAAGTTTTTTTTAAATTGTAATTTGCTATGAATTTTGCTTATTTTAAAGCTAATTGGACTTTTTGTATCATGAATTGACACACCTTTATATATTGTTGTTGTAACACATGTGCACATAGCTTGAGAAAGACCGCAACAATCGGTTGATACGTCGCTACATGACACTGGGTGAATAAACCACACGTGTTTTTTTTATTTTAATGGTGTGCTGCTGGCTTTTTCCTTTATATATTTTTATATATACACTGCTCAAAAAAATAAAGGGAACACTTAAACAACACAATGTAACTCCAAGTCAATCACACTTCTGTGAAATCAAACTGTCCACTTAGGAAGCAACACTGAGTAACAATCAATTTCACATGCTGTTGTGAAAATGGGATAGACAACAGGTGGAAATTATAGGCAATTAGCAAAACACCCCCAATAAAGAAGTGGTTCTGCAGGTGGTGATCACAGACCACTTTTCAGTTCCTATGCTTCCTGGCTGATGTTTTGGTCACTTTTGAATGCTGGCGGTGCTTTCACTCTAGTGGTAGCATGACACGGAGTCTACAACCCACACAAGTGGTTTAGGTAGTGCAGCTTATCCAGGATGGCACATCAATGCGAGCTGTGGCAAGAAGGTTTGCTGTGTCTGTCAGCGTAGTGTCCAGAGCATGGAGGCGCTACCAGGAGACAGGCCAGTACATCAGGAGACGTGGAGGAGGCCGTAGGAGGGCAATAACCCAGCAGCAGGACCGCTACCTCCGCCTTTGTGCAAGAAAGAACAGGAGGAGCACTGACAGAGCCCTGCAAAATGACCTCCAGCAGGCCAGAAATGTGCATGTGTCTGCTCAAACGGTCAGAAACAGACTCCATGAGGGGGATATGAGGGCCCGACGTCCACAGGTGGGGGTTGTGCTTACAGCCCAACACCGTGCAGGACGTTTGGCATTTGCCAGAGAACACCAAGATTGGCAAATTCGCCACTGGCGCCCTGTGCTCTTCACAGATGAAAGCAGGTTCACACTGAGCACATGTGACAGACGTGACAGTCTTGAGACGCCATGGAGAACGTTCTGCTGCCTGCAACATCCTCCAGCATGACCGGTTTGGCATTGGGTCAGTAATGGTGTGGGGTGGCTTTTCTTTGGAGGGCCGCACAGCCCTCCATGTGCTCGCCAGAGGTAGCCTGACTGCCATTAGGTACCGAGATGAGATCCTCAGACCCCTTGTGAGACCATATGCTGGTGCCGTTGGCCCTGGGTTCCTCCTAATGCAAGACAATGCTAGACCTCATGTGGCTGAAGTGTGTCAGCAGTTCCTGCAAGACGAAGGCATTGATGCTATGGACTGGCCCGCCCGTTCCCCAGACCTGAATCCAATTGAGCACATCTGGGACATCATGTCTCGCTCTATCCACCAACGTCATGTTGCACCACAGACGGTCCAGGAGTTGGCAGATGCTTTAGTCCAGGTCTGGGAGGAGATCCCTCAGGAGACCGTCCGCCACCTCATCAGGAGCATGCACAGGCATTGTAGGGAGGTCATACAGGCAAGTGGAGGCCACACACACTACTGAGCCTCATTTTGACTTGTTTTAAGGACATTACATCAAAGTTGGATCAGCCTGTAGTGTGTTTTTTCCACTTTAATTTTGAGTGTGACTCCAAATCCAGACCTCCATGGGTTGAAAAATTTGATTTCCATTTTTAATTTTTGTGTGATTTTGTTGTCAGCACATTCAACTATGTAAAGAACAAAGTATTTCAGAAGAATATTTAATTAATTCAGATCTAGGATGTGTTATTTTTGTGTTCCCTTTATTTTTTTTGAGCAGTGTGTGTAAATATATATATATATATATATATATATATATATATATATATATATATTAGTCAGGTCCATAAATATTGGGACATGGACACAATTCTAACATTTTTGGCTCTATACACCCCCACAATGGATTTGAAATGAAACGAACTAGATGTGCTTTAACTGCAGACTGTCAGCTTTAATTTGAGGGTATTTACATCCAAAGCAGGTGAACGGTGTAGGAATTACAACAGTTTGCATATGTGCCTCCCACTTGTTGAGGAACCAAAAGTAATGGGACAGAATAATAATCATAAATCAAACTTTCACTTTTTAATACTTGGTTGCAAATCCTTTGCAGTCAATTACAGCCTGAAGTCTGGAACGCATAGACATCACCAGACGCTGGGTTTTATCCCTGGTAATGCTCTGCCAGGCCTCTACTGCAACTGTCTTCAGTTCCTGCTTGTTCTTGGGGCATTTTCCCTTCAGTTTTGTCTTCAGCGAGTCAAATGCATGTTCAATCGGATTCAGGTCAGGTGATTGACTTGGCCATTGCATAACATTCCACTTCTTTCCCTTAAAAAATTTTTTGGTTGCTTTTGCAGTATGCTTTGGGTCATTGTCCATCTGCACTGTGAAGCGCCGTCCAATGAGTTCTGAAGCATTTGGCTGAATATGAGCAGATAATATTGCCCGAAACACTTCAGAATTGCTGCTTTTGTCAGCAGTCACATCATCAATAAATACAAGAGAACCAGTTCCATTGGCAGCCATACATGCCCGAGCCATGACACTACCACCACAATGCTTCACTGACAAGGTGGTATGCTTAGGATAATGAGCAGTTCCTTTCCTTCTCCATACTCTTCTCTTCCTATCATTCTGGTACTAGTTGATCTTGGTCTCATCTGTCCACATGATGTTGCTCCAGAACTGTGAAGGCTTTTTTAGATGTCGTTTGGCAAACTCTAATCTGGCCTTCCTGTTTTTGAGGCTCACCAATGGTTTACATCTTGTGGTGAACCCTCTGTATTCACTCTGGTGAAGTCTTCTCTTGATTGTTGACTTTGACACACATACACCTACCTCCTGGAGAGTGTTCTTGATCTGGCCAACTGTTCTGAAGGGTGTTTTCTTCACCAGGGAAAGAATTCTTCGGTCATCCACCACTGTTGTTTTCAGTGGTCTTCCGGGTCTTTTGGTGTTGCTGAGCTCACTGGTGCGTTTCTTCTTTTTAAGAATGTTCCAAACAGTTGTTTTGGCCACGCCTAATGTTTTTGCTATCTCTCTGATGGGTTTGTTTTGTTTTTTCAGCTTGATGATGGCTTGCTTCACTGATAGTGACAGCTCTTTGGATCTCATCTTGAGAGTTGACGGCAACAGATTTCAAATGCAGATAGCACACTTGAAATGAACTCTGGACCTTTTATCTGCTCATTGTAATTGGGATAATGAGGGAATAACACACACCCGGCCATAGAACAGCTGAGAAGCCATTGTCCCATTAATTTTGGTCCCTTAACAAGTGGGAGGCACATATGCAAACTTTTGTAATTCCTACACCGTTCACCTAATTTGGATGTAAATACCCTCAAATTAAAGCTGACAGTCTGCAGTTAAAGCACATCTTGTTTGTTTCATTTCAAATCCATTGTGGTGGTGTATAGAGCCAAAAATGTTAGAATTGTCAATGTCCTAATATTTATGGACCTGACAGTATATATGTGTGTGTGTGTGTATGTGTGTGTGTGTGTATATGTATGTGTGTGTGTGTATATATGTATATATATAATGTGAGGAATATGGACTATTATTTTATGTCAGCCATGTTCCCACACCCAGCCATCTTATGTCAGATAGCAGAGGTATTGAACTCCACAGGGGGGCCTTATGAATTGCCGGTCCATCACAGACATAAACCAGATGCATATTTGTGTCCCTGTGGCCACGATGAACAGGCCCGTGGTAATAGCTTGGTGGTGGGATGCCAGGGAAGGGAGATATAAATATTTCCCCACAGAAACCAAATAACTGTACCATGCTTGGACTCTACTGGTAGCCGGAACCCAGGTCGGATCCATTGGTCCCAGAACCACCTCCCTGCGACATTATGGTCTGGAGCCATGAGCCCTGATCGGTTTTGTGGCTCATGTGCTGCCAGCCCAGCAGAGGGGGGTGGACCCAGAGGCTGTGAGGAGGGGCTGGCGACAGGTTAAAAGGCTTGTGCCAGCAAGCAGGTGGGTCTTTTCTCTGAAGTAGTAACTTTGTAGTTACTTATGCGCTTTAATGCCAGAAGACTGAGTGAAGTGACAGTCACCTATATATGACTGCCTAAACCTGTATCTGGAATGTCCAAACTGATCAAGTGTCAGTTTCCTGGCAATAACAGCAACTCCAAACAACTCGCCGACAAGGTGAACGAATTTCTCATAAATTCGATTCAGCTGGTTCAACGAATTGAAAGATTTGATCCGAATTTATTCGCGGTGAATCGCGTTAAAAAACAGCTATTTCCTGGCTGCACAGAGCCTGTATAGCGCATAGGGCGTCTGCTGTGGTAGTGAAACAATACTGTGAGTCAGTATGACATGCAGATGACAGGCGCCGCTCTTAGAATCACTACATACCTTACTTTATGGGGCCAAAACTGACCAAATAACTCAAGTGTGAACTCAGCCTTACAGGTCGATATTAGTGCCGGATATAAAGAACCGTGCAGAGGCCCAAGATCCTACTGTAGTGTGAAAAAGAGCACTCCTTTTACACCGTCGTCAGCTGATTCCACATAGATGTCTACAGAACCTGTTCTATTAAACGCTTATACAAGAAAAGCCCCCCCCGACAGAGTGAAGAGGGTGTCGGCAGTAAGTTTGTGTTGACGTCACTGATTATTTTGCCCTTCCTCTGATCCGTCAGAACAATAACCCCCAAAAAACGGATCCTGTCCGTTGAGCAGCCGCCTTCACTCGGTCAGCATTTGGTCAGTAATCCATCAGTATTGCTAAAGCCCAAAAAAAACAGGAGTGGATCCAAAAACGTGAATATTTGCACGTCTTCTGTTTTTTGTACCCATTCCTGCTTTTGGCTACCAAATCGTAAGCCAGTTCTGATGGGACCATACAGGCCTCACAGACAAGATCCGTGGTGCATCTCATTTTTCCTTCCTTCTGACAGATCAGAAGAAGGGTCAAATAAATGATGATGTCAACCAGGCCAAAAAGGCAAAATAGTGGCCCAGTCATGGAGTGGGGAGGGTGGCATAGTGTTGAGGTAGAAGCAGCATGAGGAGACCACAGAGTGGTCCAGTGACATAGTGGGGAGGTGGCAGCAGCATGAGGAGACCACCGACTGGCAAGGTGACATAGTGTGGAGGTGGCATCAGCAGCAGCATGAGGAAGCCACAGAGTGGCCCAGTGACAGTGTTGATTTAGCAGCAGCATGAGGCCACAGAGTGGCAAGGTGACATAGTGTGAAGGTGGCGGCAGCAGCAGCATGAGGAGGCCCCAGACTGGCAAGGTGACATAGTGTGGAGGTGGCAGCAGCATGAGGAGGCCACAGACTGGCAAGGCGACATAGTGTGGAGGTGGCAGCAGCAGCATGAGGAGACCTTAGTGGTGATGTGACAGCAGCATGAGGAGGCCACAGAGTGACCCGTTGACCGAGTGGGGAGGTAGGTGGCAATAACAGTACCCGCTGTCTTTGGTGGGTGTAAGAAGGAGAACTTGGCATCAGATGTGTGGCATCAGGCGGGTGGCAGCATCAGAATAGTAGCTGAGGCAGGTAGCCAGAAGAAACCGGCGCTCTTTTGTCAAGGTTTGGGTGAGGCAGCATGGATGATCTAATCTGATGCATCCGGCATTGGTGGGTGGAAATCCTGGTTGATCCACGCCTGATTCATCTTGACAAAGGTCAGTCTCTCCATATTTTGGGTGGACAGGCGAGTTATCCTTGGGGTAACTATGGCCCCCGCCGCACTAAACACCCGCTCTGATGCCACACTACTGGCCTGGCAGGACAGCTTTTCCAGGGCAAACTCTGCCAGTTGCGGCCACAAATCCAGTTTGGCTGCCCAGTAGTCCAGCGGATCTTCAATGTGGGGTGGCATGGTGCTGTCCAAGTATGCCACCACCTGCTGGTTCAGGTCCTGCTCCAGGTCTAGCTGCTGTTTCTGGTGAGTACTTGGTGAGTAGTTTTTTCACTAGGTGGGTGAAGAAAGCTGCTCATCGACTCTAGACTCAAGCTGCTACTGATGGAGCTGGTACTGCGCCTACCCCCCCACCCTGCCACAGCAGCCATAGCAGTGGAACGAGAGTGCAGAGGGCCCCCCTGATCATACCTGCGAGAGGATGGATGTTGGCAGATAGGCAGCGGCCAACTAACTACATAGGATGTCTCTATAGTAGTTCCGTTTGTCCTCCCTCTTAGCGGGTGTAAAAATGGCCCCCATTTTAGACCGGTAGCGAGGGTCCAACAAGGTGGAGAGCAATAAGTAATCTCTCTGCCGAATGGTGACAATTCAGCTGTCACTACCCAAGCAAGTGAGCATGCAGCGGGCCATTTGCGCAAGTGACTCGGAGGGACTCCCTGCCTCCATCTCCACTGCATACTGCCACGGTGTGCCTGGGTCATCTGTTCCTGCTCCTCCTTTCCTGTCACCTGTGTAGAAAAACCACCCATTTCGCGACACATTGCTTGCGCTGCAATGTCGTCCTCCTCCTTCTCCAGTTCAGCCCCCACAGGGATCATGTGGCCATGAGATGTAGGCGCCACGTCTCCAGTTCCCTGACCAGCCTGATTTACCAGCACTTGTTCCAAGATATGAAGCGGTGGAATGACGTTGTTCATCCCGTAGTCCTGGCGACTGACAAATAATGTGGCCTCCTCAAAGGGCCTGAGCAGGTGTCACACATGAGCTGCCACTGGCTGACATCGAAGTTACACAGGGGAGTACTCCTGTCCGCTTGGATCACCAAGAAATTGTTTATGGCCTTTCTCTGTTCGTATAGTCGGTCCAACATATGGAGGGTGGAATTCCAACGGGTGGAAACGTCGCATATCAGCCTATGTTGGGGGACGCCATTCTGCCGCTGCAGCTCAAGGAGGGTGTGCTGTGTATGAGTGCCTGAAGTGCATGCAGTTTGGGTGGAAGACTTCAGGAACCGCTTGACAGCCAGATTGAAAATGTGTGCCATGCAGAGCGAATGGCTCAACCCTCATTGACGCAGCGCCGACACCATGTTCTTCCCATTAGCGGTCACCACGGTTCCAATTTAGAGTTGTCGCGGAGAAAGCCAGGATTCGAGTTCTTGATGAAGGACACGGAGCAGTTCCTCTCCTGTGTGACTCAGTTCGCCCAGGTAAACGAGGTGTAGAACAGCATAACACCACCGTGCCTTGCACATGTGGTATGCTGGAGGAGCACTGTGAATTGTCCCTGCAGTGGAGGCTAAAGACACGGTGGAGGATGAGGAGGCAGAGGCGGACATTGTTGCAGGTCTAAGGGGGGAAAACGTGGAGGCGGAAGCAGCATCTCCTGGCAGAGTTGATGGTTTGGCTGAGCAGGAACCACATTTACCCAGTGGGACGTAAAGGACATATATTGTCCTTGACCGTAGTTACAGCTTCACACTTTGGCAGACACTGACAGGCACAAGGAATGGCCCACCTTCTGTTCTACATATTTGTGAATGGCTAGTACTGTCTTTTAGCAAAGAAATGACAACTTGGGACTCTCCACCCCGGCTCGTCACAAGTCATCAGTTCTCTGAAAGGTGCAGAGTCCACTACTTGAAAAGGGAGGGACTGCAGCACCAGCAACTTGGCCAGGAGCACGTTCAGCTTCTGTGCCGTTGGATGAGTGCACGTACACTGTTGTCTCTTGGCAATCACTTTGGTGATCGATTGCTGACGGAATGACTGACGAGGAGCAGGAGCATCAGGACCGGTAGATGATGGGAAGGACAGAAAGCTCCCTTTTAGCTGAGGTGGTGGAGCCTTGACTTCCTGAAATCATGTGCGTGCCACTGGTTGATGCAGCCGTTGCTGCCGGCAGGCTGGACTACTACATTGGTTCTCTCAAGCCACTTTATGGTGACGCTGCATATGTTGACGCAGGGCCACGTTTCACCTTCTGCCCACAGATTCGGCAAATGGCCATGTTCACCTCCTCTGGCGGCTTAACAAAAAACTGCCACACCGCCTAGTAGGTGATTTTACCCCCAACACTCTGCACTGACTGACTGCTGCCTCCGTAAACCCCATGCACCACTACTTTCTATGCAGGTAGGCTCCTGCGAAGTGGGAGGTCTTCCCCGGGCACGTTTGGCTCCTGATCTTCCACTACTGCCACCCTGCTGACTCCCGGCCACACTAGTGACTTTCTGGCTCCGCTGCTGCCTCACGCGCAACTTGCCACCCTCTTCTCCCGATGATGATGAAGCCCCTTCATCACCCGGCTCCCAACTGTGATCGGCTACATCATCATTGAGTACTGTCTGCACGTCACTGATGTCCTCCTCAACGGTCTCTGAGCCAGGAGCCTGGCCGCTCGCAACACCAGCTCCCACGCCACTCTCCTTGCCCGCCTAGCGGAGGTAGCGGCGCATGTTTCCTCTAGATTTTGGCTGGGCAGTAGCTGCTGACTGTCCTCTAGTAGCCCATCCTCGCTGTATAGTGGAGCTGAGCCCACAGCATATAATACTTCTCTGGCTGAGGGAACAGAAAAGGACAGAGGCAGGTTGAGGACAGGTGAGGGCACAGCACCTACTCCCAGGCCATGCCAACTAAGGGTTGTCTGACGAACCCACCGACTCTTGGCTGGGGGTGTCTAATGTAACTTGGGACGAATCAACCATTTAACAACCGCTGGGTTGCTGGTCAAGACACGACCGCTAGATGACACCGGTAGGTCAGGCCTCTCAAAGTGACCCCTGCTGCCACGCCACCCTTACTCTGCTGCGACCTGTGCCTGCACCAGAAACATTTAGGCCTCTGCCCCTTCCCTGTGCAGGGCCTGGCACTTGTCTGTCTGACATACTGTTATATCAAATAAATAAATAAAAAGGAAATTAATACATCCCAAAAAAGGCTTCAATTTTGTCACTTCAGCACACAACAGCAAATAATACTTTTTTTTTTGCCACTAATACACGATAAAAAGGGCTGTAATTTTCTCACTTCACCACACATCGGCTAATAAGCACTTTTTCCCCACTAATACAAGCCAAAAAAGCTTTAGAACATAACTGCACCGCTGAACGGCAAATACTTTTTTTTTGCCACTAATACACGCCAAAAAGGGCTGTAATTTTCTAACTTCCCCACACAATACATTAATACACGCCAAAAAAGGCTTTAGCACATATAAATGCACCGCACAACGGCTAATAAGACGTATAAATATTTCCTAGTAATAAACCCTGTTAATGGCACCCCAATAACAAGAACGGTTTGCTGGAATTACAGAGCTGTACAGTGGCAATTTGGATCCGCAGTCAGTGCAGCAAGGTGTAATAGGATTGTTCCTATTACTCAGGCTGTAACCTCCCCTACTGAACCCTGTTCTGTTTCAATACTGTGGAATGATTTCTCCCTATCCTTTCCCTACACTTCTAATGCTCTTTCCCTGAACTTCTATTCAGCAAAATAAAAGTTTTAAAGTCTTTCCTAGCACTGTCCCTAGCACCTGCTGACGTCTCTTCCTGCACTAAGTACAATGGAAAATGGCTGAATCCAAGATGGCTGATGTTATTAATAGGGCTGTGACATCACGGGTCTGGCTGGCTGCTGATTGGCTGCCTGCATGGCATTGTGGTTGATTCCTCGTTCCCAGAGTTCCTTGCTCCATGTCCCAACATGTGCAGCAGCCATTTTAGGAGACAATGCGATTCGTTACCACTAAGCGTCAGGAAATTCGGATTCGGTCCGAATCAAATTTTTGGTGAAATTCGGATCGAATTCCACTTCGTTAACTTTGATTCGCTCATCTCTAGTTATTATGAAGTACCAGCCAGTAGATGGAAACAAGAAAAGTACCAGTCAGAGGATGGAAACGGGAAAGGTACCAGTCAGGGGATGGAAACAGGAAAGGTACCAGTCAGGGGATGGATACTAGAAAAGTACCAGTCAGGAGATGGAGACAAGAAAAGTACCAGTCCATTGAAATACAAGACAAGTGTTAGTCAGGGGATGGATACTAGAAACATACAAGTCATGGATAGAAACAAGAAAGGTACCAGTCAAGGAACAAAAATTTCAAGTCATTAAGTATCAATTAAGGCACTCAGTAAAAAATAAAAAATAAAACACAGCTTACAAAACAACAATAATAATATAAGACAGAGGTTAAAGTGAATGCAGGAAGAAAACCTGCTGCAGTCTACAAGAGAAGATATACTGTAGGTCCACATATACAGTACCTATCCACACAGGTTGTTATTGCTGCCAGAGGTCCAAATCGGACATCCCCTGATGCATTACACATCTCAGGTATAATAATGGATTGTATTCATCACTGATATATCACTATTTTCTAGGAGCCCAGATAAAGATGCAGCTCCGTGGTGTTACGTCATGAAGCAGAACCACCTGTCGTGGGAGGATTGCTCGGTACCTATATGCTGTAAGTGATCACTAAGCAGACTTTTCCGTGGGCATGCCTTCTTAATTTAAGGCTTTAGAAACAAGACAACCCACACATATGACACACAACAATAAAAGGTATCTCCATACTTTAGTTAAAATCCTCCTGTGTGCTGACCTGTGCAGTGGAAGATTTCCACCAAAGCCTGGAGAACCACCAAAGCCCGGGACCAAAAACTAGTTTGTCAGCTAACAGAACCTTCCTTGACCAATTTAATACATGTAGCTACATGCACTCAAATGGTGGTCACCCAATTGATTAGATTATCCAAATGATTGGTAAAAAATCCCGTCATGAAGAAATGAACATAGATTTTGCATAGGTTTGTCCATGCAGTTAACACAACCAGCTACTTTCGGTGGCACTGTTTGACATGGTCCAGTTGAATGTATAGCCGGCTGTAAACAATTGTATGCTTATGTATATAATAGTACAAAAAATTATGCACTGATTCATTTCATAATTTATCTTTGTTGGCCCTAGAACTTCTTTTTTTTTCTGTTACACAGCACCAAATCCTACATTTCCTTTACACAGGCAGATTAAAAATAAATAATAAAATTCTCATTGCCTGTAGCCACCACTAGGGGGAGGTTAGATGCTTACTGTAGACAGCTATCACTGAATGCAGTAACTCTGTATGAAGTAAGCTCCCCCTAGCGGTCACTGTAGACAGGCAGAATTTCATAATTTTATTCTATGACTATAGAGATTTGCATCTCTATTTTAGAAAAATGGAGCTCAAGGATATATTATGAATTCTATCAAAACAAAATATTGGACCTAATGAAATATTATTTAATCATTCAATCATCTTTAATGCAAGGTTAGGTAGCCTCTGAAAAAACTAAATCTCGAATGCTGTATATTTTTCTAGTTGACAAAGCAAGGAGAATAGTAGAGGATGCTGTCGTATTCGCTGCCGCAAAACCTAAATGTGGGCGAAAACATGAGAAGCGCGTTATGACGAGAGGACGAATCCTGGGTGGTCTCTCAGCTCTTCCAGGTTCTCACCCGTGGCTGGCAGCAATATATATTGGAAATGCATTCTGTGCTGGTAGTCTTATTATGCCCTGCTGGGTTGTTTCGGCAGCGCATTGCTTTGCTCACAGGTACGTTTTGTCTTTTCTAAATGTTGGCCAAAGAGTAACTCCATTTATACTGCTAAAGCCTACCCAGGGTCCTAACTAGGGCTTCCTGCAAGTGTGTAACTAGAACAATTAACAAAGTAAAAAGCAAAAGATTGGAACAGTATAAAATGCAAACTTTATTGTTTGTGTGTGTGTAGTGAAAGGTTTTTGGTGCAACTTATTTTACGCTGTGGTCTGGATACTTGTAAACATCTGGGTCGTGGCACCAATAAATTGTCTAATTGGGAGCTGAAGGGGTGAATAGATGAGTAAGAGATCATCGTCTCACTGAGAAAAAAAAAAAAGACCTCCATATGGGACAATCCGAGATCTACTATGATCTGGGTTTTATCAGGAAGTAGGGCATAACATGCACAGAAGTGCATGGGGTACATGGCGTCATGTACAGTAACACAGGGAGAGGAGGTTTATATATTTCTCCTCTCGCTGCAGCCTCGATCAGCACATCCATCATTGATCCCCTCTCTGCTCCGTGCTGGCTGAAGGGGGGAGATGATTTAACCTGCTGTATCTCAGGCTGCATAGTACAGGGTGGGCCATTTATATGGATACACCTTAATAAAATGGGAATGGTTGGTGATATTAACTTCTTGTTTGTGGCACATTAGTCGGCCATTTTGAATCCAACTTTTGTTTTTTCAATAGGAAGAGGGTCATGTGACACATCAAACTTATTGGGAATTTCACACGAAAAACAATGTTGTGCTTGGTTTTAATGTAACTTTATTCTTTCATGAGTTATTTACAAGTTTATCTTTGTTTACAGCCATTGACACGTCGCCGAGGTTAACACGTGAGGAGCGGATAGAAATTGTGTTGATATCTGGTGAACGCAGTAACCGGGTCATTGCAGCAGATTTCAATGCATCTCCTATGCTACAGTTAGCAAACTGCTTGCTAAGTTTCGTGAAACTGGTTCAGTGTTGAATTTGCCAAAATGTGGACGCATGAAATCTGTCTAATGAAGAAACATCAATGGCTGTCCTAGCTTCATTCAGCAAGAGCCCACAGAGTAGCACTCGCCGCATGTCACTGGAGAGTGGCATTAGTCGAACATCCCTTCGGCGGATATTAGCTACTCACAAATGGCACCCTTACAAACTCCAGCTACTGCAGCATCTCAGCGAGGATGACCCAGATCGGCGCACTGAATTTGCAGAATGGGCAAAACAAAAATTGGAACAGGACCCTCAATTTACCCAGAAGATTTTGTTCAGTGATGAGGCAAACTTTTATGTGAATGGTGAAGTTAACAAACAAAACCACCGCTATTGGTCTGACACTAATACTTATGGTATGGTGTGGTATATGGGTACAAAGATAGTGGGGCCATTCTTCATCAATGGAAACCTCAAGGCCACTGGATATGCGAAATTGCTACATGATGATGTGTTTCCCTCTTTATGCACTGAAGCTGGCACGTTCCCTGAGTTTTTCCAGCAAGATGGTGCACCACCACATTATGGGTGTCAGGTCCGAGCATTCCTAGATGAACAGTTTCCTGGAAAGTGGATTGGTCGTCGTGGGCCAGTTGAATGGCTTCCAAGGTCTCCTGATCTGACCCCCTTAGACTTTTATCTTTGGGGTCATCTGAAGGCAATTGTCTATGCTGTGAAGATACGAGATGTGCAGCACCTGAAACTACGGATACTGGAAGCCTGTGCTAGCATTTCTCCTGCGGTGTTGCTATCAGTTTGTGAAGAGTGGGAGAAGAGGGTTGCATTGACAATCCAACACAATGGGCAGCACATTGAACACATTTTATAAGTGGTCAGAAACTTGTAAATAACTCATGAAAGAATAAAGTTACGTTAAAGCCAACCACACCATTGGTTTTTCTTGTAAAATTCCCAATAAGTTTGATGTGTCACATGACCCTCTTCCTATTGAAAAAACAAAAGTTGGATTCAAAATGGCCGACTTCAAAATGGCCGCCATGGTCACCACCCATCTTGAAACGTTTCCCCCCTCACATATACCAATGTGCCACAAACAGGAAGTTAATATCACCAACCATTCCCATTTTATTAAGGTGTATCCATATAAATGGCCCACCCTGTAGTTTAGAGATATCACATGACAATCTAAGCTTTAAAATAAGACTGGGAACGTGGTGCTAGCTGCCATAGAGCCAGAGATAGAACCTTTATAAAACATATCAGGAATGAGATCAGCTGCTATTACTTGCAGATTTCACTCCTGACCCTTTTTCTAAAGTAACACAAAAGGAAAATTAACTCTTGGCCAGGCCCCTTTGCTATTGCTGGTCCTGGCAACTGATGTAGCTGTTACAGCAGTAGTTCCCTCTCTGCCTTCTTGTGCCTGAGACAAAGATTCAGTTTGGCATCCTAGTCCTGTATCTAAATATTCTAGCCAAGTCAAAGAGGCTTGTTGGTGTCATACTCGGCACTTAGCACCCAGGGCATATGTACCAACTACTCCCTCTAGCTACACCCCTGACCTACCAGAGGGTTTCCATTACAGAACCCCTTCTACGGCAAGCTGATATGAATGTAGAAGTGCAGAAAACTGAAATGCCTATTCTAACCAGTAGGCAAAAAGGTTCCATCATGCTTGTGGCCCTCAAACGGCTCCTGTTGTTCGCTGCATGATACAGTTACCTTTCTAAAGTGCACAAACCATAAGAAAGTTCTCATATTTGGCCAGCAGATCTGGCCATCCCCTTCTTCTACACACGCCGTCTCGTGACAACTAAGCTCCACCCAGTGTGGAGATATTTTAGAAAATGTCAGTATGAAATGATGCATCTGGGAGAACAAAAATCAATATAATACACATTAATTTGTACAGTTTTAAGGCCTAGGCATCCCTTATTTCCTATGGAGGGCGTCTATGCAACATAATGTGATACATGGAGTTGTCCTTCAAATTTTACAGCACTGTTATAAAATGGCAAGAAAATTGGTGAAAAACAGGCTGGCAGCTGTGATGAATGCATGCGGTCACTGTTCTACTTCACAGTCCCTGTAACATTTACCAGCGGACTAAATGGTCCCAGTAACTATGCAGCTTTTTTTTCCTTTAATACTGCCTGGTACTCAGTTCTTTACAGTTTGTAACATAATTGAAAGTGACTGTGTGAGGCCAACTGTGTAGATAAAGCTGCGGCAAGAATAAGTATAGCTGGAATGGGTAATGTCTTTGTTATCTGCACTGATTCAGACTCTAGAAAAAAAGCCATTTCCTCAATACACTGGCAGATAATGTGGTTTATTTGCATTTAGGAAAATCGACCAGCAAAACTTCCAAAAGTGCAAATTTCGACCAAAAAGTTTTTTTCATGTTCAATCCTATTATGTATTAAAGGGGGTCCGCTCAGATTAGATTAAAAGTGTCGCTCTTGAACATGGACTGTGTCTGATATTGCAGCTTATTCACATTCATGTGAACTGGACTAGGCTGCAACATAAGGCAGTCCTGGAAAATAAAGCAGTTTTTTTCCAGTCCTGGACAAGCCCTTTTAAATGGGTTGTCTAACCACTAAAATGTAAAATTTTTATAAAATGCTCAGAAGAATGTAAATTAATAAAAGGTAGTAATATTTACTTTACCAATCCCCTGCAGCTCCCCTTCCAGCACCTCACCGCTATTCCCTGTACTCCAGTGGCATAACTAGAAATGTCTGGGCCCCACAGGAAATTTTTGAATGGGGCCCCCCTTCCGCTAGTAACTTATTTGCAATCCCCTCCTTTCATGCAACCCCCTCTCCTGTGGCTAGTGAAGATCGCTCTCTCAGACCAGCCTCGGCAGCTGCTTCATCTGTTTCCTACACTGTATATAATGTTGAGGGGGCCCTGACAATAAAATCTTTTGGTCCTCCTCCTGGGTGGGACCCTTCTGAGTCCAGGCCCCAAAGCAGCCACTTCCCCTATAGCTACGCCCCTGCTGTACTCCCTGTACTTTATCTTGACATGGACATGTGATGCTGCAGCCACTGACTGGCTGCAGCTGTGACCACTGCAGCCAGTGACTGGCTACAGTGGTCACATGTTTGTTTTGAGACGTTCTAGATGGTGCAAAGACTGGACCCAAGAACCAATTGAATGGGAGCAGAGGATGGGTAAAATGAGGATTACATCCTTTATAGTTTTGCATATCCACAGGATTGGTGACAAGTATGGGATTGTGGAGGGTCCCACTAATCACAAGAATGGGGGTCCCATGTCCCCACTTTGTATAGCTTGACAGTCGCACATGCTTCTCCATTTACTACATTTGAATATATAGGCTTTAAAATTTAAAGCCTATATATTCAAATGGAGAAGCATGTGCGATCAGTCCGATCAAAACGGTGCGATCTTCAGTGATCATACCCATGTCACCTATTCTGTGGATAGGAGAAAGGTCATCATTGTAGGGCAACTCCTTGGCTGTGTTCAGGCATTTCTGAAGTAGTTCTGTGTCGGAGACCCTCCCTGTTCTGGAAACCTTTGGCTAATGATGCAGTAATAAATCATCTATATAAGAGAAATCTAATTCTAGTGGCTAGATTTACAATACCAAGAACATTTTCCAAGCCCCTGTTTTTCAATTTTCAGCCCCCAAAAGTCAAGTGTAAGAGTGGTTCTGGGACAGCAACTGTTTAACACCACAACGGATGTCACGCAGACGTTTGAGATCGACAGATATATCTTTCATCCTGAATATTCAGTGTTTAAACCAAATGAACATGACCTTGGTGAGTAACCATACCTCGTATAACTAGTCTTCCTAGCAGGGGCATAGCTATAGGGCAGAGGTAACCGTTACACCTGGGCTCTGATGCCTACGAGGGCCAAACGAACCTTCTGCCACATAGGAAGAGCGGTAGTATAAATGACACATAGCAGGTGGGGCACAACCCCCATTAATATGGAAAGTCGGCCTCACCCACTTTATCCATCTGTCGGAAAAAGTGGAACATGTGCTTCAAAAATATCACACTCCTTCTGAACACCAGATTTCTCAAAGTATTTAGACCAGTATTTAGATATTCTCCATACAACTCTACATCACAGTCTCCCTTCTGAAGGAGTTCAGAGCTGGGCTCCCCAGGTTCCATAGCCGTCACATGGCCGGCCACCGCTGAAGGCACACTTAAAGGGAACCTGTCACCAGTTTTATGGTGTCCTAACTAAGGACAACATAAATAAGTGATTGATTCTCTTAGCAAAATGCTGGGTCACTTTCTTTAATTGACCCAGTCAATCTGCCAACATCTTGTATTGAAAAGCTCCAGCTGATAATGATGAGTCATGAATATTCATGAGCTCCTGACTCTCCCCGCCCACCTGCTGCTGATTGACAGTTATTTTCCATATGAATCAGCAGCAGGTGGGCAGGGGAGTGGCTATAGCTGTTAATTAAATAAACGCTGGACTCAATGACATCACGCTGGACTCAAATCAGCTCATTAGCATGCGGCATGTGGCATCTTTGTGTTTATATTATGAGGTAACCATCTGTCACACCAGTAAGTGAATACATCTAAGGCACTTTTTAGTAGTTAATGATTGTATATAATTAGTTAGATTATAATCAAATATCCACATGACAGGTTCCCTTTAAATGCTGTGTAGTTTGTCATTTTGTGAGTATTAATGGTGTGTACTATGTTTCTTTGGCTTCCATTTTTCATAGTGTTGGTAAAACTGAAAAAAAAAGATGGACATTGTGCAAAGAAGACACCATTTGTCCAGACGATCTGTCTACCAGAAGATGGTATCGCATTTGAGGAAGGGTACGCATGTGATGTGTCTGGATGGGGCCGTATGAATGAAGGTACATTACTCTGAATATCCTCTACTGTATTATATGATCATCTCAGAATATCCAGAAACGCATATCTCTGTATCTTGTAAGCCACGTTCAACATCAAGTGATGGTCAGGAACCAGATCCTTTACAAGTTCAGAATGTGTAATTCTATCTCCACTTTATATTGCATTCATCGTAGATATATGTCTGTGTGACCCTGAAGTGGCATTGCATATTTGATAATATGGGGCACAGAAGGATTCCGACTGGAAGTCTTGACCAGTGTGAGGATTTCTCATTAGACATGCTTGGCTTCTAGCTGTAAGAATGAGAGTCGGCTCTTTGGTTGCACAGCGTGAATGCAACACGTTTTCTTTCGTGGGTACAAAACTGCAGATGGAATGAGAAAAATCCCCTGCTGTTAGCTTAAAGGGGTAACAACACTTTCTAATAGTAATACTAATAATAAACACTTACTAATAGTGATTGTTTATTGTAAGGCCCTGATGCTACAGGCACTCCCCGTCTGAGTCTTGAGCTGGGATGTAAACACAGGGTCGCAATTACTCTGGAGGAGTCAAAATGCACTCGGAACATAATCATCTGACCTATATAATGTAGTAAGGATGAATGCTGGTGTTGTTTTTTTTTTTTTTTGTGTGTAACCAGAGACCCCCTTTAAGGAGGGATACAATCCTTTTGATGCAACTTGCTAAAATGACTAGAAGACCTTGATGCATTTTGTAATTTATTTACCTGTTCAACCATTTAAATGTTGCTCAACCATTCCATGTAGTGCTCTATCAAGGTGTGCAGAGGGCCTTAATAAAAGGGGTTCTGGGGTCACTAAAATCTTCAGTTAGCCCCCCATATATGTGACCTATGAAAATATTCATACTTACCTGATTCCCTCTGCTCCAGTCCTGGCTCCCACTTAGCCATCTTCCATTCCGGACTTGTTTACTTACAACCAGTTATGATAGTTCCCTGCACCATTGCAGTCCATTCCTGGCTTCAGTGGTGACATGTTCCTAAGTGGTATATGACCGCAGTGACTTGCAGCTTGGGGACACCTCACCGCTGAAGTGGTGACCAAGTCCATACCTGGACAGAAGTAAACAAGCCGGGGACCGATGATCAAAGTGGGAGCCAGGGCGCAGGACCAGAGCGGCATGGAGCAGGTAAGTATGGATCTTTAAATAGGTCATATATGCTACAACTGAAAACTTAAAGGGAACCTGTCCCTGGGATTTTGTGTATAGAGCTGAGGACATGGGTTGCTAGATGACCGCAAGCACATCCGCAATACCCAGTCCCCATAGCTCTGTGTGCAAAAATACTTATTGTGTAAAAATACTGATTTGATACATATGCAAATTAACCTGAGATGAGTCCTGTCCCTGACTCATCTCGGGGACAGGACTCATCTCGGGGACAGGACTCATCTCGGGGACAGGACTCATCTCGGGGACAGGACTCATCTCGGGGACAGGACTCATCTCGGGGACAGGACTCATCTCGGGGACAGGACTCATCTCGGGGACAGGACTCATCTCGGGGACAGGACTCATCTCGGGGACAGGACTCATCTTGGGGACAGGACTCATCTCAGGTTAATTTGCATATGTATCAAATTGCTTTTATTGTGTAAAAAAAAAAACACACAGAGCTATGGGGACTAAGTATTGCGGATGTGCTAGCGGCCATCTAGCAACCCGTGTCCTCAGCTCTATACACAAAATCCAGGTGACAGGTTCCCTTTAAGTGATCCTGGAAAATCCCTTTAACGACCAGGGCTGAAAGGATCATAATCACCAGACCAGACACAGTTTAGCAATTTTGCACATGTGGAAGCTTCAGGGCCCTCACTTTTTATATTTTGGGCTACTAAAATAATTTTGCTGCCCTTTTTTGTGACACATAGGGCTGTTTATCAAGACCTTTTTAGATACATATTTATTTTCCTTTTTTGGTTTTAAACTGTACAAAGACAAACATTTCTCCCAAATTATAGTATTTTACTCTTTACATTTGCAAATTGACACCAAAATAAATGTTTGAAACAGGTTCTCTATTTTGTGCCCGTCATTTTGATGCATGTATATTTTTGGGATACATAATATGTCCACAAAAGAGGTTTGGCCTTGATTGGCTTGTGCTATGGCGATCTTGATGGGGCCTGTGCTGCTGGAGGAGTCATATCATTTGACGAGGTGCAGGCCACGTCATAAATTAAATACCTGCCAGACTGAAATCTATGGCAACTCGCACCTGCTGTAGATTTCAGTAGTTATTTACGCCAGTTTCTGGTGTAAATAATACATGTTCCAGGCCTGATGGCCCACATCACATCCTGACTTTGCCCCCTTGTTGGGAACTGACGAGGGTGGCAAAAAAAAAGTTGCAACTAAAAAGGTCTCAATGGCATTCAAAAAGTTACAAAATCAGGTTTACACCCCCTAAAAAACTGCGTTCTCATACTCTGTAATATCGTTAGCACTGTGCTTTTACATAAACAGTATAATATCTCATTGTGCAAAATGATATTCATCCACGCACGATATGCAGATGACCTGCTACTAGCCTTCTGGGCAGTGCCGTTCTGGAGAATAGTCTGGGCTGAAGCCATGTCTCCCAGGCATGTGAAGTGATGTATACTTACTATGGCTAGTTTCACCCTTGTGTTGTTGTTTTCCGGTATTGAGATCCGGCAGAGGATGCTAATACCGGAAAAAAAACGTTTCCATTTAGTCTTCATGCATTCTGAATTGAAAGAGATCCGTTTGGAATGCATCAGGACGTCTTCCGTTCCGGCAGCATTCCGTTTTCTGGCACTAAAAACAATGTAAGTCAATGGTGATGGATCAGTTTTTTTTTAGGAGCCTAAAAAAACTGATCCGTCACCCATTGACTTTCAATGGATTTAATGACGGATCCGTTTTTTTCTGTTTTGATTTCACACAACCGCATCCTAATGGAACTTATGCAGCTGAGTAAAGTACATCTTGCTTCACTGTGCATGGCCAGAAGACACGGCTTCAGCCCAGTCCTGATTCCATGTAATAGAGAACCGAAAAAGAAGAAGAGGCCTCCCTACGATACCATAAATGAGGGCAACCAGAACCAATCATATAAACCTAAAAATGTTGCTAGAAGAACAACCATAGAATGCCCAATAAAAATATAAATATTTTATTAAATCATCAATTGATCAAAAATTATTTAAAGACATTTTCACAGAATTACTATGGAGAAAAATCAGCAAAACAACCTGGATACAGTAGTCCCCCCTGTCGGTGCCTCAAAAGCCCGCCAAATAGATGATATACATGTCCATGCAATATGCAGTGAGGTAATTCACAAGCAGCAAATATCAGGTAAATACCTGCTACAAGTGACTGTGATATTCACCTCACTGCACAGCCCAGTAGAGAGTAGTGTGTACTGATGAGGCCCTAAATGGTAGTATTCTAGAGCACATAATCACATACCATCCGTTAAATAATTTCAAATGAATATCAGGTATCAGCCGAGTTATATCAATTATTTACATATGTGCAGCCACATGAGGGGTATAAAGGGGGAGCCATAGCCATACTCTCAATAACCTCCTGACGAAGCTGAGGCGAAACGCGCGTCGGGGTTCTTGCCTGCCCTGTGTTCGGTGTCTCAGCCCTTCATCATGTCTATGGGTATGTTCACGTTCCCAGTGGGTACTTCTGTGTAATAGCTTGTTATTTTGTAGTCTGCTATCCATGACCTGTTGTTTAGGGGTATATTCATTTGAAATTATTTAACGGATGGTATGTGATTATGTGCTCTAGAATACTACCATTTAGGGCCTCATCAGTACACACTACTCTCTACTGGGCTGTGCAGTGAGGTGAATATCACAGTCACTTGTAGCAGGTATTTACCTGATATTTGCTGCTTGTGAATTACCTCACTGCATATTGCATGGACATGTATATCATCTATTTGGCGGGCTTTTGAGGCACCGACAGGGGGGACTACTGTATCCAGGTTGTTTTGCTGATTTTTCTCCATAGTAATTCTGTGAAAATGTCTTTAAATAATTTTTGATCAATTGATGATTTAATAAAATATTTATATTTTTATTGGGCATTCTATGGTTGTTCTTCTAGCAACATTTTTAGGTTTATCTGATTCCATGTAAGCCTGACATACTAATAAAAGTATAGTAGGAGCTATTGACAGCCCCACCACCGTCCACTACTACTGCTGTGTGTGAATAGCCGTTGATAAAGTCACATCAATATATGTGGGTTCAATTTTCTTAACCTCATTTACAGAATGTTATCATGATTTGTAGATTCCACCGATTATGCAACTGTTCTACAAGAAGCCATCGTGCCGATCGTGTCTGAAAATAAATGCAGCAGTCCTGAAGTCTATGGATCTGAACTCAGCGAAAACATGTTTTGTGCTGGATATTTTGATTGTGACATGGACGCCTGTCAGGTGAGGTTCAAATGTTTCGTTGGGGAAAGGGGCAAATTGTCAAATGCATGATTGTTCCATGAGGCCTCTGTTCAATCATTGATGGCTTATCCTAAGGGTAGGTCATCAGTGTTATAGTCGTGGAGAACCCCTTAACCTACATCTTCACTGTAATACCAAAGAACAAAGGTCTCAATTCATATTCTAGTGTGTCTTCTGTCCTTAACTAGTATAAGAGCATACTTTGAGCACCATATTCATGCATGCCCTCATCCTCTCCTGAATAGACTACTACAATATGCTCTGTGGCCTGCCACCGAACACTCTTGTGGTCCTCAAATTCATCCTCAACTCTGCTGCCCGGTTAATCCATCTCTCCCCTCATTTCTCTTCCAACGCTCCTCACTGCCCTTCCCTTCACTGCCTACCCTTTGCCTAGTAAATTCAGTTCAAAATATTAGTAATGGTCCACAAGGCTGTCCGCAAACTGTCCCACCCTTACATTTCTGACCTACTCTTCCAAAACATCCCTGCACATAATCTCTGATGTTCCCAAAACCTCCTCCTTTGCTCCTCACACAATCCTCTACAAGATTTCTCTTGTGCTTCCCATATATTATGGAACCCACTACCCCAGCACATCAGACTCTCCCCCACCATCCAAACTTTCAGAAGCAACCTGAAAACTCCCCTCTTCAGGAAAGTCTGCCACCTACAACCCTGCTGCCAATACACACATTCCAAAATGCAAAATTGTTGGTAACCTTCCGTTAAAGAAATAAAAACCCACAATGGTCACTGAAATAACTGTCAATAACTGAAAAAAGTAATAATAAATAAAAATAAATACAGAAAATTGGCTAATGGAAATCAGACATTGCTTTTGAATTGTGCTTCAACATAATGGATGAAAATGACGGTACCCCTAGAAAAGATTGAGAATAATTTGACCATAGGGACATGTTAAACTAAGGTGTATACTGTAATTAGCATCACAGGTGTCTTCAAACTTGTAATCAGTCAGTCTGCCTATCGTAAGGGTGAAAAGCAGTCCTGTGCTATTTGGTATCATGGTGGGTACCACACTGAACATGGACCAAAGAAAGCTAAGGAGAGCGTTGTCTCAGGAGATTAGAAAGAAAATGATAGACAAACATGTTCAAGGTAAAGGCTAGAAGACCATCTCCAAATAGCTTGTTGTTGTTACTACAGTTGCACATATTATTCAGAAGTTTAAGGTCTACGGGACTGTAGCCAACCTCCCTGGATGTGGCCGTAAGGTCAAGGTACATCAATGTCAGATCGCACCATCTGTCTTAGCCAAAGTGGACTTAATGGTAGACGACTGAGGAGGAAACAACCGTTAAAAGCAAATCATAAAAAAAGGAAGACTGATATTTGCCAAAATGCACATTGACAAGCCACAAAGCTTCTGGGAGAATGTCCTTTGGACAGATGAGACAAAATTGGAGCTTTTTTGGCAAATCACATCAGCTCTGTGTTTACAGACCTAAGAATGAAGCATACAAAGCAAAGAACGTTGTACCTACTGTGAAACACGGAGGAGGCTCGGTTATGTTTTGGGACTGCTGTGTCTTGAATCTGTGCAGGGTACAATGAAATCTCAAGACTATCAAGGCATTCTGAAGTAAAATGCGCTGCCGAGTATCTGAAAGCTTAGTCTCAGTCTCAGGTTATGGGTCCGCCAACAGGATAATGATCCAAAACACTCAGCTAAAATATCCAACAATGGCTAAGAGCAACGCATTGTACTAATCTGAGGTGGCCTTCTATGAGCCTTGATCTAAATCCTATTGAACATCTGTGGAAGGAGCTGAAACATGCAGTTTGGAGAAGGCACCCTTCAAACCTGAGACAGCTGGAGCAGTTTGCTCACGAGGAGTGGGCCAAAATACTTGTGGACAGGTGCAGACGTCTCATTCTAAGTACAGAAATCTCTTGATTGTAGTAATTTGTCTCAAAAAGTTGTGCAACAAAATATTAAGTTAAGGGTACCATAATTTTTGTCCAGGTTAGTTTTATTAGTTTGTTTCATAAATTATTCTGGTGAACCACAATTCAAAAGCAATGTCTGATTTTCAGTAAATTTTTATTTTATTATTACTTTTGTCAGTTTCACTTTATTTCAGTGACTATTGTGGGTTTTTCTTTCTTTAACGGAAGGTTACCAACAATTTTGTCCACTTTTGCGTATGAGTAGTTTGGACCCTTACCTGTAAGCCCTTACGGGCAAGGCCCTCTCCTCCTCTGTGCCAGTCAGTTAATAAGTTCATGTTTGTTTTACTTGTTTAGTTTTATATTATGTAATGTAAGAACAGCTCCCTGGTATTAATAAGTTAGAACTGATCAGAAGCTGTGTCACTTAATGGGAATCTGTCAGCAAAGTTGTGATGTCCTATTTGAGGTCAACCTAAACGCATGACTGAAACCTCAGAAAAATGTTGGGTCACTTTCTTGAATTGATCTAGTCATTTCGCTAAAATCTGAATTGAGCTGCTCCAGCATGAGCCATGCTCTACTCACCCCTGTTGGCGACTGACAGGTCTCTTCTTGTAGGATTCAGTGGTGGGGGGAAGGAGAAGCCAGGAGCTCATGAATAGATTAATAAACTAGTCCACCCACTACAGTTCTATACTATATCTATATCGCTTTATAAAATTTTGCATTTAATTTTATGAAATTCTCTTTACTTGTTTTAGGGTGACTCTGGAGGGCCACTGGCTTGTCAGCGGGATAAAACCTCTTACCTGTATGGAATTGTCAGCTGGGGGGATGGATGCGGCAGGCTCAACAAGCCCGGAGTATATACAAAAGTGTCCAACTATGTTCAATGGATCAATAGCAAAATCATGCCCAAAAATTAAGAAATGATAGTTATTCTTTTATCTTTTTTTTTTATCTTGACAATAGAAAGAACAATTTTGTGGGGGTGCTACTTGAAGGCTGTAGAGGAAAAACTGTTGAAAAATTTTAATGAAGACCAATTGGAAAAATTATTTTTAGCCAAGGATAAGTGGAATGCAATAAAAATAATAATAATAATAAATGCTCCCAAAGGCGTCCTTAGCCTGTAAGCGTTTTTCAGGTTTCAAATAAATAAACTCATCACAAAATAGGAAAGAGACAATATATTTTCTATCTGCTTCATCATTTGTGTCATCATCATGGTAATATGTGCCGCGGTTCATACAAGGCTTTGCCCGTTATGTTGCCTTCAAGCTTCTCAAAATACAAAAATAAAGTGAAATAGTATAATAAACTAATAAAAATATTGTCTGACATACATGTTTTTTTTTCTATAATACAGTACAATAGTACAGTATGATCTTCAATGGGAATCCACTCTTCTAGAAACTGCACAGGAACTGGGGTGAATATCTAATCTGCGGTCAGATCTGCGACGGCTGCATAAATCCGACCGTCAGCCATGGATTTCTGACATTGGTTCTGCAGCAAATACAATTTGGAGTTTTCTGACATGTATTTTCTGCCATGTGAACAAACCCTTAGCACAAAAAAAACGCAACAAAACCGCATGTATTACCGTAGATGCTGTTTTTGCTGCTGATCGGATTTCACCCTCTCCATTGCAAAGGTTGAAATCTGCAAGAGAAATCCGCAGTATAAATGGACACGCAGTGCGGCACCCTTCCCGCTGTGTTTTTTCTTAGGCAGCGTTATGGACGAAAATTCAGGAATTCTCATCCACTTTGCTGCTCGAAAATCCACGACGGCAATCTGCAGCTAATCCGTCACCTGTGACTCTGGCCTTAGACTGATTGTGGCCATTTCTGTGTGAATAAGATGAAATAAAAAGTTTAAAGGGGTTGTCCGCAAGTAGAAAGACATGGCCGCTTCTAGAAATCTCTTTAGTATCCATGAGTATGTCAGGTATTGTAGCCTTGTTACACCCAAGTAAATAGAGATGAACTGCAATACCAGACACAGCCTGTGGACAGGTGTGGCGCTGTTTTTGGAAGAAAGCAGCCACGTTTTTCTGTAACAACAAAACTGCAGATACACTATAAGGCCTTATGCACAAGGCTGTATTTTTGGTCTTTGTCTGATCCGTATTTTTGCAGATTGCACACAGGCCCATTAATTTCAGTGTGCTGTCCGCATCCGTGTAACCAGGTCGCAAATCGTAGAACCTGTCCTATTCTTGTCTGTTTTGCAGACAAGAATATATATATATTTTTTTTACAGTAGGAGAAGTGAAAATTGCAGGATGCACACAGACCACATCCGTAAAATGGATACGGTTGTGTGCAGGAGGCCTAATAACTGTGACTTCAATACACCTTCATCTCCTCCTTCTCTTCCCTCCATGTCTTACTCACAGGGTCCAGGGAGCTGAGATAGGAGGTGCTGTTTGGAGGGGTTTTCTTTCTTCCCCCATGACCTTCTTTGATTACAAACGTAGTGGCTCAGCTGAATTAGGCCCAGTTCACAAGAGGCCAAGGGACATCTATGGATACGTTTAGTACATGTCCATAATGGCCCCCTGGCCTCTTTATACATCAGTATACCACAAAAAAAGTATGACATTTCATAGTACACTACACTATTCTAGATCACGGAGCCTGGGTAAAAATCATATAAGATAAGATAATCCTTTAATAGTTCCACCATGGGAAAATTCACAGTGTTACAGCAGCACAGATACTACAAAAACTCCAAAATAAAGGCCTTACAGCACAGGGTACAGATACAAAAATAAGGGATATAGATATCACAGCTCATAGAATTCAGTCTCTGGATGGAATGATATCCACAGGAACCTGAGGGCAGTGCGACGAGTGCCGTCTATCTTCGCTTGGGTCGGTGTTGGTTGTGCAGCCTAACAGCAGGAGGGAGGAATGACTTCTAATAGTGCTCCTTCTCAAACTTGGGGTGAAGCAGTCGGTCACTGACGATACTGCCCAATGCTATCACGTTCTCGTGCATAGGATGGGAGTTATTCTCCAGCATGGAGATCCGCTTGGATAGTATTCTTCTCTCACCAACCACCTGCACTGGTTCTAGGGGGTTCCCCAGGACAGAGCTGGCCCTTCTAATCAGTTTGTCAAGTGTCTTCCTATCCCTGGTTGAGATGCTGCTACTTCAGCAGGCCACTCCAAAGAAGAGGCCCTACAGCCTAAGCAGGTAAAGCATGCTGTTACCCTTTCTGTATAGTGCGTCCATGTTATCTGCCCAGTCTAGCTCATTATTCAGGAGTACACCCAGGTACCTATGAGTGTTGACTATCTCAATGTCCATACCCTGGATGTCCACTGGTTTAGGAGGATGTCTTTGCTTGCAGAAGTCCACAACCATCTCCTTAGTCTTCCCAGCATTATTCCTAAGGTGGTTCTGCTGGCACCAATCCGCAAATTTCCAAGTCGGTTTTCTGTATTCGATGTCGTCCTTGTCTGTGATGAGGCATACTATTGCCGAGTCATCAAAGAACTTCTGTAAGTAGCAGCTAGATGAGTTGTACCTGAAGTCTGCAGTGTATAGTGTGATGAGCAAAGGAGCAAGAACTGTACCCTGAGGTGCCCCTGTACTACAGATCACCGTGTCTGACACACAGTTCCGGGCTTGCACATACTGAGGTTGGTTTGCCAGGTAGTCTAGGATCCAATTGGAGAGGTGGTGGTCCACTCCCACAAGATCCTGCTTGTTTCTTAGTAGCCCTGGCTGTACGGTGTACAGATGCAGCGTACTCAAGTTGTGTGCAATAGGTGTTTCTGGGTGATGTAGTGCAATATACACTAACCTGGTACGGCTGACTCTCTGCAAGGGCAGGTATAGGTAGAAATAGTTTGTGACGCCAGTGCCAAGTAAACGGTGGCACGCCGTTTGCGGATGCAGGAATAAATGGAGGAAACGTAGTCTTAAAACAGAACTCCAACTTTAGTAGTTTTCCAAGCAGAGACAATAATGGAAATGCAGTTCCTTAGCATACAGTCGATTTTGCAATTCGGTCGATGCAGGCAATTCAGTTATAGCAGGGTAATTACAGAGTGTTGAACACAGGACTTGCAGCACAGGAGCTTGCACTCTAATTCTGTCTGATCCTGGAATACAGCAATTCTTCACCAAGGCCCATTAACCTAATTCTGGCTTTATATCCTTGGCTATGGCTTTTATCAGTACCTCCTCTGTCTTTCTGAGTACCTCTGGCTTTCCTGATCTTTGCCTCTGTCTCTCTCAGCTTCTGAATGGTTCCTCAGGCTCTTAGTCTACGGTATTCCTGCTTCTGCATATGGGAATTCAGGAGGGAATCTTCTCCTGAACAACAGGCTTCAGGCCTGGACTTGTCTCGGACATTGTCTAATCTCCAACTGTAGATTACAGATACTAGACTCCGTCTCCCCTGCACTTCCCTGTCTGGCCTTATATAAACTAGGGCTCTCTAGCTCCCTCTAGCGACTAGAAGCTGGAATGACACCCCTGCAGGCCTGTACATGCAAGTTTCACAGCAACAGGGAAATACATAACATTACATTACATGACATTTTATAAAACTGACATATAACAACTTCCCCATAATTAGGAGGGACGACAGCACACCAAGTGACACTTTGGTAGTGACGGGTATTACAGTTCCCGTACACTACATACCCCACTGCTTTAAGCTGAGTACGACCTCGTACTCCATCATGGGTTGCCCAACTGGAATCTCTACCTGAAACAGAAAAAAGAGACATGCAGGCATACATACATGTAATTCAGCTGCATTTACATTCATATCAGGTCCAATTGGCAAAGGTGAAGTGTGGTGACAAGGGGCGTCGTTCTCTTCTCTCAGGATAATGAATGGAACGGGGGCGCTGACCTGGCACAGCGTAACATTATAACCAGGATAGTCCATGACAATGAATAAGTCCATGATAAAACAGTAGAAAACGGTATAAAAGTTCTTGGAGGCTCAAAGAACAAACATGAGTCTGTACCCAGGTTATTTCTTATTAAATCACAGAGGCTCTCATGCGGTGGAGTCCATATCTGGGCACAATACTTTTAAAAGAATAAGAATCTCAGAGGCTCAGGTACTTTTGAGTCTGTCTCCGGGCACGGTTCCTTAGTATGAAGTTGCACAACAAACGGACAGCAAAGACAAGTGCTGTAATACCCCTGATCAACCTGAAAAGGGGGTGAAGGGTAAAAGGTGCAACAAAGGAACAGGCACAACTTGGCGTGGGGTAACAAAAGCAGGCAGGAGGTCCTGGAAACAAACGTGGCCTTGTTAGCTTTGTTATTTCAGTGGTCAACACCTACCACTGAGCCGTGGACAAACTGGCAGCCGCAACAAAGGACCAGAAACATAGGACTCCTGTCCTGAAAGGGTTAACATCACTTCTGGTGAAATCAATCAAAGGCCTAGCAGGCTGATTCACAGTGAAATATTGTAATCACTTGGCTCCGCTGGCAAGTACCGTCTGTAGTAGTCCTCTACAGGAGGATGTGCCCACATAACTGTATCAGGGGGCAGCTGTAAGGTAAAGGGGCCCCTAATAGGTATTGGCCCCATAGGCCTAGGGGTGAACCCTCTGATGGACCGTGCCGGCCCTGGCATGATCACTGCAGGGTGTGACGTGCTTGGCACCGCCGCAGCAAGCGGTCCGGTGCTCTGGGTGCAGCAGTTTACGGCAATCGCGGGTCCGGTCTGGGGCACTGACGGAGCGGTGGCAACAGAAGGCGGTCGGCGGGTGGTGACAGGCACCCTTACCTCATCCTTCCTCGGCGGTGTCTGGATCCTGGCGGTGTATGTCTTGCGCAACTCCCGCAACTTCTCCTCCAGCCGGACGATCTGCTCACCGATGCTGTCTGTGTCGGAGTCGCTGTCCTCTGCTGGCGCCGCCGGCGCAGGTACAGTCACCGATGACGCGGACTCGGCCTCTGCAGGTTCTGGCGATGCGTCTGGTCTCTGTCCCATCCGGATGTTCTGGAAGGTAGCACTAAGTCCTCTTAACTGCTCCAGCTCAGATATTGTCTTCTCCCGACGAGGCAGCTCGGGGGAAGGGTAAGGGCTCACCCATTTTTCCAACACGGTTGGCTGCCAGAAGACGTTTGGCCCAATGAAGGAGCTCCGCTCCTGAAAGGCGTGATGGGCCGGCTCTGGAGAGCGTTCCGGTTCTCGCTCGCAGCCAGAGTAGTCTTCTCTTTCTTCTGCCTCCCAGTCCTCAGGTGCTCGCTTGGGACGGGTCACAGCAGTCGCATAAGGGCCTCGTAGGCTCTCGGCAGGGGTGTACTCCACTTCCTCTCCCTCGCGGAGGCTGTGTTGGTACGAAGGGAGGTAGTCTCTTTTGACAGACCTTCGATTAACATAGAGGTCTCTGCCAGTTAGATAGTCCTGAATAAACCCTTAGCCACGGGGTTTGTCAAATGACAGCACCACTCCCTTTCTCCTTTCCAGGCGGGGTTGGGTGTGCGTATGTTTCTCATGTATGGTCTTGGTTAGTTCCTCATAGACAATTTTAGTCTTTGTATTCCGCTTGATAGCGGCCTCTCGGATCTCCGCCATCAGGGAGGACCATTTGAAAGATGGTTGGAAAAAGTCCCTCCACGAGCCATAGTAGGGCTCGGGTTCTTTCTCCCTTGGGCGGCAGGCGGGTTGCTCCGGTCCCGGAGCGTAGGCCGGTGGAGCCTCTTCTGGCTCTACACCGATGTCTTTCATCTTTTCAATTTCAGGTGCGGACGCTGCAGCAACACTCTGCTCACAATCCAACATGCTCGATCCTTCTGAGGAGAGCGATAGGGTCGCGTCAATTAGAGTAGCCAGCTCCTCCCACTGCACTGGGGGGCCGCCCCCCAGGTATTCCAGTATATGGAAGGCGGTGTCCATGCTGGCAGACATGCAAATGTCCAGATAAGCCGTGGCGCCTGCCCTTGACCTTCTTCCCGCTTTTTCCTCAGAAAGGCGCCAATTTTTCCCGCCTTTTCGGGATGAAGGTGACGCAGCAGTAAATTCAGCAAGCTCAGCGGCCATCTTTAGGTGCAAACGCTGTCTATTCACTGACAGCAAGCAGGATCGTAAAAAGTCCACAAAACCACATTCCAATGAGGCGATTTTCTTCCTCTGTGCAGCGCAACACTGCACAGCGCTTTTTAGAAGTTTTGGGTACACTTTGGGTATGATTTTCAGTCCACAAAGTCCACTTGAATAAACAGGCAAATTGTCACTTTGGTCACAGGGCAACTGTATAAGGCACAAAGTTCACGCTTCTTGCACTAGAAAGCGTGCGTATCCTGTTCGTGACGCCAAAAGAGAGGTGCAGCGTACTCAAGTTGTGTGCAATAGGTGTTTCTGGGTGATGTAGTGCAATATACACTAACCTGGTACGGCTGACTCTCTGCCAGGGCAGGTATAGGTAGAAATAGTTCGTGACGCCAGTGCCAAGTAAACGGTGGCACGCCGTTTGCGGATGCAGGAATAAATGGAGGAAACGTAGTCTTAAAACAGAACTCCAACTTTAGTAGTTTTCCAAGCAGAGACAATAATGGAAATGCAGTTCCTTAGCATACAGTCGATTTTGCAATTCGGTCGATGCAGGCAATTCAGTTATAGCAGGGTAATTACAGAGTGTTGAACACAGGACTTGCAGCACAGGAGCTTGCACTCTAATTCTGTCTGATCCTGGAATACAGCAATTCTTCACCAAGGCCCATTAACCTAATTCTGGCTTTATATCCTTGGCTATGGCTTTTATCAGTACCTCCTCTGTCTTTCTGAGTACCTCTGGCTTTCCTGATCTTTGCCTCTGTCTCTCTCAGCTTCTGAATGGTTCCTCAGGCTCTTAGTCTACGGTATTCCTGCTTCTGCATATGGGAATTCAGGAGGGAATCTTCTCCTGAACAACAGGCTTCAGGCCTGGACTTGTCTCGGACATTGTCTAATCTCCAACTGTAGATTACAGATACTAGACTCCGTCTCCCCTGCACTTCCCTGTCTGGCCTTATATAAACTAGGGCTCTCTAGCTCCCTCTAGCGACTAGAAGCTGGAATGACACCCCTGCAGGCCTGTACATGCAAGTTTCACAGCAACAGGGAAATACATAACATTACATTACATGACATTTTATAAAACTGACATATAACAACTTCCCCATAATTAGGAGGGACGACAGCACACCAAGTGACACTTTGGTAGTGACGGGTATTACAGTTCCCGTACACTACACAGAGCATAGTTTTAAGCCTATGGTTGACGTATGTGACTGTAATGACAGCTGTCTCAGGCCTCCCTTTAACAAAAACATTGGGAACTTTTATGTAATGAATGTTTTACCCACTAGAGGGACCCATGTGTTGTGTTCCAGAGCTGAGATTTGCTCTCTGATTTTCATTCACTTAAAGGGACTCTGTCACCACTTTCTAACCCCCCCTTTTAAAAGTATTGTTCTCTCCATGGCGCCCTTGTGATTACAAAGGTGTTGTTATAACATAAATTCGCCGTCTCGTTTTGATAAAAATACCTTTTATCTAACCTGTCAATCTTGTGGATAAGGTGCCCAGGGCGTTTCTGAAGGTCTGAAGCTGCCGCCCGCTGCCGCCGCCGTTGGTGCCCAGCTCCTCCCCTGATCCTTTCAGCGCCGCCTGAATGTAAAGAAATCCGCCTCCGGCTCTCGCTCAGTGCCCCCTCCTCCTTTTCAAAGATCCCGCGCGTGCGCACAGGCCTGTGCCTGATGCGCCCGTGCGGACATTTAGAATCAGCCTCATTGAGCGAAGTGCGCATGCGCGCACTTCGCTCAACCTCCTCATAAGACGAGCACTGCAGCCAGCCACTCAGAGCCTGCCAAGCGCTGTATGGAGCCGCAGGCTCTGAGTGGCTGGCTGCAGTGCTCGTCTTATGAGGAGGTTGAGCGAA
Source organism: Bufo bufo (assembly GCF_905171765.1). NCBI lineage: Eukaryota > Metazoa > Chordata > Amphibia > Anura > Bufonidae > Bufo > Bufo bufo. The sequence continues at coordinate 784,930,078 of NC_053390.1, read as the reverse complement.
GTGCGCGCATGCGCACTTCGCTCAATGAGGCTGATTCTAAATGTCCGCACGGGCGCATCAGGCACAGGCCTGTGCGCACGCGCGGGATCTTTGAAAAGGAGGAGGGGGCACTGAGCGAGAGCCGGAGGCGGATTTCTTTACATTCAGGCGGCGCTGAAAGGATCAGTGGAGGAGCTGGGCACCAACGGCGGCGGGCGGCAGCTTCAGACCTTCAGAAACGCCCTGGGCACCTTATCCACAAGATTGACAGGTTAGATAAAAGGTATTTTTATCAAAACGAGACGGCGAATTTATGTTATAACAACACCTTTGTAATCACAAGGGCGCCATGGAGAGAACAATACTTTTAAAAGGGGGGGGGTTAGAAAGTGGTGACAGAGTCCCTTTAAACTCCCCTGGGAGAAGATCTGGAGAAGTGACAGTATGGTATGATGGCGTGACACTGATTCCTAATGAGCTTGCTATCTAGCTACAGGAACAGACTGGCCATAGACCCTACAGGCAAATTTCTTGGTGGGCCGATGCTTAGGGGGCAGCCTGGGGCCTCCTCATGTCCGTCATCTGGGTACATAATGATTTGATGCTCTCAGCATTAATTAATGCTAGGAGCATCAGATACTTATGCCCCTGGCAGCCATGCACAGGTGCCCTCCTGAATTCAACTGTATCTCCATCCTCAGGACAGTGATACAGTTGAATACTGCGATGTAAGTGGCAGTATTTTGTACTGCACTAAGGTACTGCTGGCCCTGTCTACTTCTGTTGCCCCTGCCAACTTATCTTGCCCCCTCCTTCTGTTAGTCTGGATCCGCCTATGACATAGGACCATTTTTAGATTTTTTTCCAGGGCCACTTTGTTTCCAGTCCGTTCCTGTCTAGCTAAAACATGCAGTCTAGTGTGAGACCACCTGGGGAGGGGGCAATAGCCAGCACAGAGGAGGGGTCCACTACGAAATGGACACTAGAAAATTATTACAATATCTGGAACAGTACCATAAGACACTTTGAATCCCTCGTAAGGTATCACTGTCTGCCCAGGATGCTATGCTGTTGAGGACCCTGTGACTGTGAGTGCTTCGGTTTTGTTGTAGAATATGGAAACGTGACTGTGTCAGTTGTGAGACAGGAATGCTGAGGCCTATACCTACTCTAGCAGTGGCCTAGCCTGAGATCTATAGAGAGAGGGCTGTAAGGAGGACCTATTTTACTGTATGCCTAAGGAGTGGTATATGTTGCAGCCTTCTGTCAGAGCTTGTGCTCCCGATATGCAGTATACCTCTTACATGTATGACATGATGTAAACATAGCCATAAAGGGGGTTATCCATGTATTCATTTTTCCTTTTCCCTGTGTTTCACTTGGCAGGCCTTGCAACTTACTATTGTACAGTACATGTGCTACTTTTTCTGTCTCACTTCAGAGATAGGGAGAGCAGTCTCATGGCTGTGTCCTCTGTGGAGCAACTTTATAAATGGTTTAGCAGCCACAAATACTGGCTTTGGACTTCATTGCATTTTGCTTGGAGGTAAACCTCAGGTCCCTAGTCATACTGGAAAGAAACTTATACTAATCTGTTAAAGGACTACTTCCCATAGTGGGTATTGTAGAACCATATTGTGAGAGAATATTGCCTTGTGAGAATGTAGTGCATCACCAAGGCTGGACTAGATTAAAGCATCACCATACTAAGTGTATCTGGATGTGATACGTGGAGATCACCTTGTTTGTTTCCCCAGAAGTTTTCGAGAACTGTGCCTGCTTTTGTAAATACGTGTATTTGCACTTTACCAATAGTTTCAGTAAGGGTTCATTCACACGTCCGCAAAAGGGTCCGCACCCGTTCCGCAATTTTGCGGAACGGGTGCGGACCCATTGATTCTCTATGGGCCCGGACGTGAAGCGGAGAGCACACTATGTGCTCTCCGCTTCCGCATTTGCAGAGCGCGGCCCCGAACTTCCGGGTTTCGGCCTCGAACTTCCGGTCCGCAGCTCCGCAAAAGATAGAACATGTCCTATTCTTGTCCGCAGCTGTGGACAAGAATAGGCATTTCTATAGGGGGTGTGTTGCGGATCGTGAAGGGTCCATTCACGGACGTGTGAATGGACCCTAAAGCCGTAGTTACTGGTTTCATAAAAGCTGGCATTTTCATTCTATGTTCTTGCACACTCCCCGCATCTGTAATACCCCAGAGTGGTATTACCACCTTTTACACCCCTCTACTATCTTCTACGGTTGATCCAATTTCATCATGTGTATTTATTCTAGGTCTTGCAAAATGTGTGTCTCTATTTCTATGCAAATGTACTGTTCAAGTGTAATGTACCTGGTTCACCAGCAGATGGCGGCATCTGTGGCAGAGCTAGTTTTCCCTGGAATTGAACCTTCTTCCCATTCTAGCCCTCTCTAGAGAGGGAGGAGTTCTAGTTAGTGAAGGTCAGTCTAGCCTTCCCCTCTTAGGGGACAGGTGTGTGTCTAGACTCAGTACCCCCTGCAAGGGGAAGGGTGTGCAAGCCAGCAGAGCTGACCTTCAGCTCTTCTGGGAATAGAGGCCCAAGCTGCAAGACTCACAAGCCAGGAGTGAAGTTCCCTGGATAAAGATAAAGACAGACCAGACTACAGACAGCTAAGTTCAGCAGAAAGGAAAAGTTTCTATTTAATCCCGACAGCACACCAGAGCTAGAGAAAGTGACAGATGTAGCAGAGCCGAATGTGTTTGCCTACCAGAATTTAAGCCAAAGCCTGCTGGTAACAAAGATAAAGTTTGGAAGATTGTTCCTCTGATGCAAGTTTTTTACAAATAAAGCTGTTTTCAATGTTAATACAAGTCTGGACTCAATTCATTCCTTCATCAACTCATCCCTTGCTCTGCAGCAGGCGACCACGCCTGGGGTTACAGGATATCCAGGTAGGAGCACCGTGACAAGTGTACAGCCACACCTAAAGGGACATTATAGGCAACCCTTACACCACTTTGGCATTCCTACACCTGGGTACCACTAACACCGTCTACTTAGGGGGACTAAGTCCCTCGTTGCTAAAATGCAACTGGCATCACGACAAACTTTCAAAAAGAACCCTCTTTAACCATCTTAGAGGGGACCCCAACCAGTGTTGTGGTCATCTCCGCGCGGCTGCCCGCCACACATCCCTCCTTTCCACCCCACAATGCTCCAACCTCAAGGACACCCCAACTGCCACCAAGCAGGAGATCTCCAAACCAGGGTGTTTCCCCCGAGGGGAAGGAAGGGTGTGACCCTCTCTTCCCAGCGTGGAGAGCATTGGAGCAGGGGGATTGCCACCGTGAGTACTACCACTTCCATCCTCTCTACCTCACACCTTCCCTGAGGGCTGCTGTAATATGCTACATGACATTTCATATTAGACTGCTTAGTCTTCTCCCCCGGCCTTGTCAATCAGAAAGTATAGGAAGGGTCTGGCAGAGAAATAAAGAGGAGCAAGGGTGCACAGAATGGCATGGGCCTGTCCTTGGTGAACTTAACTGCTCATTTGCATATGGATTAAAAGTACTTTTTCTCCAGATCTCTAAGTGAAAGGTATCATTGCATTCAGCTGAGCTAGTCCTACTATAGAGACGGCCTTAGTGCATTATCTAAGTACCCTGGTGAAAGTAGACTGCTTATTGGTAACCCCTGGCACCCAGCATCCCCCGTGGCACATACCAGTCTACTCAGTAGCTACACCCCTTCTAATATATTATTTAACCATAGCCAGTCTTTCGACAGAGCTACTATAAATGCTCCATTTTTGGACTTTCACCAATGTTAATGCCATGCAGTCACCCAGTCTGTGATGTAGCGTATCATGCATACTTCAATACATCCAGAATTTACAGTAATATCATATTTCTTGAGGAAACTTGTAATTTCCTCCTTGGGTTACCCTTCTTTATATAACTTTTTTTATGTATGGAAGGATATCTCATTTCATAAGACAAGCACATTTTGGTGAGATCACTCTATGTATAAAATCCAACCTTGCCCGAACATCAGTCCCCATCTAGTGTCGGCTTACAAGCTGGGGTGAAATTCTGTGCATTCATGCATCAGTGCAACCCTGTAGGTGATCTATCTGTCAAGACGTCAGAAAGCAACCTAACTCTCAACATGACAGATAGGTACAATAAGGAACGTAGGACTTGAGGTGTGAACCAGTCACTTTTCGAATGTAGAAAGATCCCTGTAGGCATCTCAACAGATTTTCATAATAACGCATAACCTCAATAAATAGGGTTCCAGCTACTACTGGGTGGCCCACGAAAAAGTAGCCCGCCTCCAGCGATAGTATGACAAGATGAACGAGCAAGTGGATTGTTTTTTTTTTAATTACCCACAAGTCACAATAGATGCTGAAAGTGGTCCCCGTTCAGGACTCTGCATCTTTGGGCACGCCGGATTGTGTTGGCTGATACTTCTTGTGATGCTGCGGATGGTGTTTGTGATGTTCTCCTTGAGTTCATCCAGGGGATGTGGATTGTTAGCGGACACTTTCTGTTTTAAAAGTCGCATGTGGACAAATCTGGGGAACGTGGTGACTAGAACCCCTTGCTCACAGTTCGCTCCTCCGTAAACCGTTCATGAACCTGTGCCAGTGATGTCCATGAGGTGCGTCAGGTTGCCCCATATTGTTGGAAAAAGCAGGACATTTTTTTCTTCTGCTGCATCACTGTTGAAGAGCTGCAAGCAGTATCAGCCAACATAATCCGACGTGACCAAAGATGCATAGACGTGAATGGAGACCACCTTCAGCATCTTTTGGTGAGGTGGGCAACAACTAAAAAAGTCCTACATGACCGGAGCAGTATTGTTACTATCAGAGACTACCGTCTAGGACAGTTTTGGCGAACCTATGGCACGGGTGCCAGAGGTGGCACTCAGAGGGCACCCACACCCTGGAAAAAGTCTATGGTGTACCAATATGCCTTAGACTTCTCCGGCCATTAATCAGTGCAGGACGCACTATGAACGGCACAGGCAGTGCATTAAATGTAGGCAGGCTGTTATAGCTAAATGATAAAGTACTTGGAAGATATACTATATTGGACTGTTGTATTCAGGGTAAATTGCCGTGTTGGCACTTTATGATAAATAAGTGGGTTTTGGGTTACAATTTGGGCACTTGGTCTTAAAAAGGTTCACCATCACTGGTCTAGGATGTCCATATATTGTAATAGGGCAAAGGAAAAAAGTTTGATGGGACAATCTTAAGGCCAAAATTGCTGGTTTTTTTATGGGGATAAAGAAGCATTCCAGCTATTAACAGATATATCCTAACCATGGGGCGGATGGCAAATGTAATGTCAATAGGGTCATGAGCACAATCTCTAGAATGGAGGACATCCAGGCAACATGCTGGTGGGGAAGACTTGTATGAAGAGATGGCAAAAAAAATCATACTGCTTCTCCATATAATGCTATAGGAAAGCAGCCAGATGTTGGACCCCATTTTCTCAAATTTGTCACATATCCCATAGTTTTAACCATTTATATGGGTTCTTTTACCATGAGCAATTTCCGCACCATCGACATATACAAGTGGCTCAGTGCTCCCTTTTCCACAGCTGATGGAAACCAAATGAGGACCAAATGACCATTACTGTGATTGTTTGTCCCCCATACAGTTTGCATATTGTTGGCAGCACATCCCGTTTACAGTGGCCAATGAGAATGCTGACTAAAGATAATATTTAGGCTGGCACAGTAGATCCGTTTTCTCGTCTATCGACTATTGAGCATTTTACACAGTCCAATGATTGGGAAAGTGCTTTGTTTTTGGCTGATCATTGACCAATGTAAAAGGCCCCTTTAAAGGGCTTTTGGTCCCACGTGGTACAGAGGTGGTATCTCAAGGCTGTTTCCTGTATCAAGCCCTTTGTGGACAGAATATAGAAAGATGCTACCATTTGCAGTATAAATTAGTGTAACATGGCACCAGTTCTAAGTTACCATACTAGGAAACTACCCTCACATAGAAGAAAAAAGGCAGCTCTCACCTGCTCCTCTTTGCCGTGAACACAGAACCAGCTCCTGGACCCGGCTGCCTTGTATATTCAAACACAAAACGTAGAGTCCAGCTCAATCTTGTAGCAAAGAGGAATACTTTATTGAAGCGATAAAAACTTCCTGTACAGGACAGTCTCGTCTTGACGTCTCTACATTTTACGTAGGAAACTACCCTCTATGAAGACCATAGCTCCTATACACCATATCGGCTGGGATTATCCAGTTGGGACAACCAATTAAAATGGGTTTTCTAGGTGAAAAATCTATCTGCTAAAGTGAAGTCTATTTAGGTATAGACTACCCCTGACCTGAGTCTTTTCCTCCATAACTGCTACAAAATACATTGCAATGAGGTACCACTGCGCTCTCTTTGGTCTGATGCAAATAAAATATACTGTATTTCATGGAGGATTTGAAATAAAGATAACAAAAGAGTAGCGTTAATTCTAGATTGACTTTAATTCTGACGTTTCAGTGCGCCAAAGGACCTTGGTCACATAGTCACTAGAGAAAGGAGGCAAGAGGCATAAGCTGAACACCGTGGCACAGCGGAAAGTGCTGCGGGGAAGGGTGAGTGTGGGATAAGGCACGTGTCCCTACAGCGCGACACACACCCTTTCCGCTCTGCCACGGGGTTCACCTTATTCCTCTTGCCTCCTTCCTCCTGTGACTCTGTGACCAAGGTCCATTGGAGGGCCGAATCATCAGAATTAAAGTCACTCTAGAATTAACGCCACTCTTTTGTTATACTGTATTTCATGGAGGATTTGTAAAAATGATATTTTATTTGCATCACACCAAAGAGAGTGTCGTAGTACCTCGTTACAATTGATTTGGGATTATATAAATTTCTCTTTGGACATTGAGCGAAACCCAACACTGCTCTATGCTACAAAATTGCTCTGTATCTCAGTAGAATATCTCCCTAGGAAGAATCATTGAGAAGGTAAGGAGATTCCTGGCAATGCTATTTGGGAAAGTTTTCCAAATTGATCTCCTTAAAAAAGGAACACAAGTTACACAACTAGCTTGCAAATTGTCGATCTGTTCTGATGAGGTCAAAAAAGGCTGAAACAGATCTGCTCATTGATGGGTGTCTCTGGTCAGAGCTGATACATGAGTCAAGTTCTAAGACTTCTTTTGAAGTTGGAGGATAGTCATCTACAGGGCACTTTACAGACAGTTGTCTTGCTTTTGGATGAGTACTATTTGCTGCAGTTATTGCTGGTAAAGATTAGCTTTGCATTTTTTCAAGTCAATGGTTGACCTCCATATTTCGAAAAAGTATTTTAGAACTTCATTTGCCCTCACTGCCATTGGCAGATCAATACGCTGTAGGTGGCTACTATGAGCACAGGAGAAATCTTTATTTTTGCTTGGATTATTTCTGTGTTACCCAGTTTCCCCCTCCCCACTACGACGTGCTGCACAGCTGCCACCTCTTGAGTCAGATTCGGCAATGGGCAGAACAGGAATTTTGTCAGACTGACAGACTACATGGTTTTTATCAGTAGGCTTGGAGGTTATTTGTGAAATCCTCCAGGCATGAGAAGGACACATGAGATCCTAGGGGTGGACTATATCTGCAGTACAATAGGAAGACTGGTCCTGTCCATATGTCATTTCATGTGGGCTGGGATCAAGATACAGGAGAAGTATTCAACATGTACAATAGGAATCCCTTCCGACTGAGATTGCTGAGAAATATTAAAGATTGGATTAAAGACCATAAAACAACTAACTTTTTTACTACAATATTTGCAAATATCAGCAAACTCCAATTTACATTGGATACAAATTACAAAGGTCATTAAATGCAAATTCCAAAAATGAAAATATGAACTAAACATACAAAATATAAAAAAAAACATGAAAATGAATGTAAAATTTTGTCACCTTGATGTAACTTCCAGGAAGATCTAGTTTTCTCACTAAAGTTAATGGGGTTATTCTAGGCTCCTGAACTATCCTCAAGACAGGATATGGGAGAATGGGAGCTGAGCTGCAGTAACCCAATATGGCCACTACACTTTGTATGGAGCTGTGCTTCATATTTCTTGTTTATTCAACTGTCTGATAGTTGCATAATTCAACCTTACTGTCATTGCTGTGGGTAACTGAGTACCAGAAGAGACTGTTAGGGGGGTACCTTTAGATGAAGTCCAGTTCTGCTGTTTTGTATCCAGCCAGTGTCGTTACAAATTAAAAACAAAAACAAAACTGTAGAGTTTAGAAATATGGAATATTTGTGTAGTAAAGCCATGGGAAAGTCATGGGAAATATATAATCACATACACACTGTAAAACTGTGTATGGTAAAGTACTGGAGGGGGTGTATATCTCATCCAGAATGCTCAGATGGGTGAGGTAAAGAGAATCCAGAAAGCTGTATATCAACAAAGTATAGTTTGCTGAGGCATTTTGTAGCACTGTGGCCTTCTCTCAGCTCACCAAGCACAGCGCCATCCATTTGATTGCGGCTGTGCTTGGTATCGCAGCTCAGCCCCATGCCTAGGTCATGTGACCGATAAACTTGACGACACATGGTGGGCACCTCTGCCTTCTCAAACAGCTGATCGGCCGTTCAGAGGATAGGTCATCAGTAGAAAAAAAAAAACTCTCGGAAAACCCCTTTATGTTATTTCATGGGCTGGATTTTAATGGAATGGCATGTAGGTTGGTAGTGGGATGTGCCATTCCCTCCCACACTCCAGTACAAGGTATTCCCCTAGCCTGAGACAAACCCAGGTGTAGATGCTGGACTCTTTACTATGGGGAAAAATAGAAGCCTCAGAAGCTCATTCCTGGTCAGTGCCTGGAAGCTGCATGACCTGTGGTGGCTGTACACAGCCCGATCCCTCCTGTGTTTGGAGTACCTAGGTGAGGTAACCTGATTTATAGTTAGCACACAGAGGGGCAAGGCGATTCATTTTGTTTATGTCACATACATTTTGATGCTTAAAAGTGACTTATGAAAAGTTGTTTGGACTTTTAACCCACAAAATCTGAGAGTCTGTCATTGTCAACCCCACCACAAGCACATTGACCCGAGGCAACATGTTTCCATTGAACGTCACAAAATAGATCATCAGATTGGAGATTCACAGGTCTGGTAAATGGGGCACTGCAAAATTAGATTTTCTACAACATGAATGATTATCATCATTATCCATTTGTGTTTTCCCATAACAGTGTATAGCAGACACCACTCTCTGTGTACACCACTGAGCAGTGGTGTACACAGATTTCATAGGGCCCCATTAGAATACTTAGTATGGGGCCCCTGCTGCACCCAATTTAACAGTACGCATGCAACAATCACTCCTAGGCAACGCAAAGCGTTGTTCCCAAGATTTCTGGCAAATTAACTTTTTTTTATGAAGCGGAAGGAAGAAATTTAAATTAAACCAAAAACTGTAATAAAAAATTTGCCCTCTGCCTCTTCCACTTTATCTGACTCCTATGTTGGAAAACGTAGAATAGGGGCTTCATAAATACGGCGTTCATTCTGAGCAGAATATTTCTCAATGTATTTACACCAGACAACTGGCAAAAATGCATTGATAAATCTTCTTCCATTCAATTACAAAGCTGTCTGCCTGCAGCTACCACTAGGGGGAGCTCAGTATATAGTAATGTATACAGTTACCATTTACTGGAAGGCAAAACAATCTCTTTGCATTGAGCTCACCCTAGTGACGGCTGCAAGAAAATGCAGTGTTTTCTTGTCAGGAGAAATAGAAAGGGACAGATTAACTATTGAAAATGCAGCCATTTTACAACATCACCTAGCGGCAGGCAGCCATTTTACAAATCATCTACAGACAGGCAGCCATGTAAATACACAGATTAATGTACTTACTGTAATAACCACAATAAAAATCATGATTCCACCACTAGTCCTATTTGCTTATCACAGGCCTGTTCAACCTGCGGCCCTCAAGCTATTGCAAAACTACAACTCCCAGCATGCCCGAACAGCCTACAGCAGGGCAATGTGGAAGTTGTAGTTTTACAACAGCTGGAGGGCCGCAGGTTGAGCTTGCATGCTTTATCACATGAATGTGTCCTGTGTGCTGACCCAGAACATGTATGTTACTGAATGTCATCACATGACTGCTGCTATGTTTCAGTTAGGCCATGGATACATTACACAGGACTGATGCATGGTCTATACCATTCTACTGCATATAGGAGTTCAACCACCTGAAATAAGAAAGGTATGTATGCAGAATTTTAAATACATGTATATTAGAAAATAGTATGATTTCCTATTGTATAAACAAATGAATGAAAAAATTAAAACCTTTAAAACATGACTTTAAAAATTTTGCGCAAATGCCGTTGAAAAAAGGAAATCAAACGTGGCGTATTCAAATGATAAATGTGGCCCTAGGTCTATCACAGATGGAATTGGCAGGAAATTTCTTCTTGCGTGAACCACTAAAAAAAGAGGTCCTTCAGCAGCTGCAGTGTGTATTATTTCCATGCCCCTGCTGCTTCAGAACCTCATGATCTAAACCTAAAAGTGACGAAGGATAAGGATGTCTCTTACACATCAAAAAGAGATTCTGCAGCAGTAGGGCGCAGTGTCTCAAATATTTTAGGAAATTGGGGGGGCATCTATCAAGGTTTTTATGACACAGTAGTGGCGTAATAAAGTCCCAAATTTTGTAGCATGCCAAAAGTTGAGACTTTTGGCCCTTTACGCCACTTTTCTAAAGTGCAGGGAGTGGACGGCGCAATAGACTAGAAAACTGGCGTGAATAAAGACAGAAATCTACGGCATCTAGAAGGCCAAATCTATGAGAGGTGTGTACCTCAGCATAAATTTGGCTGCTGAGGGGGAATCAAGACTGCCCCCAGAAAATGCCGGTCTTGTTAAATGTCTCCCTCGGTATCTACGTAAAGGTTACTTCTAGTGCTGATCTAGTCTATAAGCTTCTTTATCTCCAGTAAAAGACCATAGACCATAGTCATGCAATAAACTACATTGTACGGGCAAAGCACACTTCCCGATTCCTTGTTAGGCATGGGATTTTTTTTAATTCTGGAGCCCACATGTCCTCCTCCATTCATAAGCCATCAGATAAAGAGATAATAAGCAGGATTACTCCTTGCATGTCCAAACAGCCATATCCTCCCACTGATATCTTCTACATCTACAGAATACATTCTTCTATTCTGAACAGAAACTTAGAGGCATGGTATTCTTGCATAATTTCCATCCTTAAAGAGTTGGAAAAAAAATAAAAAAGGATTTGGACAGCTGTTAAATCCCCATGCCCACTGGTGCGGGTGAGAGGCTTGGTAAGAGCCGGTGGGAGGAGGCTGGAGAAGTTAGTGGCCATTTGCTCAGCAGTAGGCTGCGCGTGTCACAAAATGCAACTTTCCCTGTCTCTCTGTCTCCTGCCAGGCAGAGCTATTAAAGCTATTTTGAAAGTGACCCTTCAGCTTAAGAACGTTCAGAAAGAGAGAGGGGAGAGAGGAGGTAGCAGCTGTTTGGAACCATGACTGAAGATGACGGATTCGATTGTGGTGGAGGGTCAAGTCAGATTGAGAGATGGAAAAAAGGTCAGCGAAATGGACATTTTTTCCACCGTCGCCTTCGATTTCTAGGAAACATTGCGTCCTGGAATCTGAAATTGTCCTTCATATGATTTCCCTAATTATTTCCTGTTGTTTTGTGATTTCAGTGGAAGAATAGGTGGGTGCTGCTGCGGAAACCTTCCCCTGTGGCAGGTACGGTACTTATTTTGCCTTTTCATTTTGGCTTTTATCTTGTCTTTTTGAAGATTGCAAACTTATATATATGTGCTAGTATACCCACAACGCTGGGCACAAGTCTTAGAAAGATTTCTTATGAAGGTTCCAAGCAGGGGTTCATGCTTTTCAGATAACGCTGCATGTCCTGGTGGCTCAGTCATTGAAAAAACCCTCTTTGATAAGATTAACCAAAAATAATTACAAGGATTTTTTTCAATCCAACTTTATTCTTACTATTGAGCTTTTTCTTTAGTTCAAAAAATTCTAGATACTATTCATGCAGCGAAATTTTGTGCTTGTTCCTGTAAGTGGACCTTTTTTTTGAAAATTTTTGGTTGGATTACTTTTTTTTTATTTTACACTTTTCTTCTCGCCGTGGTATGTTTCAATGGAGACGTGATTTAGAGTAATAGTTTAGATTAACATTTAAAGGCCTTCCTTTCAGATATATCAATGGGCACAGAGAGGGGTTTGTTACTTCAAAGCATATTGCACTTACAAAAATAGAAAGAGGATACTGAATTCTGCCTAGCGTGTGAGCGGGCTGTAGGAAAGGAGGGAGAGGACATTAAAACTCTTCAGCCGGTTTCATGTGTCTCGGCAGACAGAAAAGTTAGGGGAGGATAGTAGGACTTCCTAGATTCCTTCATATTAAAATAAAAAATGGACTAAAAAATTATAGAACCTAAAATACAATACAAATGGAACTTAAAATTCTTAAACCTCTTTAAATTTCTGAGGGCCACATGCAGATAATGCAATCCAGTCAATGACGGACTACTGTGCCTTGGGCCCATTAATTGTTAAGAGAGCTTCTAATTAATCTAGATAGAACATTCTCACATCTACCTCATAATGTCATCTCATCGATAAATTCTAGTAGCCCTTTATATAGAAAGATATCTCTCAGAGAAAGAGAACCATCTCGTAATTGGAAGAGGGTCCCTACGTGACAAGGGAAAATAGCCAAGCCATAACTCAAATTTTTTCCTCGCAGTAGGTAGTGAGCTCTAAATCATGTTTTCTGCTGGACTTTTGGGGCTCAATATTGTGCTATAACCTGGGCCCACCATAATATTCTCTGGTACTCATGTGGGCCAGTCCATGTCTATGCCTAATGGACTCCTGCCTAATATTGCCAGTAGAAAATATTGCTTTCCACTCCACTGGCCCTGTCACTCCCTGGTTTCAGTGGTGTAGAGTGAGTTGTCAGCACCCGGGATAAGCCAAGTATTGCACCCCTAAGGCCTCATGCACACGACAGTATTTTTTCACGGTCCGCAAAACGTGGTTCCGTTGTTCCGTGATCCGTTTCCGTTTTTTTTTCCGTGTGTCTTCCTTGATTTTTGGAGGATCACCAGACATGAAAAGTGAAAAAAAAAACGAAGTCAAGTTTGCCTTGAAAATGATAGGAAAAAAACGGACACAGATCACAGACGCGGATGACAATCTTGTGTGCCTCCGTGTTTTTTCACGGACCCATTGACTTGAATGGGTCCGCGAACCGTTGTCCGTGAAAAAAATAGGACCGGTCATATTTTTTTGACGGACTGGAAACACGGATCACGGACGCGGATGACAAACGGTGCATTTTCCGAGTTCTCAACGGACCCATTGAAAGTCAATGGGTCTGCAGGAAATCACAGAAAACGGAACAACGGACACGGAACCCAACAACAGTCGTGTGCATGAGGCCTTAACCTGAGGGTATGCTCTTTTTTATCGAACCATATCCCACAGTTTACCAAGACCAACATTACCAATAATAACACTATACAAAGGCAAAATACCATTAATACCGCTCCACCATGACTATACATCATACCCATTTAGGTCCCAGTTATTAATAATGCTATTTAGGACCCTAATTAGTAATCATCCCTATTTAGGCAGCAGTAGTTATAATGACACCTTGTAATGCCACTTGTAGTTTTAATGCCCCCTGATATGGCCCTAGTAGTTTAAATGCCCCTATAGTGCTCACAGTATTTAAAATGCCCCCACCAGTGCCTCTACTATTCATAATTCCCTCTGTAGAGCCACGAGTACTTTTAATGCCTCTCTATAGATATAGATCCCCCTGTAGTGCCCCCAGTATTTATAATGTCCTCAGTAGTTACAATGGCTCCCTGTAGTGCCCTCAGTAGATATAATGGCCCTCTGGTGTGCCTTCATAGTAACATAGTAACATAGTACATAAGGACGAAAAAAGACATTTGTCCATCCAGTAGATTTAATGATCTATGTAGTTTCCTCAGTAGATATAATGCCCCCCATAGTGCCCCCAGTATATTTAATGTCCTCTGCAGTGCCCTTAGCACATATAATGCCACTTGTAGTGCCCTCAGTAGATATAATTCCCCTCCATAGTGCACCCAGATTCTTTACGGTAAGAGCAGTGAGACTATGGAACTCTCTGCCTGAGGAGGTGGTGATGGTGAGTACAATAAAGGAATTCAAGAGGGGCCTGGATGTATTTCTGGAGCGTAATAATATTACAGGCTATAGCTACTGGAGAGGGGTCGTTGATCCAGGGAGTTATTCTGATTGCCTGATTGGAGTCGGGAAGGAATTTTTTATTCCCCTAAAGTGAGGAAAATTGGCTTCTACCTCACAGTTTTTTTTTGCCTTCCTCTGGATCTACTTGCAGGATGACAGGCCGAACTGGATGGACAGATGTCTTTTTTTGGCCTTATGTACTATGTTACTATGTTACTAGTATATAGAATGCCCTCCTGCAGTGCCCTCAGTAGATGTAATGCCACATGTAGTAACCTGAGTAGATGTAATGCCCTCTGCAGTGCCCCCAGTAGTGCCAACAAATAAAAAATAATAACAAAATACTCACCTGACTTTCTGCTTCATGCCGCTGTCTGCAATGCCGGCCAAAGGCCTCCACTTCCTAGTGAAGGTGGTAATGATGACATCACTGCGACCTCATGCGCAAAGTCTCAGGCAGCATAATTATGTAGTCACAAATGCCTGTGCCAGGACACAGGCAGTTGCGATTATTTCATCACACCTCCTGAGGTCACGATAATGTCATTTCAACCGCCTATGCTGTTCCACTGCCTCATAGACCTCAGGCCTAGTGACCTATAAGAGGGATCAACAGGAAAGGAAGCCATCAGCTCTTTAAGCGTGATGCCGCAGATGCCCCCTTGCAATTTGGTGCCCGGGGCAACCGCCTCTCGCTCCCCTTTCCCACGCTACACGAATGCCTGGTTTCATTAAATTTAATGGTATGATACGTGTATATTTAGTTGGGCTTTGGAACTGAGGTGGTAAAAACGCTGTATTATGATTTCATTTATGTATATGATCATGGTTACCATCTAGGCACACATATGGGCTTTGTAAATGATAACTGTATAATTTGCAGACCGCATCCCTATCAGGTAAATAAAATGTTTATTTTACATATTAATTGTACTCTTATCGATAGTTTGCCACCTGGTTGAAAACTGCCGGGGAATGAACCTGCGTAGTTTTACCACAGTGTAGCACACTATAGTTTATTGATGCAATTGAAGACCGCAAGGCTTGGAGAGGTGAAATACATCGAAATCATGTGTTTTACCTGTCCAATTGCGTGGCCAAAAACACATGGCAAAACTGTTAGGCTACTTTCACACTTGCGGCAGAGTGATCCGGCAAGCAGTTCCGTCGCCGGAACTGCCTTCCGGATCCGGCAAAACGTATGCCAACTGATGGCATTTGTAAGACTGATTAGGATCCTGATCAGTCTTAAAAATGCCTGATCAGTCAGAAAAATGCATTGAAATGCCGGATCCGTCTTTCCGGTGATATCCGGCAAAACGGATCCGGCATTTATTTTTTTCACCTTTTTTGAAGGACAGGTCCGGCATTCCGGTATTTTGAATGCCGGATTCGGCACTAATATATTCCTATGGAAAAAAATGCCAGATCCGGCATTCAGGCAAGTCTTCAGTTTTTTGGGCCGGAGATAAAACCGTAGCAGGCTGCGGTTTTATCTTTTGCCTGATCAGTCAAAAAGACTGAACTGAAGACATCCTGATGCATCCTGAATGGATTGCTCTCCATTCAGAATGCATGGGGATAAAACTGATCAGTTCTTTTCCGGCATTGAGTCCTTTTGACGGAAGTCAGTGCCGGAAAAGAAAAACGCTAGTTTGAAAGTACCCTAACTGTAAAAATTTTTGGTAATAAAGAAAAAGCTTGTAGCTTTTCTGCACTGTTAATGACCATGCATCTCAGTGCCGCGAGTAGCCCAATTAGATCAGCAATTTAATGGTTAAATCAAATTACTTGGGGTAATTCTGGACAGAGAGTGCCTAATGTGAGGTGCACAACTAGTGCCTAGAGCCTCCATCTTTGCAGCAACCAACAAGCGGAGAGCTGGGAGGAGGGGAGTGCTAGAAGTGGCATTGATAGGAGTGGTGGTGGTTCACGTGGCTGTCCTCACTCCAACGCCTCCTGGGGCCATGCAGTGAATGGAGGGTGCACCCTTTCTCCCCTCAGGACACACCATCGACTTTCTGGGGCTCCTGCCTAGTGGTTTCCCTTGATGTTAGGTAGACCTCCCTTGTGGTGCAGACAATTTAATGGTGGCAGCAGTGCAGATGTTGAGTGCAAGGCAGTGCAATGGTGGAAGTAGGGGCTGGCGTATGATGGCAGAGTCAATGACCAGGCCCCTTGGTTCAGTAGATTATAGAAGTAGTAGTGGATATATTGTATTACAGTGTAGGCTTTACCCAATAGCTGTGTATAAACAGAAGCAATAATGGTGGAAGTAGTTCTCCCTGTCTCTCTCTAAGTAGACTTTGCAATCTTTCCAAATACCTATAGGAATGCAGTTTCGTTCTCATTAACTCTTTCTGCAATTCTAGGCTTTGGGGTGCAGATCATAGATTGGATGACCAGTACGTCTCCAGGGGCGGATTGGCCATAGACCCTACAGGGAAATTTCCCGGTTGGCCGATGCCTAGGAGGGCCACCCAAGCCCTCCTCACGTCCGCCAGCCGGGTTCATAATGAACTGATTCTTTCTTTTTCACCCGACCAGAAGCCACAGGTGCCCTCATGATTTCAACTGTATTGAAATCCTCAGGACAGCGATACAGTTGAATACTGTGGCACAGGTGGCAGTATTTTGTGCTGCACTATGGTATTTGCTTCTGCTGGGGCGGTGTATTGCGGTGCACTATGGTATTGCTGGCCCTTCCTACTTATGTTGCCCTGCCCACCATTAATTTGGGCCCACCTGCAGCATAGGGCCACTTTTACCTTTTTTTTCCAGGGCCACTTTTAGTTCCCAGTCAGCCCCTGTACTTTTAACAGTGTGATAGGTGCAGAAGCAATACATCCTTTCCACAAGCAGTAAAGTCTGATTGCCATAAACATGCTCAGCTAAGACTCACTACCCAGGAGGCGGGACCAGCCCAACACCCTGGGAAATGGGACCAAAGCTTCCAGTGTTAACTATATGTTGCCCATACATAAACATTTGCGATACATAGTGCATAATGAATTAAGTACTTTAACAACAAATCTCAACATTTAACTATGTAGCATTAAAGACCATCTGTCAGCAGATTTGTACCTGACACTGGCTGACCTGTTACAGATGCACTTGGCAGCAGAAGGCATCTGTGTTCGTCCAATGTTCATATGTGCCCACATTGCTGAGAATTTTTTTTTTAATTATATGCAAATGAGCGTCTAGGTGCAACGGGGGCGTTGCCATTACACCTAGAGGCTCAGCTCTCTCTGCAAATACCGTGCCCTCTGCACTTTGGTTGACAGGGCCAGGTGTGATCACATGTCTATGAAAGTGCACAGGGTACGACAACTGCAGAGAGAGAGAGCTGAGCCTTTAGGAGTAACAGCAACGCCCCTGTTGCTCCTAGAGGCTCATTTGCATATATTAAAACTTCCAGCACATATGAACATGGGACCAACACAGATGTCTTCAGCTGCCAAGTGCACATGGAACAGGTAAGCCAGTGTCATAGGGACAAATCTGCTGACAGATGCCCTTTAAATTAACCCTTGCAGAGCCTTGAATCACTGCATGTGGCAGGCGCAGCACTATGAAGTGCCTTTTGCGCTGTGGCATTAGAAGAGTTTTGATATCTCTGACTTTTAGTCTAACCAGACTGTCTGTTACTCTGTAATTCCTCTAGCGCTGTTCTAGGGAAACAGTAGGTTTAAAGAGCACACCAAATGCTTCAAATAACTTCATTATTAAATTCAACTTTTCTTCATATATAACATATATATGCCTCCGCAGCAGAAAGTCCATGTACAGAACATGTGTTTAAAATATATCACAAAATGGCGGTATGCATAAGATGGTGGTTCAACTGTTCAATCTTGTCATTCAACATAAAATGGTAGATATATTTCTCTCTTGAGTATCTGTACTCTCAAGTTATTTAAGCACTTTATGATCTCTCTGAGAGGTATATCTGAGGTTAACCAATAGTTTACTTGCTGTACTTGGTTTGCAGTTTGCTCTATACAATTGCTTATGATCTGGTATGAGCAGTTTGCATTTGTATGCAATTTGTTTGGATTGTATGATTGTATGGCTCAGTAGTTTGTTTGTATGGTGGAACTGTAAGTAAACATACATATAACCAGTTCAGTATACAGTTCTAATCACTATATTAACAGTAGGAACATTATATAACTGTTTTAAATACCTATTTGGCCTCTTGCTTCTATAAAACACAGCTCTTAGTGGAGTGTGTGTCTGTTCAGCTTCTGTTCTCTGGTGTAATGATTCTAGCAACTCCTGCTAGGGGAATTTACCACACAAGCTGTGTGTGAGGCTGGCTGTAATTGGTCAAAACTCCTGAGCTGTGTGAGGCTGGCTGTGATTGGTCTAGACTCCTGCTGTGTCATTGAGCTTACCTTACATTATATAATGAATCTTAAAGGCATATTATCTTTTCTGGTAGGCAAAAAGAAAAAGGCAGGCGTGCTCAAACCCTGTTGCACCGAGCACGGACCATGCTGGGAACCACAGCGTAACTTAAGTAAAGGAGAAAAAGAAGTCCAGCTCGATTAAAATGTTACCTTTATTTTTCAGTGCAGATTAAAAGCCAATTACACTCCAGTCAACATGTCTCGGATCAGGGACAATAGCGATCCTTCCTCATGACATTATCTTTTCTGCTTCTGTAAACACAATATATATAACAGTTATATGACATCCAAACATGAAGTCACTGTAAATAACTCCTCTTTTGTCTTTAACACAAAAACATAGGAACTGTATTAAGGTTATTGGCAGGTTTAGCTGTATAAACATATAAGCTATGTCAGTAACATAGGACAGGTCTTAGCTGGCCAGCTACACTGCAGAAGTAGAAAATATTTTATGTTTCATGTACTTTTCATAAATTCTGAAGCCCTAAAGCTATTTTAATCTACGTTTCAAAAAGTGACCAAAGGCTTCATAAAAATTGCATTCAGCTAAATTATTATGTGCATGTGTGCCAGGGAGCTGATGTACATTTAAAGATAAAAATAACCATTACACACCCCACCAGTCCCCTGCCAATATTGTTTTGACGTTGCTCCAGTGCTCGTTACTCTACATTGCCTACTTTCGAGTTTGACACACAAAAAAAGTGGACTGGCTGTTCAGCCGGTGGGCAGTCAAAGCTATTTCCTATGTCAAGGAGCAAGAAGTGGAGAGCAGCGCTAGAATGGCAGAGGCAGGGAATTGGGGAGGTGGGCAATGATTCTTTATTTTATTTTTTTAGTCCATTCTACCTCTTTTTTTATACAAAATTATTCCCATAAAAAAAAAAACCTTTAATCGGCTTTCCTAATTTTCCGTTTATTTTCCTATCACCATCTACTTGTGAAATTTAGGCATTCATAAGTCTCCTGTTGCATTTTATTTTATTTTTTACAAATGGCCTACAACTGCCCCTGCAACTTTGAAACCAGGAGGTTAAGGACTCCGTGACTGGCGATGAGGACTTTTTAGCTGCAATGAGGGCTTTGCGGCTGTGAATAAAGGCTTTCTGGCTAGCACTTTAAAGCCTCATTCACACGTCAGCGTTTTCCGTTGGTTTTTGAGCCAAAACCAGGTGCGGCTCTAAACACGGAACAGGTGCAGATGTTTCCCTTACACCTTATGTCTCTGAAGGATCCAATCTTGGTGGTAGTGCTGCTCCTGTCTTGGCAGGATAATTGAAATTTTCCCTGAAGGAGGAATCTGAGTTGGATGCAACTTAAAGGATAACTAACAGATGTAAAATGTGGAAGAAAATTAGAAAAAAACACAGCGTGACAACACTTCCTGCCTGTGTTTGGATTTGTATAGCTTTTTTCATAAAGACATTGGGGGTCATTTATTATACTGAACTACGCCTATATTAGGCGTATTTCAGGCACAGATTGCAGTGCAACGCCGCAATCTGCAACTTTTCCCTGCTCACACCAGGTCGTGGTGTGGGCGGGGAAGGGCCGGCAGGTCTGTCTCATTTACCATTTTCGACGCCTGTTTCAGGCGTAGAAAAAGGTCTAAATGTAAAAAAGCTAGGAAGTTGTCTTACATTTAGAACTGGAGCAGGATCCGCTGAAGTTATGGAGAGGCCGGCACATCTACATATCTCCAGTGGATCCACCGCCAGGTATATAGGGCTTTATTAAGACCAACATCTAAAACGCCAATCTTAATAAATGTGCCCCTTATTCTGTAAATCCAAACAGTCTCTACCTTGTGATCGGTTGGAGCTGACATCTTTAGACGATCCATTCTTGTATGTAGGGTCTTCTGAAGATAACATGTTGTCCATCTGCTGAGATTCCCTGCGATCAGCTGTGTTTAATTTGCCTACAGTGACACCATAGGAAACTCAATGCCCTTTTACACTGCCCGAACGTCGGACAGATCATCACTAACAAACGTTCATAGGAATGCTCGTTAGGGATGATCTGCCGATGTAAAGGTACCACCTATTACGGAGTATTAGGATTATTCATGCGGTCACATAAATCATCGTTTGCCAGTAGCAGATCATGCCATCTAAACAGCCTCTGCTGGAAAACAATGATTCTGCATGGGGACAAGTGATGGCATTAGCGATCACTCCTCCTTTATACGGTGGAGGAGATCATTCCATGTAAATATGCAGTGGTCTCCTTCACTAACAAGCAGGCGATTGTCGGGAAGGAACGTTTCCTTCCCGACAATCGTCTGCTCAATAGAGCAGTGTAAACGGGCCTTTAAGTATTATGTCCTGGGTCCCTCCAGAGTAAGAAATGATCTTTGTAGCTCTCTTCTCTAACTAACAGACGAAGGTCCTAATTTCATGGGCTTACTAACACTAACCACCCTTTTAATATCCCAAGATTTACACAGGTAATTAATACTTTTTACCTGCGTACATTGGAGGGAACATACTAAGCAAAATGTGGCCGAATCTGGCAAATTGTACCAAAAAGCGGTGTACAGAAAATGTTCTAGATGTCTTACTGTATGTGTTTTAGACACTTTTTGAACTTTTTTCGACAGATTAAAAAAAAAAGTGTCTACAAAAATGATTTTGGTTAACAGGATTCATAAACTGCACCAGGTGTACTGTATATTAATGGGGTGCTCCATTCCTCTATTTGCAAAAAAACAGTGTAAGGTAGTACAACATCTAAGAGGTGGCATAAGAAAAAGAAAATGTTCTAACGAGTCTAGCAAGATGCGCCAAATTTTTCATACAGCGTAAACCACTTTCATACATTTGGAACAGTTTCTGTTTGTGTGATCTAGTTCAGTCTTGTCTAAATTTGGGACAGAATAATTAAATTTGTCTCAAAGTTCCCATGATAACATCTATGGATAGTCATTCACACTTGTTATACACTGCCTGTCCAAAAAAAAAAGTCGCCACCAAAAAAAAAAGGTCACACACTCTAATATTTCGTTGGACCGCCTTTAGCTTTGATTACGGCACGCATTCGCTGTGGTATTGTTCCGATAAGCTTCTGCAATGTCACAAGATTTATTTCCATCCATTGTTGCATACATTTTTCACCAAAATCTTGCATTGATGATGGTAGAGTCTGACTGCTGCGCAAAGCCTTCTCCAGCACATCCCAAAGATTCTCAATGGGGTTAAGGTCTGGACTCTGTGGTGGCCAATCCATGTGTGAAAATGATGTCTCATGCTCCCTGAACCACTCTTTCACAATTTGAGCCTGATGAATCCTGGCATTGTCATCTTGGAATATGAAAAAATCCATTGATGGAATAACCTGGTCATTCAGTATGTTCAGGTAGTCAGCAGACCTAATTCTTGGAGCACATACTGTTGCTGAACCTAGACCTGACCAACTGCAGCAACCCCAGATCATAGCACTGCCCCCACAGGCTTGTACAGTAGGCACTTGGCATGATGGGTGCATCACTTAATCTGCCTCTCTTCTTACCCTGATGCGCCCATCACTCTGGAACAGGGTAAATCTGGACTCATCAGACCACATGACCTTCTTCCATTGCTCCAGAGTCCAATCTTTATGCTCCCTAGCAAATTGAAGCTTTTTTTTCTGGTTTGACTCACTGATTAGTGGTTTTCTTACGGCTACACAGCTGTTCAGTCCCAATCCCTTGAGTTCCCTTTGCATTGTGCATGTGGAAATGCTCTTACGTTCACTATTAAACATAGCCCTGAGTTCTACTGTTGTTTTTCTTCAATTTGATTTCACCAAACATTTAAGTGATCGCCGATCACGATCATTCAGGATTTTTTCCCCGCTACATTTCTTTCTCGAATACGATGGGTCCCCACTATCCTTCCAGTTTTTAATAATGCGTTGGACAGTTCTTAACCCAATTTTAGTAGTTTCTGCAATCTCCTTAGATGTTTTCTCTGCTTGATGCATGCCAATGATTTGACCCTTCTCAAACAGACTACCATCTTTTCCACAACCACGGGATGTGTCTTTCGACATGGTTGCTTAAGAAATGAGAAGCAACTCATTGCACTAGTTCGGGTTAAATAACTTGTTGCCAGCTGAAAGATAATCGCCCATGCAGTAATTATCCAATAGGAGGCTCATAACTATTTGCTTAGTTAAATCCAGGTGGTGACCTTTTTTTTGGACAGGCAGTGTATATAGACTATTGAGCTCAATACCAGTAGCCAGAAGCCCCATATAAGCTTCTGAGGTCTGAAATTGTATCCACAAGAACCAAGTGGCAGTGAACGACCAAGCTCCTCCACTCTCTTGATGCCATCAACCTTGGTCACATAGGGATGGTAGAGAAGTAATTATACAAGAAGCCTTCCCTTAAGTGATAAAAAATTGAGAACTGACCATATGTATCACTAATATGAAGGAGGAAAAAGATTTGTTCTTACAGTGGGGTTTATGAAAAATAGTGGTCATCCCTGGGGGATTTTGTGGACATTCTTAGGCAATTAGGGGCAGATTTTAAAATGTTCAAAAAGGGGATTTAAATGTTGGGACGAGGTATAATAACATACATGTATATGTAAGACATAGTATATACTGTATATGTCCACACATCCTCATTCCTGTTCTGTCTATCATGTTTGCCTCTTGTATGCTCTTCTACGTTTAGCCTATTGTTTTTTCTCTTAGGTGATTATAAGAGATGAATGAAGTTTTGAAAAATTTGATTCTGCCGCTTTGCCGAACTTCAAGAAATTCGATTCGTTATGAATTAGTTCGTCACGAATCACTTTCCATTCACTTTATGGAGTGGGTGCAATGACGGTGGGGTGGTGTGATTTAACCCCTCAGATGCCGCGATCAGCATTGAACTGGAGTTAAGCTGTTCAGGGGGTTAAAAAAATTATAATACTCACCTCATCTACTTGCTCGCGGAGAGGCCGTGAACTCCCGTCTTGATTGAATAAAACCCGGCAAAGGACCTGAGGCGAGCGTGATGACGTCACCACGGTATCACGATGAGCGTGCACGGTGACGTCATCAGTGATGCCGTCCCCGTGTGTGCCCAACGTGATCACGTGGTGACATCATAACGCTCACCGAAGATTCTTTAGTGGGTTTTCTTCAATCAAGGCGGGAGTGGACCGCCTCTTCGCGAGCAGGTGGATGGGGTGAGTATAATTCGTGGCAAACCAAATTTCTCCTGAAATTCGGATCGACGTCCACTTCAGATACTTCGATTCGCTCAACACTAATGATTACTTTGGAGGTGAAAATACATTTCTTGTGTCAATCTTTGATAATAAGAGTCTTACGGCTAAACCCTCTGTAGTAAGAAGCAATATTCCTCAACATTTATTAACTGAACCTTCTTGAAAATAGTTCATCGACCTGAAATCCAACCTCGTTTATGTCTAGGGATTTGATCCTTATCTGTAATAATTATGAGAAATCCTTGGCTGTCTCTATCATGTTCCTGAGGCCTGAACACGATATAGACACAGTTCCCGGCATTTATTCATCTTCCTGGAATAAAAAGCGGCCAGGTCTAGAGACAATAATACAGAGGTTTCCATTAGAAGTAAGACTGGTACCGTATATAGGCAGAATACAGGGTGATGCTGGTAGCAAATGTACATGCTGAAAACTATAGCTAGATTATGGTGAATTTAACATAAAATTATTACTGCATGTACATAGTTTATTTATCACTTGCATTTTCATTTGTTACTTCAGGTTGCCTAGCAAAAGAGACTTCCTGTCTAAGTGGCTACCATTTGACTACATGCAACTACATGTCTGAAAGATGTCACAGGAAGTTCTATCTATTAAAAAGCAGACGAGTTTCCAATTTTTCCATAATTACACAATAAATCATTCTATTGTATTACAACTAGGGATGAGCGGACCCGTGGATATTCGAGTTCTGCCGAACTTCGGGTCAAAGTTCTGGTTCGGGACCCGAACTTGACCCGAACTTGAACCTCATTG
Source organism: Bufo bufo (assembly GCF_905171765.1). NCBI lineage: Eukaryota > Metazoa > Chordata > Amphibia > Anura > Bufonidae > Bufo > Bufo bufo. The sequence continues at coordinate 784,905,386 of NC_053390.1, read as the reverse complement.
AATTTAATGGGGACCTGAACTTTGGGGCACTAAAATGGCTGTAAAATAGTCATAGTAAGGGCTAGAGGGTTGCAAAAGGAAGCAAAATGGGGGTAAGAGCAGGACAATTGCCCTGCAAACAAATGTGGATAGGGAAATGTGGACTTAGATAGAATAGAAATGTGGACTAACATAGAATAGAAAAAAATAAAAAATAATAATCTTGAACTAGGAGGCGGAGGAGTAGGAGGTTGAGGAGGCGGAGAACGTTGTGGTGTAGGTGGAAGCCGCGGTGGAGGAGGTAGCCAATACAGTTTTATTTTTTGTTTTTTTTAATACATTTGGGAAATAGAAAAGAGAATGCAAAGAGAAAGTTCGATGCAGTATAACAATGGCTGGGTGCGGCCGGTATACTTTTCTACTCAGCACAAGGTACGGACAAGTCCTGAGGGATCCATGCCTGGTTTATTTTAATGAACGTGAGCTTGTCCACATTGGCTGTGGACAGGCGGCTGCGCTTGTCTGTGATGACGTCCCCTGCCGTGCTAAACACACGTTCAGACAATACACTGGCCGCAGGGCAGGCCAGAATCTCCAAGGCGTAAAGGGCAAGCTCAGGCCATGTGCCCAATTTGGAGACCCAGAAGTTGAAGGGGGCAGACCCGTCATTCAGTACGTGTAGGCATGTGCACACATACTGCTCCACCATGTTGGTGAAATGCTGCCTCCTGCTAAGACGTTCCATATCAGCTGGTGGTGCTGGATGTTGTGGCGTGATGACAAAGCTTTTCCACATTTTGGCAATGCTAACCCTGCCTTCTGAGGTGCTGGCAGTGCCCCAGCTGTGTTTTGGCGACCTCTTTCTCCTCCTCCTTTGTCTTCGCCTTGTGCTTCCACTAAGCCCCCGCTGTCAGGTGGGAATGCCATCATCAGCACGTCTACCAGCGTGCGCTTGTACTTGCGCATCTTCCGATCACGCTCCAGTGATGGAATTAAGGACAGCACGTTGTCCTTGTAGCGGGGATCCAGCACGGTGGCCATCCAGTAATCAGCACTGGTAGAATGTGGGAAATTCGGCGGTCGTTGCGCAGGCACTGCAGCATGTAGTCGCTCATGTGTGCCAGGCTGCCCAGAGGCAATGACAAGCTGTTCTCTGTGGGTCAGAGGTGCAAAGCTGGTGTATTGTACCCACAAAAAAATCATTATAGGGCTGATGGGCGGTGGTACACGTGATCCAGCTTGTATAGAGGCTGGGTCACATGATGCACTAGCCAATCACAGCCATGCCATTACTAGGCATGGCTGTTATGGCTTCTAAGTGCCCACAGCTTAAAAGCTTGTTGATTGACTGCCCTGCAGCCTTTCAAAAGCTTTATTAAATGCCCGAACCCGAACTTTACAGTTCAGGTTCGCTCAACACTAATTACAAAACATTGTCAATCACATAAAAAATGTAGACAGACGTAAAGCTTTAATTTTACACTAGCATCCCATTTTTCAGGGTATGAATTATTTTTGCATTAGAAATCAACCCATTTACATGTGCATTAAAAATACCTATAATCCAACATCTGATTCCAGAAATCCAGAAAGTCTTATATAATCCATATAGTCTTTTAATAAGGGAATTAAGAATTGAGTTATAGTAGCAGATGTGACGTTTACACTGCCTGGTCCTGTCAATCAAAGTGCAGAAGGCACGGCAGTTGCATAGAGAACAGAGCCTCTAGGTGTAATGGTTACGCCCCTGTTGCTCTTAGAGGTTAGTTTACATATATTACAACTTAATTTTATCAGCAATGTGGGCACATATGAACATGGGACTAACACAGATGTCTTCAGCTGCCAAGCGCACATGGAACAGGTCAGCCAGTGTCATAGGTACAAATCTGCTGACAGTTAGACATTTATATTGTCCCATTATTGCGCAAATTTACTGTATATGTGACATGTTTTTGTATACGATTACACTATTCTATTGAGACCTCTGGGTGGTATTATGGACATTGTATCGGGCTGTACAGCGGGTTTCAGGTTTTACTATTGGGTTGTCCTTTATTCAGTTCTTCTTTACGCAACTAAACTCTAGTCAAAAACAATAGAAGTGGAGACTCCGGTAAACTATTGCCTCCTTGGGTTTGATAATATGCTATTGTTAGCCTTATATCCTGGATTTAACAAGGAACAAGGTTGCTTGTTTGTGCTCCCAGTCCTCATAAGGGGTCTATATGTCGGAAAGATTATCCCATAGAAATCATTAAAATAGGTACTCATTCTGGTGAGCACCACCCCGCCCATTATCTCTAGAAAACAGGAGGACCTTGTTCTTATTTGACCCCCATTTGTGGTGAGAACCACCCTACCCATTACATCTAGAAAACAGGAGGACCTTGTTCTTATTTGACCCCCATTTCTGGTGAGAACCACCCTACCCATTACATCTAGAAAACAGGGGGACCTTGTTCTTATTTGACCCTCATTTCCTCTCGACTCTTGGATTGATTCTCCATATCCTTGTTTGCTAACATTATAGGTAGAGGAGATCGCTGAGCAGGTTCTTGCTACCCATTGAAATAAGGGATGATGTCCACATAAGCTTGTCGCCCACTTCCCAGAGGCCCTACATGAGCTGACACTATGGTAGGGTTGCCCATGGCCTATGTTAGTTGTACCGTGTCAGAGACAACCCTTTTCAGTGTTTGTTAATATCTGTATAGTCCTTTACAGGGATGGACATGCCAGACAGTACCTGTGCACCTGTACAGAAGGTCAGTAGACAATGGGACCCAGTGCCACCTTTCAGTGTTCTTGCGGGTGAAAGGTGTCCTAGTGGTTGGAGCCCCACTAATCAATGTGCGGATATGTACAAAGTATGAAGAAACTTAGGCCTCATGCACAAAATACTATAGCAATACAGTAAAATGTGGAGATCAACACAAAATACAGTTGTGTTATCCTTATTTGCCTTTATTGTCCTTATTTTGTAGGGGAAGGTTTCTACTTTAGGCATCTTCTGACATGTCACAGAGACATCTCAGAAGGTTTTATTGGGGAAGGGTAAAGGGTCTCTGCCATGTGGCTAGAACAAAGGGTTGTCAGTGAGCATTTCTTTTTGTCTTCTTCTAAATCTCTCACATCTACTACAATGTCGTTGTGGTCCACCATCCTTAAGCTAATAGAACAGGCGCCCTCACTCTGCTTCGTTAGCTTTACGTGCCCTAATAAGGTACATGAATAGGTAATATGAAACCCTTTTAGGCAAGACCATATTATTCCGCCCTGATGCTAATAATACCGAGCTCGGTTATGCAACCTCACAGTTTCAGGACGTATGACCCTATTCCTGGGTGTAACCTCCAGGGTTGCAGGTGGGGCCCAACAACTAAGGGGGGCCATTTTTACCCAGATAATAGGTGAAATTAGTAATGACTGTGGAAGGGGGTATGTAAGGGAATGAACACACGCACCAGTTGTGTCTCAGTTGCTATGCGGCCATGATGGGGTCGGGTAACCGTTAACAATGCAGAACAACTAAACAGTCCTGTCCTCATTATTTTAATTAGGGCTCACTGTGGCCTGAACAGCCACGGCGTACCCAATCGCAGCACGACCACGCCGCAACTGCGCCACAACCATGCTGTGTGGTCGTGGTATGAAACTGAATGCAGCCCTGTGCATTGGCTCTTTTTGTGTCAGTACTTTTTGTATTATTCCTGTACTATAATATCATTATACCAACATGTGACTTTCTAATCATTATAGTTTTTCTTTTCCTTTGCTGTGAGGTCATAGGTACAAGGTGACTTTTTTTTGTTTGCGCCATACCAGGTTGTGTATTATACTTGTATGTTTGTATAATTCTTGTGCTGTAACATCGCTGAGTAGATGATGCCTTCACTGTGACATCACTGTGAGCATTATCCCACTATTTTGACATCACTGTACACATTATTATACTATTGTATCATCATTGTGAGCATTATCCCTGTACTGTGACATCACTGTTTGCAGTATAGCTCTACTGTGATATCACTGTGAGCATTATCCTTTTACTGTGACATCACTGCATGCATTATCTCAGTGCCATAGGGAGACCAAAATAATCATTAAACTTTCTGCTTCTTTCTAAACTTGCTCCCAAAGGTAGTCATGGTGGAATGGGGCCCCATTCCAAATTTTGCTATGAGCCCCATGGTTATTTGTTATGCCCCCGAACCTATTGGGTGATAAACCTGCACAGGTAATGAAAGGGAATGAGCCTTCCCAGTGTCAGGTCCTCTGCCACCCTACCACCCCCCTGTGCGACTTCACAAGTGTGGATTCATAGACTGTATCACCTTCTGGCTGAACTGTCTGGGAAGGATTAGGTTTCTTAATAAATCATTGAAGCAAAGGAGACATCAGAGCGGACAATCATGCTTTATTCATATCATGATCTTCTCACCCCCTTCCCTAATGGAGTAGAGTATGACAATGAAGACTGTAGAGCTGGTGTGCAATGTACATCATCCATGCGGAGTGGCTTGTTGCACCCCTGTCTATGCCCCCGTAGTGGGCATTTATTGATATGTGTTGTGTATATGGTTTGCACTGATTGATGATATGGGTGATACTAATAAGAGTGTTGGATATGCGGCCCTTGAAATCAGATATGATGGATGGTATGCTTGACTTGCTTTGCTTGGGAAGGAACACTGTGTCATGTTGCATACGTATAAGAAGTAGGAACAAGCACTAAAGCTTATTTGGTTCTTAGGGCCTAAGTTTGAATGTTAATTTCTATGCTGGTGGAAGGACTGAGGTATGGTAGGAAAACAATTCTATAGAATAGCAATTCTAACTGTTTCCTAGATTTCCATAGTGTCGATGACTAGTGTTTCAGCTGATCAATTTCGGCAATTTCTAATATTCCTCTAAAAGGGTACAAAAATAAGCTCTCTCATTGCATGGCCTAAAGACTCCTTAAGCCTACTAGGAGCCCTCCACAAGGAGAAACATTGCCCAAATCCTCTATAGGAGTACTCTGACAACATTTATGGAATATCTACATGACCCTTGTCCCCCTTTCGGCAAGCCAGGGCTGTATACGCAATTGGAACAGTTTCTACCTTGACTCTGATATCACATCAAAGAAGACATTGAAAAAATCAAGAAAAAGTTTCTTTCCAACGTTAATTGAACGCGTTAAGTGTCAAGATTATAGGACTGCTACTTCGGTAAGAGGAGACAAAGTGGAAAGGTAACTGTACGTGTCTCTCCAATGAAATCTTTAAAAGTTACAGAAACAGTCCTGCATGGCTACTTGTCTCCTCCAAATCTTAACTTGAACCTGGGACTCCTGATGAAGGTTTCAAGAGGATCCCGTGGAAATGTCCCTTGAATATATCATCAATGTGTGATGGGTGCAGACCTGATCCTCGAGATTTTCAGAAATCACAAGAAGGAAGGGGTCTTGGTGTTTGATGAAGCTCCAGTGTTCACTTGAGTTTCACTAGGGTGAAAATGATGTTCTCTGTCACCATGACAAGTTAATTTAAATAATAAATAGATAAAAATAATAAAGATAACGTGACATTGTTACATGAGATTATTACTGTGCTGAATGTGCAAAGAGAATTCCTTTTACATAGCTGCAAGGAAATAATACCCTGACAATGGGAAAAGTCACACTTTATTAAAAGGCTCAACAATTTTCTTGTCGAGGCACGAACGGGCTATACTGATGACTTCTATTCTTTATCTTTCAGATTGCTTGCTAATGTTGGTGTATAAAGACAAGTCAGACAGGACGAAGGGACATAAAGAGAAGACTAGTGTCACGTTGGAGGACATCTGTGGCTTGGATTCAGGGATCTCGTATGAGGGCGTGAACCACACTCTGGCCATCATCTGTTTCTCACAAGCTGTGATGTTGGGGTTCGACAATAAAGAAATTATGAATGCTTGGGATGTGCGCATACGTTACAGTTTAGGTGAAGGTAAAGATTGTCGACCCTTTGTATAATGTTCCCAATGTTGTTGCTATTGGCAGTGCAGAGGGAGCAATCTCACCCTGGTCCCAATAGGCCCAATAGCTCCTTTGACAATATTATAAATGGTGGTAGATGTGGCACCATGACATAATCTGAAGCTCCAGGACCAGGGTGAAAAAGAGTACTTGGGCCTCTTGCCTATGTATTTTGAATGAATTATTCCTAAAGTACAGTGGACCTAACCTGAGGAATATCTATGGTGGTCTTTGGTAAATTTAGAATTTAGTTGTCTGCTCTGTGGCCTGAAACCTTTTGGTCATCAAATGGAGGTATTTTCCCTAGCAGTTCTGTAAAATTGGCCATACACATCAGTTAAATGTTGGCCAAAGTCCAAACCCTCAGATTTTAGCAGGACCAACCAAACATCTAATATATGGCTTTCTCCCCTGTCTCTGTTCAGGACACATGTTTGGCTGGGTGAAGTGTACATGTGTATAGAGGAGAGAGATAGCTGTTGGCCAGAAGCTATCTAATGTGTATGGCAGCCTTAAAGGGTTGTGAACCAGTGGACCTGTGGAGAAATCCATGCTTACCTGGTCCTTGCTGCTTGGTCCCGACACCTTACACCTAGTCTCTTAACTTCCTTCATGGATGTGGTCATGTGTGTCGTTGCAGCCAATGTCTAGTTTCAGTGGTGATATGTCACCATGTGGCACGTGACCCAGCAGTGATGTTATGTCATTGTGTGATGTCAAGTAATGTCACTGCTGATGCCAGTCATTGGCTGCAACAGCGCCCATGACTCTGTCCATGCATAAAGTTAACAGACTCGGACAGGAGGTCTAGTGGAGATAGTCCAGGAATTGCTCAATTAAATAGGATATGTCTATGCCTGTAGACAGAGCTCCCCTTAGTGGTGGCAACAAGTGGCCAAAATGTTTTTATGTATTGGTGCCAGGGTAGTATATTAGAAAAATGCATTAAAAATGTAGCTTTTTTTCTCTAAATAAAACTATAATGCTAGGTATACAAAAAATATAATAGTATCACATCAGGCTGTATTTTACACTTAGTATAGGTGATAACATATTCCAAAACAGCAACATAAAATATTACTGTGCAAGCCCAATTATAAGGACATGAATGAATCTTTAGAAATTATTACTTCCTATATTTGCAAAATTTTCTGGAATTTAGTGACATTTTCATCCTCTTTAATTAAGAAACAGCCTGAACTTTGATAAACTACAGACGACGTTACTAATTAGAGAGAGCAGAAGTTAAATCGTCAGGTCGTTTGGATATGGTTCTTTTTTTTTAATAATTTACATCTAATCTGACATGTGGTATTTACATTCCTGTGTTTCTTTGGCATATACATTTTCAGGTCAGCCTATTTTTGACCATGAAAAATTTACTTAAGTAAAATTAAGAGTAAAATTTACATATTTCTAATTAAAGCGGATCTTCTTACTAATGATTTCTAGATTTCGTGGGCTGTCATCTGACTAATTTTAGTCTAAGAACAAGGTTTGTTCATTTTTCAAGAAAATAAATGTCATTATATTAAAAAATGTGAAAAAATATAGGGTTATTAATAAATGTGAGGCTGCCTTCTGGGCATCGTCAATGTTATGCTGTAATTTTACAGAGGTGTAACTAAAATTCATAGGCCCCATAACAGTAGTGTACTTAGTGTATTTTGCACCCAGGTTGGATCCTTTAACCCTAATACCAAATTTGTTTTTACAGAGGGCCACAGGCGATTAATATACTGTATTGGGAGGGCCACTGGGAGTCATTATACTGTATGATGGCCAATTGTGGAAATGATACTGTATGGGGCAACTGGGGTCATTATACTGAATGGGGGACAATGGGGGTCATTATACTGTATGTGGGGGCCACTATACTGCCCCCCTCACACATTATAATGTCCCCCAGTACAGTATAATGATGCCCAGTGGCCCCCGTTACCATACAGTATAATGACCCCCAGTGGCCACCTATACCATACAGTGCCCCCTCATACAGTATAATGTCCGCCCCCCCTTAGCATGCCGCAAAATAGCAAAATAAGATGGCCCCCCCACCACCTAGTGTAAGAAAATGAAACAGTAGGAAAAATTAAAGGTATGTATAATAGCATCATATATCAGAAAACCCATATTATAACAAAAAGCCACCATATTGGTATTCCCTACAAAAGGTACAATGTTCTTGAACCTGACTGGGCCCCCTCAACCTCTGGGCCCCACACTAAGTGCTATGGCCATAGTTACACCCATGGCTCTAAAGGAAAACTGTGGCAGGTTTATGCAAACTGCCTTCGTTGCCCATAGCGACAAATCACAGCACAGCTTTCATTTTTCAACAGCGGAATACAAAATGAAAGCTGGGCTGTGATTGGTTGCTATGGGCAACAAAGACTGATTTTCTTTCAGACATTTTTCATGAATCTGCCTCATTATATCAGCTTTTAGAGGGCTCTTTTCTCAGAAACATATAAAATAATCAAAGGATGGGTGACAACCTGACTTGCATACTGCCGTTGTCTTGATGCAACATTCTCAGGGTATGACTAATATTGCCGACGTTGGCAGTGGAATAGACCGAATCTGGATCATGCACCAGACCAGGCTCCCTAGGCAAATACAGACTCTAGACAAGACCCCCTAAATAAATAAAGACTCCCTAAATAGATAAATACCAAACTAGATACAGGTATGGCCACACTTCCTAAAAAATACATATCTGCAAGATAAATGCAGACCCAGATCCCTTAAATACAGACCCCCAGAGCCCCTAAATAAAAACAGACCTTAAAAACTAAACACAAAATACACACCCCAACCAGACTCACTAAACAAATAAAGACCCCAGACCAGGATCTAAATAAAGACCAAGACCCTCTAAATAAATAAGGACTCCCTAAATAAATACATGCAGACCCAGACCACCTAAATACAGACCCTATAAATAAATACAAGCCCCCATACCAGACCCCCTAAGTAAATACAGACCTTAAACACAAACTAAACACACCAGACCAGACCCCCTAAACAAATACAGATCCCAGACCAGTCCCCTTAAATAAAGAACAAAACACCCAAACTACAAACAGTCCCCTTAAAAGTACACCTTCTGCATAAATACCGACCTCCCTCCCAGACCAGACCCTTTAATAAAGACCAGAACCACAAACTAAACACAGACCAAATCCTCTAAATACAGACCCCAGAACATACCCCCACATAAACACAGAAATGGGGAGAGGTGAATGTTTAGCACGTGGCGTCCAGATTTGCCAGATCCTGGACATCTACCCTTTTTCTGGAGCCCCCCATACATTCTGGTCCTGGACATCTCCCTTTTTTCCTGAAGCCAATAAATTCATACTGGGAGTGTTGGCCAGTAAGTATTTACTGTAATTTGTATTCTATAAATGGGTCACATTTTTTGTAAATTGAGTAGAAAAGTAAGTAGAAATGGTCGAGTTTGGTTGTTTTTAGTTCTAGGCCCCCCCCCCCCAAAAAAAGTGAAACAACAGTTTGGGGTATTTAATTTTTTTTATATACTTCTTTCATTGGAAATCTTAGGACCCCCAGGGGCCTCACGGCTTCCTCTTTTCATCTCAGTTCACAGATTTCATGTTGGAGTATTGCCGGGCACCAAGCTAGAAAGTGGACCTGCGACACTGCACCTGTGCAACGACATCTTAGTTCTCGCTAGAGATCTACCACCAGTTGTCATAGGACAGTGGAAGTTGTCAGACTTGAGACGGTATGGAGCGGTGGCCAATGGCTTTGTCTTTGAGGGAGGAACACGTTGCGGATACTGTAAGTACTGCATGGCACTACCATAAGCTGCTCCATGTATATTATGTGTCCTATTGTCTACTGCATCCATGTGGTCTGGTCTTTGCAACGCATCGACATATAGACCAGGTTTGGGACAGTGAATATGATTTATCAAAACTAATCCAAGAGAAAACTTAAAAGGGTTGTCTAACTTCACAGAGTTTTTTAAATCCCCCCCCCCCCCAATAGTCAGAGGAACCTGTTGAGGGAAGCATACTTACCTGCTCCCCTATGTCAATTCTGGCTCTGTGAACCCAACACTACCTTCACTATGCTCCAGTCCTCGTATGTAAACTTCTGCCATGGATGAAGGTCACGTGCACCACCGCAGTCAATGACTATTTGCAGTGGTGATGTGCCACCAAGTTGTATGCCACTGCTGTGGTCGTGCCGGAAGTTTGCATGTGGGACTGAAGTGCAGTGAAGACAGCAGTGGACCCACAAAAGCTGGAACTGAGGATTGGGGAGTAGGTAAGTACAGTATGCTTCCCTCAACAGCTCCCGTTCAGTGTGGGGTGTGTGTGAGTATTTAAAAATCTATATGAAGTTGGACAGTCCTTTGAAGGAGCTGGTCATATCAACCAATCAAATTTCAGCTCTGTTTTATTATTGAGTTCTAAATGTAATTGAGTGTGCAGTAAGCTCCCTCTAGTGGTGGCTGCAGGTAGCCAGAATTTTTCAAGGGATTTGGAGCTTATAAAAATTAACCGGCACAGACTTTTGCAGCTAAATATGACATGGTGTTAGGCCTCTTGCACACGAATGTTGTGTGCCCATGGCCGTATTGCGGCCCGCATATGGCTGGTCCGCAGTTCACGGGCACCGGCCCGTGTGCACTCCGCATCATGGAGATGTGGAACGCAAGCACGATCAGAACCCCATGGTAGCACTGGGGACCGCAAATTGCAGTCCCCAATGCACGGAACGGAACCACAACGTTCGTGTGCAAGAGGCCTTAGGTGGATATTCACTTTAAGGCAAGGGTCATACTGAGACTTTTTGTGGCGCTACTGATCGATTATAACTATTGAGCTACAGCCGCAGTCCAAATTAATGCATTTGCTAGATAGACATGTGAATGGCCATATTGACTGACCTTAGCTCTAGACGACATCCAGGTAGGGAGAAAATAAGGACATGATATCAACACATAGAAAGCCCTGGCTTTTAACCACTTGCCATCATAGCCCTAATGTATGTGCCTTAATAGGCATGCTTTCTTCTTCATGACAGCTTACTGACATTGACGCAAGCATTGCTTTGGCCACTTTAAGCCCCTATCTCTGCCCCCCTGACAACTCTATACTCTTTTCTCTATAGTACGTAATCTGTTCACCTACTTCAAAGTAGAAATTGACACCACTGGTCTTTAGATCTCCTAAAATATTCCGCCTCCTCTCTCGACTCCTGCCCCTTCATCCTTCGCAGGTCTTTCTACTTCTGTTTCAAAGTCATTTACTGAATTCTGCCTGAGCTAATGTATATATGGATCCTGCACGGAGATAGTTTTACTTTTCGCGGAGTGTATTCCTATTGGATATGGCTTTCTGTATCTGTAGATCTGACCCTTGGGGTAAATAGGTGTACCCCCTCCCCTACTCGTCCCTTGTCCTCTGCAGGTATGGTGACAGCAGGAATTATTACATAAGCAATTGCCCAAGCTCTATTCCCAGCAGTGAAGTATAATGGCGTCAATCTAACTAGAGATGAGCACATTTTTTAAAGTTCGATTTGGCTGATTCGCCGAATTTTACCCAAAAATTCGCTTTGTGACAAATTACTTCATCACGAAGCGCATTTTTTTGTAAGTAGCGGGAGCAATGACATAGAGCTGCGATAGCGCCCCCCCCCATCATTGTACCCCTCAGATGCCGCTTTCATACATGATCGCGGCATCTGAGTGTAATATTAACAATAAAAAAAAAATTCAATCAAACTTACCGCCTTCATTTGCTCGCGACGGGCTGACCGCCGCCATCTTGCTTGAAGATCTCGGCCGAAATCCTGTGCGCCGCGAGATTACGTCATCACGCCAGCTGGCGTGGTGACGTATGACGTCATCACGCCGGCCGGCGTGATGATGTAATCTCATGCCACACGAGATCTTCAAGCAAGATGGAGGCTAACGGCCTGTCGCTAGCAAATGGAGGAGGTAAGTTTGATTTTTATATTTTTTTTATACTATTTCAGGTTAAATCGATTCGCTGATACGAAGCACGAGGAAATTCGGCTTGTAGGCGAATCGAATTTATGCTGAAATTCGGATCGAATTCCACTTCGCTCATCTCTAATTATAACTGTGACTAATCATTACAAATGCTCAGCAGCCATCACTCTGACACCGACGTGCAGCCTCTAATTTTGCCTGTCAGTTCCATTAATCATCTGATATCTGCTCTTCACAATATTAATAGCTCTCATTCTGTCATCATTCTTCTTCGGAACAGAGCTTAAAGGGATTCTCCCACTAAGAAATATTCTACAGTTTTCAAACCCCTGGATCTGAATACTTTTGTAATTGCATGTAATTAAAAAATTTCAGTCATTCAATAACATGTATCTGTACAGCGCCACCTGCTGTTTGTTTATTTTCTAATTTCTTTGACCTGCTCACTGAGATGGCCGCACATGCTCAGTTTCATCCTTCAACTGCCTCCTGAGCTGTGATAGGGAGAGCTGAGACACGCCTCCTGAGCTGTGATAGGCAGAGCATGGGCACGCCTCCTGAGCTGTGATAGGGAGAGCTGAGACACGCCCCCTTATCGACAGCAGATAAGACACACCCCTTGAGCTGTCAGCTTGATATAAATCGAGCAGAGCAATGAATGTGGAGATCTCTGGATCCATGTGAGGTACAGGGCTGGTTCTATCTTTATTAGAAAGAGATCGTCATGGACTATATGATGTCTGATTTCATTTTTAGCAATGGGATAACCCCTTTAAAGGAAGAGGGCTCTCCGCTCTGGCTCATTCAGGGGTTCAACCCCCATTTCTAGATATAGGGCAAACTGGCAATCAATTTTTGCCAGTGGAAGCCCAAAAAAAAAAATGCCTGACCATGTTCATGGATATTCGGGTCCGTCAGAATGGAAGTTGCTTCTATATTGTGATTCTTCAATCTGTCTCATAGAAGAAGTCCCCTTATAAGACAACCTTGGGCGTACGGAGAGGTATCCTTTAAGGGGCTGCCCACATTTAAAAAAACGTGTCTGCTTCTATTCCATAGAGCACCACACCTGTCCACAGGTCATGTTTGGTATTGCATCTCAGTTCCACTGAACAACCTGTGGACTGAAGTGGCGCTGTTTTTGAAAGGAAGGAGACATTTTCCTTTACTCCTGGACAACCCCTTTAAAGAGGTCCCTTTGTCATGCTTGTTCAGTAACTACTGGCATACTTCATAAAACTGCAATTACTGGAGTGTCTTTCCTTAGAATTGTTCCTTCTGCTGTCCCTTTGTTATTCCTCCCGGAAATGTATGAATACACAGACAATACTTCTCATGGTCATGGACAATGCTTCCAAGAGGCGTGCGCCTGCACTGTCTGACATTGTCCAATCAGTGCTGACAATTTTAGCCTGTTTCGGGGAACACCCCATTGACAAGGGGAATGCTGACGCCCAGTTGCAATTTATTCAGACATTTCCAAAAGGAATAATGGAGGAACAGCAGAATGTAGAGGTTGCAAGATACGGTACTTCAATTTCATTAGCTAAAAAAAGATGTAGTCATAGCGCTATTATGCCTAATTTACACCTAAATTGGACATTAAAGGTGGACATTTACGGATCGATAGGATATGACATACATGTCTGATAGGTGCGGGCCCCACCTCTGGGACCCACTCCTATCCTAAGAACCATGCTGCACATGCGTTGTATCCTCTCCATTTGCTGCTATGAAAATAGCAGAGTCAGCATGCTAAGCTACTTTTAGAAGTCCTGCAGCAGTGAAAGGAGAGGACACTGCGCATGCGTCGCTACCCCTCCATTCACCACTAGGGGACTTCCGAAAATATAAACTGAAAAGAATGGTGTGGCATTAACCAGCACGGAAATGCTCAAACCCACATGCGGTTGTGCATATATATAGGGGAGCAAATCCTGCACTTGTGGCCCGTTGCTAATGACGATCCCCAGCAAAAATGCATACAATGGAGGATGCCCACAGCGAACCACAAGTACCACAATAGACATCCTACACAAGATAGCAATTATGTGGATAGTAATCAATATAGCAATATAACAAAATAGCAAAGACAGGTGCACTCTGCGGTCTTACTAAACCCTCAAACTGATGTTAAAATTGAGAGATTAGCCAACATATCCTACGGTGTAGGACATGTCTGAGCCCGAGCACCGCGCCAAGGTTTCTCAAGTAGCTCGGGGACTTCCGAAAATAGTCAAACCAGTTTTGAAAATCTTATTGCAGTGAATGGAGAAAGTCGTGCATGCGCAGCTTGCTCTTAGTACATGTCGGGATCCCGTTCTTGAGATAGAAGCTGGTCCTAGAGGTGGGACCTGCACCTATCAGACATTGATGGCATATCCTAATAACATGCCATTAATGTCCCTTTTATCGACAGTACTGTGTCTTCGTCAGATCCATCTCACTGCAGATAGCAGCTCATCTGCTCTGGAATAATTCTCTAATTTGTGCTATTCCCAGTCTGTTCCCAGCTTTGATGTGCCATGTGTTCCCTTATTTAAAGGTAACCTCATTTGAGACAATTAGGGAAGATTAATGAATGTAACCGGATAGCGCTAAAAAAGCAAGCAAGACGCCATTGTACCGAGCACATAAGCAGCCGTAATAGTCTGATGAACGGCATTCCAAACTGCAGTGCTCAAGTATCAGACCCCCAATGTCAGACAGAGGAGAGAGAGGCATCTTCCCCTGTAACGCGCAGATATAGGATGAAGCCAGGCAATGCAAACTCACCAAATCAACCGCACGGGGGGTTCTCTTTTAATTGTGTGCACTCAATTGGTGTATAGAACAAAAGTTAATATGTTTTTTTTTCCATGTTATTATACACAGGGGGGGGAAGGCTGGGATTGCATGGATTTTGCTTGACTTTGGATTTTTGCACTTAAGGTGGACTATTGCTGGTGGATTTAAAGGGGTTCTCCAGGAATAAAAAAAATAAAAATACTTAAATATTATTTTATAATAAATATATTCATAAATACCTTTCATTACTTAGAATGGCTTGTTTTGTCTGAGGAGCAATCATCAGGGGAAACAAAATGGCCGCCGTCCTATCAGTACACACAAAACCTGTCCTAATCACACAGGAGGACAAGTTACTTCACCACAATGAGCCATAGTGCTGCCTCATCCTCTCTGTTCTGCTTGTCAGGAATCATGATCCTGAATAAAGGTGAATCTCTGTGGGAATGGAGATGATGAGGAGACATGAGAGGAGGGTGAGGTGGAGCTAATGAGCAGTGTAACGGACCGTTTCAGCAGACAAGGGGTTAAAATCTGTTTAGGCGATATGCCCCTTTCTGAGAGACAGGCACAGCTACTGCAGGATACACCAAACTCCCGAACTGGATACAAAATAGCACTCCAAACTGGAACCTCACGAATAGCTGCTAGCAGACGAACAGGAATCAGCTTACACTCCTGGCAATCGGTCTCTAACGGCATACAGCGGATCCCCCCAATAACGAGACAAGGCTCCGTGTTGAGGGTCAAGCAGTGGTCTGAGGTGCTGGCACACCCAGCCTGGTTTTTATTACAGTTGTTGCAAATACAGGTCCGCCCACAGGGGTTTGAAATACAGCCAATCAATATGTTACAACACATACAATGTAAGTACACGCCCCTAGGGGACCAGAAGGAAGACTTGTGACATAGGACAGATATGCAGCACTGTAGGATACACGGAGACAATACATCCCCACAATGCATCATGGTTTCCTCCTCTCTGTCCCGAAGACAACCGAGGTGTAATCCAATTATCTCTCAAGACAAAGAGAAGTCACCAATACACATGCGCAGACAACAGGACAGACATCACCCTTTAAACACACAATGGGACAATGGCACAATAGAAACACACCCAGCATTTTCCTCCCAAGCTGACAAGTTACACTTATTATAAATTGTTACAACTTTGTGAGTTTACATTGGCCATACATATAACTTACATCAATTTAAACAGTATAACTTTGGGACAAACCTATCCAAAATTCACTTGAATAGGTTCAGGGGTTTAAAAGTTAGTATATGGCCCATAATCCAGGGGCAAGAGGCCAGTCCTCTCCAAAACCCAGTGGCGAGGTTGGTTTCGCCACACATCTCCCCCCCCCAGGGAAGACTAACCAGATACCTGACCTCACGCCGGTCGGTACCTGAGTTAGTCTGGCAGCCCACCCACAACCAAATACTGGACCTGTTGACTCTAGTAGCCTGTCTCTATCCAGTGAGTCCACCAAGGTTATGTTGGAAGCTGGTACTCCCGCTCTCTGTGTTGCTCCCTGGCTTGGAGTGGAGGTTGCTTTGTGGGCAGGTATCAGCGGTACTCTGCCCTGGTGCCAGCGCTACCACGGAAGAAGCCTGGTTGGAGCCTGGTTGTTGGAGGGGGAGACCGACTGTCTCTACCCCCTGTGCTGTAAGTGCAGAGACCACGGTCCCATCTGCACTGTTGTGGGGCTTACTGTCTCCCCCTGGTGCGTTAAGCTGCCGCTGGGGAGAGGGGGTAACAAGCTCCTCTCCCATACATACTTCCAGCTGCTGGGGAGGACGACCGACCGTCTTCGCTCCCAATACAGTGTCCTGTTGCTGGGGAAAGGAGACTGGGCTCTCTATTCCCTGCTGGACACTCTGCCGCTGGGGGACAGGACCGACTGTCTCTGCCCCCTGTAACTCCGCCTGCCGCTGGGGAAAGGAGACTGGGCTCCCAATCCCCAATAATTCATACGGCCGCTGGGGAATGGAGACTGGGCTCCCAATTCCCAAAAAATCATGCTGCTGCTGGCGGGCAGGAACAACTACCTCTGCCCCCTGTAACTCAGCCTGCCGCTGAGGAGGGAGGACGCTGCTCTCCTCTCCCTGCATTTCACACTGCCTTCCCGGCATATCACTCTGCTGCTGGGGGGCAGGAACAACTACCTCTGCCCCCTGTAACTCAGCCTGCCGCTGGGGAGGGAGGACGCTGCTCTCCCTGCACTTCACACTGCCGCTGGGGAATGGAGACTGGGTTTGTCACCTTACTGTCCTGCTGAGCCTTCTCACTGGCGTGGAACAGCTGCTGGTAGCCCTGTTCCAGCTCCATCTCCCGGGTCACTAGGTGGACCAGGTCCTGCTCAATCTCATGAGTGTCGTCCCAGTCATACCTGCTCTCCCTCCATTCCAAGAGATCATGGAACCGGGCTTGTGTAGGGCTCCCAAACTCCAGCTCTGAAAAAGTCTCCCATAACAAGCCAGGACCATCAAACTCCTCTCCCTCCGGCTTGTCATGCTCAGCTGTCCTGGGTAGGTACTGTGCCCCATACCACCAGAGCGCCTGGTAGGCATCTTCCAGCCACAGCTCCCGCCATGCTAGGAGTTCTAAGTCCTTTACCCATTCCTCCCGGGGCTGCTCTCCCAGGAAGGGCATCCTGTCACGGATGGTGTACAGGAAACAAGACAATACCATATAAACAATGTCTCTCTGGATCCACAACTAAGGAACAAAGGGAGACCCCTGCAATAGAGCTGCCGCTCTCCCTCACTGCTCAGCCTATGTGAACACCCCAAAGGTGGATGGCCGCATATCCACGTTCCTCGGCTATCTATTACCTGAAGACCCTACAATAGTGAAGGGACACGACCACCGGCTCCCTACACTGACACGGAGGGAGTCAGGGTCACCTGGATCCAGAAAAGACAAAAACATAAATACATAAACAGCACTTATCTGCAGACGACTGACGACTGAGGACTGGGAACTGGGAACAGCATGCACACACACTCCAGGAAGTTGTATCAGCCGCACACTACTGCATTATGGGGAGGAACTTAAAGGGTAGCGATCAGTCTGACTGCATGACAGCTGAGATAGACTAACGAGATGAGAAACTAAACCAAAACAAAGAAATTCAAGGAGGAGGATCTGAGAAGCTCCTGTGAGCGCTTCTCAGCTGTCTGGCTGTGACACATCCGCAGGGCTACTCGCTTCTGCAACCGCTGGTCTTCCGTGGGGAGTCTCTCGTCCTGCATATACTCCACAATACCCAGTACCTGGTACCAGATGCCTTTGCGGACTGCATCTCGGTCATCCATGACACCCTCATCGTACTCCACTGCTGTTTCCATTCTGGTGCTGTCAGGGTCGCTGTACTGGGACATGCGTTGCCCTCAAATTGTAATTCCAGGGAATGATGTTTCTTTGTAGCTGTCCTTCTGGGCTGTGGGAACGATCCCGCTGCTTGCCACCAATGTAACGGACCGTTTCAGCAGACAAGGGGTTAAAATCCGTTTAGGCGATATGCCCCTTTCTGAGAGACAGGCACAGCTACTGCAGGATACACCAAACTCCCGAACTGGATACAAAATAGCACTCCAAACTGGAACCTCACGAATAGCTGCTAGCAGACGAACAGGAATCAGCTTACACTCCTGGCAATCGGTCTCTAACGGCATACAGCGGATCCCCCCAATAACGAGACAAGGCTCCGTGTTGAGGGTCAAGCAGTGGTCTGAGGTGCTGGCACACCCAGCCTGGTTTTTATTACAGTTGTTGCAAATACAGGTCCGCCCACAGGGGTTTGAAATACAGCCAATCAATATGTTACAACACATGCAATGTAAGTACACGCCCCTAGGGGACCAGAAGGAAGACTTGTGACATAGGACAGATATGCAGCACTGTAGGATACACGGAGACAATACATCCCCACAATGCATCATGGTTTCCTCCTCTCTGTCCCGAAGACAACCGAGGCGTAATCCAATTATCTCTCAAGACAAAGAGAAGTCACCAATACACATGCGCAGACAACAGGACAGACATCACCCTTTAAACACACAATGGGACAATGGCACAATAGAAACACACCCAGCATTTTCCTCCCAAGCTGACAAGTTACACTTATTATAAATTGTTACAACTTTGTGAGTTTACATTGGCCATACATATAACTTACATCAATTCAAACAGTATAACTTTGGGACAAACCTATCCAAAATTCACTTGAATAGGTTCAGGGGTTTAAAAGTTAGTATATGGCCCATAATCCAGGGGCAAAAGGCCAGCAGCCAGTCCTCTCCAAAACCCAGTGGCGAGGTTGGTTTCGCCACAAGCAGCAACACTTGTTTACAGTCTCAATTACCACAGCAACACAATACCACAGTCCTGTCCGTCCTCTATGTACTTCATGTCTCCTCATGCTCTAAATTCCCCAGCTGAAGATATTATCATCTGTATTTAGGATCATAATTCCTGTCAAGTAGGAGAGGAGGAGGCAGCTTTTTACCTTAGTGTTGTAAAGTAACTTGTCCTGCTGCATGATCAGGACAGGTTTTGTGTGAACTAATCGGACAGCGGCCATTTTGTTTCCACTCATGATTGCTCCCCAGACAAAACGAGTCATTATAACTAATGAAAGGTATTTGAGAATATATTTATAATAAAGTAATATTGTCACAGGTAATTGGGAGGGGAAAACACCAGATAACATACGGAAGGAAATAGGCCTCAAAGCTAAGGGAGAGAGATGGTGACCTCCTAGGAATCCCTAGACCTCTCCCTGACTCCTGCCAATATGAGTAAACCCTGAAGGTGGAAATACTCATACACCAGAACCTTAGCCCTAGAGACCCTGGAAATCCCTAAGAGTGGTGGCAGGGAATGAGACTACTGGTTCATTCCCAGATGAAGGAACCAGCGTCTCCCTGAGGCCTAGAAAACAACAAACACAAGCGAACAACAAAATGCAAAACAAAATGCACTTAGTTTAAAGAAGAATGGAGGAGCAGGAGATCCGAAGGAACAACACAGCAGCTCAACCAACTCCAGCAGGAAATATCAAACGCATGGCAAGCAGTGTGAGTCAGAACGAAATAGAGCCTCAGTAATGACCACAAGCTGCACCTGACAAGAGGTGTGGTCATTACCAAACAACAACACTGCAAGGAGAAAACAGAGAGACTGTCAGATACACTCACGTGTCGCCAGTCTCTCAGATCTTCTCACATCTGTCATGGTAAGGACTGTGAGAAATATTTAAGTATTTTCATTTTCTTAATTCCCGGAGAACCCCTTTAAGGGGGCCATGGACAAAAAAACGGTATTCATCCCAAAAGATTATGGAGAAAACTCGCACATTCATTGTATCAGTAGAAGAATGGACTATATTGGTGAAAGGGGTCTGTACAGGGGACCACTGAGAGCGATCCAGGGCCTTACCAACCACTATAGTCATGATTGTGCAAGGTCAGCCCTCAGACTTTAAGAAACACATCTCCTGACATTTAGTAAATACTTGCATCCCCCATAAAAGAACAATTCTGGAGCATCTATTCTTATGACTTTATTGTATAATTCCTGCTAGAAGTTATGAATGAATTGCTAGCAGTTTGCAGTTGGGTGTTACCAGTAGGGGGTGTGTCCCTGCACAGTCTGACACTACCCAATCAGTGCTGACAGTGTAAGACTGTGCAGAGAAACACCCTCTACTGGTAACACCCATCTGGACCTTCATCTTGCAGTACTTCAGAACTTTTAGCAGGAATAATTAAGGAATGGCACATCCCAGAGTCATAAGAAAAGATGCCCCAGAATTGTTATCAGGTAGGTACTAAAACAGACATGTCAGGAAAGGTGAGAGCTCCTCTTTGACGTGAACCCGTGATGTCCTCGAACGACAGCAGCCGTGGGAGGGGCAACCCCCCCCGACAGCAGCCGTGGGAGGGGCAACCCCCCCCCCCAAAAAAAAACAGCGCAATCCATATAGTGGTGGCTACTTCAAGGTCCAGGTGGCTTTTTAAAGAGGACTTTCTAGCTCTCCTGACATACTACAATAAATTACAATACTGGAACATTTTTTCCTAGAACTCTATATTTCGACATTCCTCTGTTATTTCTCCTGGAAGTGATATTATCATTCCCTTTTGTGGATTAGATGTGCATTTACACAGCCTCACCATGAGTGTGCAGAAACACATGTTAAATGGCAACACCTAGTTGTAAATTTGTTAAGATATTTCCAGGAGGAATATCAGAGGGATATCACAACACAGAGAATGCATGCTCTAACTTTGTTATTATTTACCAAGCAGAGGTCAAGAGAGGTGATAGGTCACCCTAAAAGAATTCTGCATTGTGACTAGGGGGCTGTAGGTTCCTCTGGACCATAGACCTCAAGCACTGAATTATACTTTGTGTACCATATCAGTCACCCCTGTAGCTTCTATGGGACCTTTAAAAAAGACACAAGATGGGCTCTGTCACCCTCCTCTATGGGTGGCGCAGGGCACCACAACAATGGTATTTACTGGGGTTATAAGGATGCATACAAGGTATATGGTGGTGCATGAGGTTTTATAGTGCTCCTAGTAGTTATAATGCCCCCCCACCCCACGCCCCCGGTTTTGCCCCAGTACTTATATCCCCGTGTAGGGCATACAAGGTATATGGTGGTGCATGAGGTTAAATAGTGCTCCTAGCAAGTTTAATGCCCCCACCCCCACCCCAAGCCCCCGGTTTTACCTCAGTAGGTACAGTGGCGGAAATAATTATTTGACCCCTCACTGATTTTGTAAGTTTGTCCAATGACAAAGAAATGAAAAGTCTCAGAACAGTATCATTTCAATGGTAGGTTTATTGTAACAGTGGCAGATAGCACATCAAAAGGAAAATCGAAAAAATAACTTTAAATAAAAGATAGCAACTGATTTGCATTTCATTGAGTGAAATAAGTATTTGAACCCTCTAACAAAAAAAGACTTAATACTTGGTGGAAAAACCCTTGTTTGCAAGCACAGAGGTCAAACGTTTCTTGTAATTGATGACCAAGTTTGCGCACATTTTAGGAGGAATGTTGGTCCACTCCTCTTTGCAGATCATCTCTAAATCCCTAAGGTTTCGAGGCTGTCTCTGTGCAACTCTGAGCTTGAGCTCCCTCCATAGGTTTTCGATTGGATTAAGGTCCGGAGACTGACTAGGCCACTCCATGACCTTAATGTGCTTCTTCTTGAGCCACTCCTTTGTTGCCTTTGCTGTATGTTTTGGGTCATTGTCGTGCTGGAACACCCATCCACGACCCATTTTCAGTTTCCTGGCAGAGGGAAGGAGGTTGTCGCTCAGGATTTCACGATACATGGCTCCGTCCATTTTCCCGTTTATGCGAATAAGTTGTCCTGTGCCCTTAGCAGAAAAACACCCCCAAAGCAAAATGTTTCCACCCCCATGCTTGACGGTGGGGACGGTGTTTTGGGGGTCATAGGCAGCATTTTTCTTCCTCCAAACACAGCGAGTTGAGTTAATGCCAAAGAGCTCTATTTTGGTCTCATCAGACCACAGCACCTTCTCCCAGTCACTCTCTGAATCATTCAGGTGTTCATTGGCAAACTTCAGACGGGCCTGCACATGTGCCTTCCTGAGCAGGGGGACCTTGCGAGCCCTGCAGGATTTTAATCCATTGCGGTGTAATGTGTTTCCAATGGTTTTCTTGGTGACTGTGGTCCCTGCTAATTTGAGGTCATTAACTAACTCCTCCCGTGTAGTTCTAGGATGCTTTTTCACCTTTCTCAAAACCATTGACACCCCACGAGGTGAGATCTTGCGTGGAGCCCCAGAGCGAGGTCGATTGATGGTCATTTTGTGCTCCTTCCATTTTCGAACAATCGCACCAACAGTTGTCACCTTCTCTCCCAGCTTCTTGCTAATGGTTTTGTAGCCCATTCCAGCCTTGTGCAGGTCTACAATTTTGTCTCTGACATCCTTGGACAGCTCTTTGGTCTTTCCCATGTTGGAGAGTTTGGAGTCTGCTTGATTGATTGATTCTGTGGACAGGTGTCTTTTATACAGGTGACTATACAGGTGTC
Organism: Bufo bufo; assembly: GCF_905171765.1. Classification (NCBI taxonomy): domain Eukaryota; kingdom Metazoa; phylum Chordata; class Amphibia; order Anura; family Bufonidae; genus Bufo; species Bufo bufo. The sequence goes on along the minus strand of NC_053390.1, from coordinate 784,882,536 downwards.
CTTAATGAGGGTGACTAATTGAGTAGAAGTGTCTAACCACTCTGTGGGAGCCAGAACTCTTAATGGTTGGTAGGGGTTCAAATACTTATTTCACTCAATGAAATGCAAATCAGTTGCTATCTTTTATTTAAAGTTTTTTTTTCGATTTTCCTTTTGATGTGCTATCTGCCACTGTTACAATAAACCTACCATTGAAATGATACTGTTCTGAGACTTTTCATTTCTTTGTCATTGGACAAACTTACAAAATCAGTGAGGGGTCAAATAATTATTTCCGCCACTGTATATCCCCCTGTAGGGCATACAAGGTATATGGTGGTGCATGGGGTTATATAGTGCTCCTAGCAGTTTTAATCCCCCCCCCCCACACCAAGCCCCTGGTTTTGCCCCAGTACTGATATCTCCCTGTAGGGCATACAAGGTACAGTACAGACCAAAAGTTTGGACACACCTTCTCATTCAAAGAGTTTTCTTTATTTTCATGACTATGAAGGCATCAAAACTATGAATTAACACATGTGGAATTATATACATAACAAACAAGTGTGAAACAACTGAAAATATGTCATATTCTAGGTTCTTCAAAGTAGCCACCTTTTGCTTTGATTACTGCTTTGCACACTCTTGGCATTCTCTTGATGAGCTTCAAGAGGTAGTCCCCTGAAATGGTTTTCACTTCACAGGTGTGCCCTGTCAGGTTAAATAAGTGGGATTTCTTGCCTTATAAATGGGGTTGGGACCATCAGTTGCGTTGAGGAGAAGTCAGGTGGATACACAGCTGATAGTCCTACTGAATAGACTGTTAGAATTTGTATTATGGCAAGAAAAAAGCAGCTAAGTAAAGAAAAACGAGTGGCCATCATTACTTTAAGAAATGAAGGTCAGTCAGTCAGCCGAAAAATTGGGAAAACTTTGAAAGTAAGGGCTATTTGACCATGAAGGAGAGTGATGGGGTGCTGCGCCAGATGACCTGGCCTCCACAGTCATGGACCTGAACCCAATCGAGATGGTTTGGGATGAGCTGGACCGCAGAGTGAAGGCAAAAGGGCCAACAAGCGCTAAGCATCTCTGGGAACTCCTTCAAGACTGTTGGAAGACCACTTCAGGGGACTACCTCTTGAAGCTCATCAAGAGAATGCCAAGAGTGTGCAAAGCAGTAATCAAAGCAAAAGGTGGCTACTTTGAAGAACCTAGAATATGACATATTTTCAGTTGTTTCACACTTGTTTGTTATGTATATAATTCCACATGTGTTAATTCATAGTTTTGATGCCTTCATTGTCATGAAAATAAAGAAAACTCTTTGAATGAGAAGGTGTGTCCAAACTTTTGGTCTGTACTGTATATGGTGGTGCATGAGGTTTTATATAGTGCTCCTAGTAGTTATAATGCCCCCCCCCCCCCCCCCCCAAGCCCACGGTTTTGCCCTAGTACTTACATCCCCCTGTAGGGGTGCATGAGGTTATATGACTCATTTAGCGTCGGACTGGCATACTAGAGGATCCTCCTTTGGGCCCTGGCTCTGATACAATAGTTGGCCCCAAAGGTCCAGGAGAAAAAAAACATTTAGAGCTGCCTTTGGAACCAGTCACATGCCACTGGGGTCTATTTCTATGAATACAAACCAATTAGACTGTAATGAAGAAATGGGGGGTGGGCCTCAAGAATAATTTCCTCTGGTGGGCCCAAGGTACCTCAGCCCAACTCTGGAAGGTGGGGAGTAAATTAATCTAGGTTTATATGGTGCATGAGCTTATATGGTTATGAGTAGATATATGGTTTTGTCACACTGAGTATATAGCGGCATTAAATATGATGTGAGGTTACATACAGGTATATTGGCCATATGTTGGTGTATGTGGATACAGAGCTGGATGTCTGGTGCTGTATATGATTGTAAGGTAGTATACTAGTAGCATAAAGTGTCGTATGAGCTTTTATGGAAATATTTTTCCTTTCTGAAACATTCAGTTTATTGTTTACCAGTAGTCCATTTGGTTGCTCCAGAAAAACTGAAGATACTGTCATTAATTTCAACAGGTACACTGTAGAGCCAGACCCTTGTCTATAGCCTGTGTTTGGTATTACATTCACATTAGAATGGAGCTTAGTTGCAATACCAGACACAACCTATAGACCAGAGTGGAGCTGTTTCTGGAAAAAAAGCACAATTTTTTTTTTTTTTTTTTTTAATAATCCTGGAAATATTTGAGTCCTCTGAGGCAGAAGTTTAGAGGAGATGCTCAGTGAGTGATATTGGGATACAGAAGTTTTATCAAGAAATGTGTATAATGAAATGATATACGTTTTCAAGATCTCTGCTTGCTGTCATTCAGTGAGAGCCTTCACTGTTTACATCCATTGTATATAAATCTGTCCTGGTCATGTGATGGACAAGTAGGTGAATGGTTCATTACAGCGTTGGACTGGGACTGAAATTCAGCCCTGGCAACTACCAAACATAAAGGAGAAGACAGCATCACTTATGTAGCAGACCCCTGAGGAGCCAGATCATAGGATGGGAGTAGTATTAGCTCTGACTATAGGATGTGTCACAGTGGTTTCCCTCAGGCAGTTTCTCCCTAGAGCAGGCATGATCAACCTGCGGCCCTCCAGCTGTTGCAAAACTACAACTCCCAGCATGCCTGAACAGCCTACAGCTATCAGCCTACAGCAGGGCATTGTGGGAGTTGTAGTTTTACAACAGCTGGAGGGCCGCAGGTTGAGCATGCCTGCCCTAGAGCCTGTTCAGTAAGAAGAGGGTGCACCTTCTTTTCTCTTGGGGCACTCCCTGGAGCTGGGCTCCTGCCTGATAGTAGTTTGGGGTGCCCTTGATGTTGGTGGTTGTATGAGTGCAAGGCAGGGAGTGTAGAGCATGTAGGCCACTGTATGGTAGTGTAGGAGTCAGTAAAGCAGGCTAGCTTTAAACAGAAAAACCGTCTCTCTTTATTGCAGTGCAAAATGGGAGTTGTTGTACATCCAACTACAAAGAAACACAGTCTCATCTGTACATAGTGCAACTCCTGTCCCAGGTAGCAATGTATGGCTTTTGGCAACGCTGGAAGTTATGGTTCTCTTTATACACCATCTTACTAAAGTCTCTCTTAGCAGAATCTCTGGTTGACAAACATTTTCTTGCAATATTGCCTCCCAGTAGTAATAAAGCCCCCTAAGGTGCCCCCACTAGTAATATGGCTCTGTAAAGTACCCCAGTAGAAATATGTATGGCTCCCTAAAGTGCCACAGTAATAATAAGGCCCCCAGTAGTGATAAGGCTGAATCAAGTGCTTCCCATAGTAATAAGGCCCCCTAAAGTAGTTATAATGCCCTCTATAGTGACCAAATAATTGTAATGTGCCCCTGTAGTTTTAGTGTCCCCTGCTGTGGTCCAAGTAGTTTCAATGTCCCTCTGTATTGCCCACAGTAGTAGTTTTTATAATGGCATTTTACTCATTTTGGGCTAAAAAATTTTTTTTCAATTGGTCTTTATGAAAAATATTGAGCCATTCTGTCACAAAGGGTTAACTGTTTGTCTAGCTGCATGAATCACACCTTTACTGGTAATCTAATAAACCTTATCTCTAAACTACTAAAAGTTCATAAACACTTATTTAAGCAACATTCTTATCAGTAAGATAAGAACTGAGCTATAATTAGTGTTTATAAGGTCAGAGAGCAGAGATAAGGAGCCTTCAGATTAGCTGGCTGACGGAACAGAGAGAAAATTCTGATTCTTCTATTAGAGCATCTCAGCTCTGTACAGAAAAAAGGGCTCCATATTTGTAATAAAGACCAATTTAAAAAATTATTTTTAGCCCAAAATGAAAATTCAATAATTAAAAAAATTGCCTCCAAAGGTGTACTTTAATTTAATGGGATCTTCCCGCTTTAGGCATTTTTTGCAATAAGGGGCCGAACAAGTTTTTAAACTAATGAAGCATTACACACCTCACTGTTCAGATATCCCCCTGATCCCCACTGGTCTCCACTTCCTGTTCCCCGATCCACACACAGGAAATTGCGGGCAATGCCCCACTCATCCCACCTCATCCATTGATTGGCTGAACAGGTATTTCCTGCCACTTCCTGTGTGTCAAGCTGGAAGCAGGAAGAGGAAGTCAGTGAGCATCGGAATGGCAGTGACGGGAGATTGGCGAGGTGAGTAATTATACATTTTTTAACCCATTCTGCCCCTTATTGATTCTACACCATATTGAAAAAAATTGTATCCGAAGGAACATCTCTTCAAACATACTGTTAGGGCACACAGAGTTCATAGAGGGGGCGTCCCTTATTCAGGACCTCATGGATTAGCAAGTTCAAAAAGTAGCCATATGAACGGATGGCCATGTAGTATATGGACACTTCGGGTCTGCCAGAACGGAAGCTTCTCTTACAGAAGGGTTCTCCATTCTGGTTCTTCTATGACAGGAATATGGACAGGCATCATGGTTCAGAATTGTTCTGGTACTGTATGTACTGAGGCACTATATGAGAGTGTCAAGTCTAAGAAAGCTCAGCGTGCTAACCAAATGTGGCCAGCTTCCTCAATAGGCTCTATACGTTTGGAAAATTCATTGTATGATAACATTACAGCCAGGCGTTGCTAATGACAGGATTAGTCTTTTAGCGTTGTACAGCTTGCTACAGATAGCATTTCACCCCCGTCCCTCTCCTCACACAGAAAGAGGCCTTCTACCCAGTAAACAGCTGCGTGGTATTACACTGATGCATGCCACATATAAATGAGCTGCCAAATGTTTGTGGCATGAACTCAGCTCCAAGACATGACGGAGATGTAGAACGTCTACAGCAGGATTTCTGAATCGGGTTTTTAACCTCTCGCAAGGACGCAATATGCACATTGATAAAACCTCAGCTGCAGGAGCTTCTCCCTTGTAAACTACTAAACGAGAAGAAGGTTCTTGCTCGCCAAGTCATTTTAATTATATGGATTTCAAGTAATGAAAAACTATATGACTGCCTTAAATTCAGTCTTATGGTTCCCGAGGTAGAACAGTCATTGTGATCACTAGACGATGGACAGTATATTAGATTGTGAATTTATTTAATGAGCAATTCAACCTGGTATGAAACAGTCAAGGCCATCAATATCAGATCGGTGAGGGTCTGACACCCAGAGCCGCATCAGTTATGAGGCGAGTTGAGCCTGTCACCTCAGGCGGCATCCCCTATTGAGATGGAGGGGGTGGCACCAGTGCTCACCAAATATGACATAGAACAACACACCCAGGACAACTCATTAGGAAGCATGTCACAGTTGGTGAGGGCTGGTGCTGCCCCTTCCATGTCACTAGGCTATGTTGCCTGAAGCAAGCGGTTGCTTTTGCCTTTGAGATGGCAGAAGAAGTGCTGGCCAATACTTAAGGACAAGAAGATTCTTGCTTGCCAAGTCATTATTATTACATGGATTTCAAGTATATGAATACGTTAAATTCAGTGGTATGGGTCCCGAGGTCATTGAGATGACTAGAGGATGGACAGTATATTAGATTGTGAATTTATTTAATGAGCCATTCAACTTGGAATGAAACGGTCAAGCCATTAATATCAGATGGATAAGGGTGTGACACCCAGGGCCACATCAGTCATGAGGCCAATTGAGCCTGTCGCCTCAGGTGGCTCTCCCTAGTTAAATGGAGGGGGTGGCACCAGCCCTCACCAAATATGACACAGAAGAACACACCCAGGAAAGCCCTCTGGGAATCATGTCCTGGGTCAGTTCTATGTCACAGTTGGTGAGTGTTTGTGCTGCCCCCTCACTAGGCTGTGCTGCCTAAAGCAAGAGATTCGCTATCCTTTCGAGGGGCTGACCCCTACTTAGTAAAACAACCTGGACTTCTTTGGTTGAATTCACTATATGTCACCCAGAGCCTCAGCTGCAGATCACTTCGAAGCAATGGGACCACTAGACGGAAACACCCCCCACCCTGCCCACCGATCAACAGTTACCTTGTAGCTCCCATTTACATCAGTCAGAGCTACACAGCTGATGGTGGGTGTGCAGGGTGTTGGCTCTCCACCAATCTGTTATTGATAGCCTATCCTGAGGATAAGCCATCAATATAAAAATCCTTGACCACCGCTCTGAGGGTAGTCTCATAAGCAGCAATCTACTGCATGTAATGGTTAAGTTATCTCTTTCACTGAAATAACCAGGACAGTTTCCTCAGGCTGAGAGTCCATGGTTTCACTGCTCTTACAGTACAGCTCTTTACCTATGGACATAGAGGATGCCCCTTGTTATAATGATAGATTAATGCAATGTAGCAGGGGCTCACCCTCTCAGATGTAGAAATATTAGGTGCACTGCCGCATAAAATACCAGTAGGAAATAGAATTAGTGGTAGGCACTGTGTAGCTTGGAGCCATGTAGACAAATCAAACCAGTAGATCTAAAAATTGCATTTTTATTAGGGATCATAAATTAAACATGATTAGTAATATGACATACATAATATAGGAATAAACATGTATTTAAGAAGATCATATATACAGGTAGTGTACCATGATATATAGAGGCAAAAAATATAAATATAAAAAGGTACCCAAAGAGCAAAAAACTAAAATAGAAACAAAAACAAAAAACAAAAAAGGGGATAGTCGTATTAGCAAATTATTTTTTGCAAATTATAGTCAGCGGCAAAAATGACAAATGATGGTCAGAAGGTCACACTATATATAAGTTGCTAATAATTTAACCAATAATTAAAATGGTAACAATTGATCCATATATAGATATATAAAAAGCAATGATATTAAATTCATATAGCGCTCATAAAAAAATGATAAAAATCAGAAATGATAAAATATATATAACTCCATGGAGATAAAAAGTCATAAATTCATATATGCTATTTGATTAATAAATGGGGTGATCCCAGATTGTTCAATGATAATGGCACCTCTATGGTGCGACTAGAACGCGGCTGTGTGGACGTACTATAAGGAACCGCGGAGACGGCTGTAATGTGGTAATGTAACGTGACCGCACACCCCGGGTGATAAAGTAACAAGTGTTTACATCACGATACAATTAGTAAGATTAGATGTAAATATTCTCAATCTACCATCTACATATTGGGTCATTTAACGGAGAAGCAATACACCATCGAGGTGCCATTATCATCGAACAATCTGGGATCACCCCATTTATTAAATCAAATAGCATATAAGAATTTATAACTTTTTATCTCCATGGAGTTATAGATATTTTATCATTTCCGATTTTTATCATTTTGCTTCTCCGTTAAATGACCCAATATGTAGATGGTAGATTGAGAAGCTCTAGTTCATCCAATATTTAGATCTAATGTTACTAATTGTATCGTGATGTAAACACTTGTTACTTTATCATCCGGAGTGTGCGGTCACGTTACATTACCACATTATAGGCGTCTCCGCGGTTCCTTATAGTACATCCACACAGCTGTGTTCTGTATCCCGGCCGCTCGCTGTACAGGTAAGGCTACATGCACACGAACGTTGTTTGTTTCCGAGTCCGTTTAGTTTTTTTTCCGAGTCCGTTCCGAGTTGCTTTTTCCGAGTCCGTTCCGAGTTGCTTTTTTCCTTGTTTCCGAGTCCGTTTTTTTTTTTTTTTGGCGGATAGGATGGGGACCCATTCATTTTAATGGGTCCGCAAAAAATGCTGACAGCACACCGTGTGCTATCCGCATCAGTATGTACATTCCGTAGCCCTGCAAAAAAAAATAGAACATGTCCTATTCTTGTCCGTTTTAGGCATTGTTACAATGGATCCGCAAAAAAATAAAATAAATGCCATACGGATGTCATCCATACGGTCGTGTGCATGTAGCCTAAGGCAAATTGTCCAGCGTTTCGGAGATAATCATGCTCCTTCTTCAGTGGTGATATATAGGTATATACAGTATATACAGTATCACTACTGAAGGAGCATGTTTAGCTCCGAAACGCGTTTGGTTTGAACTGGTCACTCTGATACGAATACAAGATCAACGGCACCTCTACCTCTACCATCCATTCTACTATAAAGAATTTCATCTATCCTGTTATAAAGAATCCATCCGTTCGGTACAGAGAACTTCTCTCACACAGGGGCACAGATTCTGGTTTATTTGCTACATCGTCCCCACTAGCCAGTTACGCCACATTGCTTACCACATGGGATGCCACGTGAGACGCCGGACAATTTGCCTTACCCGTACAGCGAGCGGCCCATTTTAAAGTGGCGGGGCACTGTGGGGGGGGTCAGTGTTAAGGGATGGGGGACTGTGGAGTTCATTTTTAAAGGGGCGGGGTGCTGTAGAGGTCACTGTTATGGGGGATACTGTCGATATCTTTTCATGACACACACAAACATTAAATGAAATAGATGAAATATACCCGTGAAAAGCCGGGTCCATCTGCTAGTCTCTTATATAAAAATGAGTTTATGTCTGTCTGTCTAGATGTCTGTCCTTTATGCGCGACCAAACAACTGGACCGATCTTTGCCAAATTTGGCACACAGGTATAATATATTGAATTCGCTATATTTTGCGAATATTTTGGCAAATATTTGTCATATATTCGCAAATTCGAGAATTCGTGATCTCCAGTCATTATTTTCCTAATTGCAAAAATTGGCAATCGGAAAATTTGCTGAAAAATCTGAACGGATGGATTCTTTGTAACAGGATAGATGAAATTCTTTATAGTAGAATGGATGGTAGAGGTAGAGGTGCCGTTGATCTTGTATTCGTATCAGAGTAGCATATAGTGACCAGTTCAAACCAAACGTGTTTCGGAGCTAAACATGCTCCTTCAGTGGTGATACTGTATATACTGTATATACCTATATATCACCATTAATGGCAGAAAAAGTGGGGGAGGAGAACAACTCCTGGGGAAAAAAACAGAGGAACACGTGTAATATGGTGGCAGGTCTTCGTTTGAGGGGAGATCTGGGTTGCCTACCAATAATTTGCTAACACAAGCCCCTAGACTGAAGGGAAGAGGAGCGTTTTAGGCTATAAATTCAGTCCTAATGAACATTCCTATGTATTGGGTGTAGATAGGTAGCAGTCGCTCCAGGAGCTTGAGGGGGCTATTGGTCTGTCATAGAAGAAGACCAGACCCTGTTCAAATTACGTAAATGGCCTCTGGTTGACACATACGCCAGGAAATCACCAAATCTATTACCCTAATAGAAGCCTGAGATAAATCCCACTGTATAGGTATACACAGGATATGTCGCCCACATATTCTATGCCCACAGACTATGGCATTCCATACTTTTTTTTTGACGAATATGAACATATACCAGTGCCAAATGGACATTAGTTTGACCTCCCTTGGAATAATTGAACCTAATGAACATACATCAGGAGCTTTTCCTCATATGGAGCTTCCAATAATACTTTTAACCCCCTCGCATGAAATCTGCCTCCTATATACTGTACCTAGGGGCATACACAAATCTCTTAGAGCCCCATAGCAAAAATCTTAATAAGCCTGGCAGTGAATCCGCCAGAGTTATGAAGATGGCAGATGTCTGGTGTAAATACATCTGCCATAAATACATTGATAAATCTCCCCCATAAATCACTGCTTCCTTTTACATAATACATTGCAAAGCTGGCTTCCTGAAGCCACCACTTGGGGGAGCTCAGTGCATAGGAATCTATACAGTTACTCTTGGAGTCCCCCTATTGGTAGATGCATGAAAATGCAGTGTTGGCAAGAGAGGAAGGCTCTGTGCTGGGTCCCTCCTCCCCTCGGTCCCCATAGCTATCGAGTGGTCTGCCTCCATTGAAGGTACACCACTGACTGTACCTTCTTTTTTCTTGGAAAAAAAAATGACATTCTGCAAACAAATAATATTGTCAAAATGACAGATGAAGGCTCACAGTAAATGATCACAAATTGTTAGTTACATTGTATTTGTCTGGAAACATTGGTAATCATGCAGAGATGAATGTCACGTATGAGAGAATGCATTTGACAAATAATAGAAAGCCGTGCTTACCAGCAGTCGCAGCAGATATTCACTGCTGGGGTTCACTTACTTATAATTATCCCCCGGTGAAGATACGTAAATCAGAGGGGATAGGAAACATGGTAATGTCACAATGACTGTAGAATTGTCACAAAAATTCCAAATCACCTACTACTCCTAACAGTACAGGACATAGGATTGCTGATCTCAAGAGGCAATCAAGGCAAAACGTACATCCCTGTGTCATGTTCAACCCCCCAGGTCCTGCACCAGGCACAATGTAGGGTATCCATTATTCCTACTAACGGTCATATCAATGGAGGGTCTATGTGTATAAAAAAATAATCTAAAAGGGGTCGCCTGGTCTGGGAGCTAACAACTCCAGTAGTCAGAAGGAGTGCAGTCACAAGACCAAGCCGCTTCTGACGTCCAGGAAATGGGGCAGCGGGGCTGGAACAGCTGGACCAAGGACAGGTGGGTGGGTTTGGGACATACCTTTCGACCATGTTCTGTGCCAGACAAACCCTTCAAAGGTGATTTTATTTGGAAAATGTTCCCTCTGCAGCCAGTTCCATGGATGATATGTCATACAGGGAACTGTAAACAGACAGACTGGTGGAAAAGGGGGAGCTCTACTGGCATGAATGTCCTAGTTAAAGGCATACTTACCAACTATCAGGGAGGCTTCTTGAAGATGGGATGACCTCCAGGACTTGTAGAAGAGCTGGCAAATATCGTGGGGGCAGGATGGAGGGCCATTTCCTCCTCAACTGCACATGGTGCTGAGATTATCCATCATAAGACTAAACCTCATTGACGGGTGTGACATACCCCCATTTTTACATAAAGGGGGTATGCCACTGAAAAATTACGACTGCACAGTACTTTCTCCAGAGTCTGCAAGTATGGTTATAGCTCTGCAGGATGATAATAATACACTTACCTTATAGATTCTGTGTCCAGGACATCACTCCTGGACTCAGAGTATACATCAGTGAGAAGTGTAAGTGACTAGTGTTGAGCGAGCATGCTCGGCCGAACACCAGTTCGGCTCCAGCATCGCGATGCTCGGCACATCACAGTGCTCTGCTGAATACCTCGTGTGCTCGAGTCAGTGTATTTAAATCCAATTTAGCCTCTATTTCTGAAAAGTTTCTGCTGGGATTTGAACTCACAACCTTCTACATTAGAGGCAAGGACTTTAACCACTCAGCTATAAAGCTGAATGATAAACTGTGTCAGAAAAACCTCATAGTAGTTTGTCATGTAGTAAGTATTCCTATACAGTGGCAGTAGCTGTATAGCGTAGTGGGTAAAGTTCTTGGCTGTAATGTAGAAGGTTGTGAGTTGGGGAGTAGGGATTCCCTCACTGTACAGCGATCTTCTGCATAGATCTCAGTGGGACCCGGCACTCTCCCCTCTTCAGAGCAGGGGGTGCCTGGTTTAATGCTCGGTTTCTGCCATTGGCTTCCACTGTGCTCAGGTGCTCTGTAGGGCACCTGAGCATCGCAAAGTGTTCCTACTCGAGCACCAGAGCAACCGAGGACTTTGGTGCTCGATCAACACTATAAGTGACATCATGTCCGACTATGAACCCTCTATCTGGCACTGCTCCTGCAAGTGGCCTGAAGGAGGTCCTCCCCTCTCCTCTGTAGCAACCAACCAGGAGACCAGCCATTCAGAGAAAAGAGGAGGGTTGTGATGTATCTCAATGCATAGAGCACTTTAGCCTGAAGAACCGCCTATAGGACACTTGCAGGAGCGGGACCCAGTAGAATAAACGTTTCTTTTCAAAGTAATGCAGCTAATAAAAGCTCTGATAGAGCTATGTTTTTCCTGCTTTCCCTGACTACTGTCAGCAGTCTTGCAGGATCAAACCTGCTGACACACTCCCTTTAAAGGGGTTGTCCCATTACAAAGACTTATTCCATACCAAAGGGAATAATGATTGACTGGGATCTGAGCACTGGGCCTCGCGTTGATCATGAGACCGGGGGGCCTGTGTTCCCCCATTTAAATGGAGTGGCGGTCACGCATGCACGCTGCTGCCCCATTCAAGTCTAAGGAACTGCTGGACATATGCAAGTAAAAGCACTTGGCTACCTCCAGCATTTCTATAGAAATGAATGAAGTGACGGTGTGCATGCGTGACCACCACTCCATTTAAACATGGGGAAATCGGACCCCCGTTCCGTTCTCATGATTAGTGGCTTGCCCCAGAAGTCAAACCCCGGCTGATCAAACACTTATCCCATATTACTATAACATTCACATGACCATATGTATTTTGTGGTCTGCAAAATTCAGATACTGGTCGCGTGCACCCCACACTTTCCTGAGTCCCTAGAAATGATAGAAATTATAGAAATGCCTCAAAATGGACAAGAATAGGACATATTCTATAATTTGTGGAACGGCCGCATGGATGAGGACAGCACATAGATGACATTTGTGTGCTGTCCGCATTTTTTGGAGACCCATACAAAGGAATGGGTGCGCTTGCAAAAATGCAGATCAGGCACAGAGCGAAAATACGGTTGTGTGAATGTAGCCTTAGACTTAGAAGAATGCTGACCCCGTACGTTTTAGCCTTGGAAGATCAGTCATGACACGTATATAGTTTACCTCAGCTATTTGTATATCCACTTAGCTCTAAAATTAGTCTGCAGACTCACACCCATCACACTGCTGGTGCCAGGCTTTAGGTAAAACTGTTTATTGCAAGACTACTCCACATTATACCGTTCATCATCTGTTTACGAGCCTTGCAGCCGATATATCAGTGCTCACACCTTCTTGCCATATGAGATTTTCTAGAACTTAGATGACGATGATCTGTCCCCAGGATAGGTCATGAATATCAGATCGATGGGATTCCAACACTCAACACATCAGCTGTTTATGGCCAGAAACTATACATTGGACGGAGGGCCCCGTTCACCGTGTAGTTTCCAGCAGCGGCTTACTGCAGTTCAGCTCCTGGCCACTTGAATGGGACCTGAGCTGCAGTACTCCAACACATCCTCTCCTTGGTGGACGGACAGAACCTTGTGGCAGAGGAGTAAAGGTGCAGGGATGTATTCAGGGTTTAGCTCCTTGTCTTTGGTAAAGGGTAATGGTAATACTACAGCATACAAATACTTTTTAGACATTTGTAACTTCCAATGTTTGTCATCAGGGGGTGTTGGACGGGGGTTCCTAGGGACCACCAGAGAAACTTATTTTTGAGGCCCAATCCCTATATCATCAGTAAAGGTTTTGAATCAAAGAAATAGACCCCAGTGACAAGTGATTGGCTTCAATGGTAGCCAAAGTTTTTTTTTCAGGATCATTAGGGCCTTTTATGGTATGAGAGTCTTGGCCACTGGAGGATCCTTTGGTACCCGAATGGGCCAGTTTGACCCTGGCAGCAGGCCCTTTCCTGTTCCAGCATGACTGCACCCCTGTGCACAAAAGTATCATGGTTTGATTTGTTTGGTGTGGAGGAACATGAGCACACCAAACACAGATCCCTGACCTCAACTATATGCAACACTATGGAGATGAATTGTAATACCATTGGCAAGTCAGACCTTCTCGTCCAACATCACTGCCTGACCTCACAAATGTTTTTATGGATACAGATTACCACTGACACCCTCCAAAATCTGGTGGAAGAGTGGAGCCTCAACTCCATGTTGACACCCCTGTTTTTGGAATGAAATCCAACAAGCTCATATAGATGTGATGGTCAGGTGCCCAGATACTTTAGACCATTTAGTGTTCAATTCAAAACGATAAAGGCCTTGTTTACATTGTCCAAAGCTCTTGACTATCTACAAGTTTCCTTTTAAGACACTTTAAAACAAATGTAAGTTCAGTGTATGAGACTGACAAAGTATTTCTGGGAATTGCTCACTTAGAGGTGGCATAAATCTATCTAATGACTGATTCATGAAACCCGATTCACAAATTCCTGGTCTTCCACGTCAGACAAATGTTGAGGTTCTTCGTCACAGCTTGGACTAAGATGTTCTGGGCCTACTTCCAGAGCTTACCACCAACATGCTATGAACCATAGTGTGATTAGCCAACATTGGATCCTATAACCTGTGAATATCTGTTTGACAGCCGGCATCATCACTTAACACAAGAGTAAGAACAAAAATGTTGGAGAATCCCGAAAGACAATGCCTCCAGTAAGAGATCCTGGTGGTTTCTGAAGTCATTGTCTACTCTTTATTGTGTCCTCCTTCTTCAGCTAAAGAAGAAAGCACAATGGTATTCAGAAGCACTCCAGGCGTTCGCAGTAGCTAGTGACAGGAGCCACATATGTCTGGACTTTGGTTGGCTCGGTGCTGCACATAGCTTTGTATTGTTTTGCTTCTCCTTGGCAAATGTTCATGGCTGTCATATGATTGGGTGCGTGGAGTTGTGTTCTATTTTGGATGCCATATGGATCTAGTAGTTAGAACACAAATCCAGTGTCATTTTGCTGGCTACCATTAAAATTAACTCATTATGTTTATACGTTTTAACTCCTTAATACTTCAGTAATTTTTGGAAGGGGTTTTCTGGTACTTCAGGATAGGTCATCATTATCAGATCGGTGGGGATCCAATATACAATTTTTTAGAGATTTTCCTTGGGGTTAAAGGACTATTTTTAGAGCTTTTTCATAGTTTTTTCTTATATATATATTTTTTTACAGTGTTCTCTTTAGTTTTTGGTTACAACTTGTCCCTTAAAAGGACAAAAAGACTTTGAGGGGGCATTATTATTTATTTTTCACACATAAGTTCAATATAATTAAAACGGAAACAATGCTGATAATGTTACTATTGTCTAGGTGAATTCAGCAGATCTGTCAGATGATGCTATCGCTACCAGGGCCGGCGTCAGCACCTGGCATAGCTGAGGAAGTGCCAGGGCCCGCTGCTCCTGGGGGGGCCCACTGCGTAGTGGCGTGCCAAGGGGAGGTCAGTCCACCCCGGGTGCCAGCTCTCAGGGGGGTGCTGGGCCGGCTGCTATGAGCGATTCCATCAATACAAATGGAAGCGCTCATTGCTGGAGCGCAGGGGAGCCGCCGGTCCTTTCATTCACTAAATGCAGCTCCTTCTCTCCTCCAGGCCTGCCCAGCGGTGACGTCATGACGTGTGTCTCACTGCCGCAGCGGGCCAGGGGAGAGAAGGAGTGCAGGGAAAAGAGCTGCGGTTAGTGAAAGAAAGGGGGCCACTGGGAGATCATTTTACTGTGTGAGGGCCCCTTACACAGTATAATGACCCCCCGTGCCCACCCCACACACAGTATAATGACCCCCCGTGCACTCCATTTAGTATGATGATCCCCAATGACCCTCCATTCAGTATAATGACCACCAGAGCCCCATTCAGTATAATGACCCCCAGTGCCCCCTCCATACAGTATGACCCCCAGTGAGGGGGCCACTGGGGGGTCATTATTCTAAATGGGAGCCACTGGGGGTCATTATTCTAAATGGAGGGCTACTGTGGGGTCATTATACTGTGAGGGGGACCACTGGGGGGTCATTATACTGTGTGTGAAAGCCACTGGGGGTCATTATATTGTGTGGGGGGCATTGGGGGAGTCATTACACTGTGTGAAGGGCCACTAGTGGTCATTATACTATACAGGTAAGTAGGCCACAGCACTCTATTCGTAGAATGGCAAGGGTGGGTGCACGTCCAGGTTGTGTTCTAAAGCTCCACCTCCAGAACTGTAAGTGTCACAAATATTTAGACAGCACTCCTTCAGTGGTGATAATTAATGATTTTATTTCATGTTATTTCAGCCGGAATAGGTGGTATGTCAGTTGCAACGTTTCAGGCTTAATAATCGCCCTTCATCAGGCACTCTGAGGACCACACTGGGTGTACAGCTGGCGCTTGGTCATTATACTATATGGGGCCAATGGGCATTTATTATACGGTGTGGGAGCCACAGGGGGACATGTAAATGTAAAAAAATGACACAAGGGGGCCCACTGAGATTTATCGCCCAAGGGCCCGCATGAACATACATGTGCCCATTAATTATTGTGCATACACAGGCCAAGTGGGTTCTGGGCTGACTTTTAGGCATCTGACCGTCAGTGTCGTGCATAGTCATCATCAAGGTGGCTTAGTTGGTAGTATAGTCTAGGATCCAGGTTAATGAGTCCAGAGAAGGAGCACACACTAGCCTGTTGTTTTGACACCCATCTTCTGAGAGCTGCTAAAAGAATGGGCTCTGTTTAAGGGCTCATTCACACGACCGTATCCGTTTTTGCGGTCCGCAAAACATGGATACTGGCCATTTACATTTTGCGTATTGGAAAGTTATTCTCCTGGGTAGAAATGCCTATTATAGTGTGCAAGCATGACCACTGTTAAAGGGCTTCTGTCACCCCACTAAACCGTTTTTTTTTGTTTTGTTTACTAATAATCCCTATACTGCGAGCTCTGCATACATAAGTTAAATAATCATTTTGGTTCAGTAGAATTTGATAAAAAGCTATTTTTAAAATATGCAAATTACCTTGCTACCAGCAAGTAGGGCGGCTACTTGCTGGTAGCAGCCACATCCTCCGACCCTAATGATGCCCCCTCCGCATTGTGATTGACAGGGCCAGGGAACGGAATCGTTCTCTGCTGGCCCTGCCTGTTAGCATTCAAAATCTGGCGCCTGCGCCGCGGCCGTACCTATCTTCAATCTGCGCAGGCGCACTGAGAGGCAGCCGCTCGCTCGGCCGCTCCATCCTCAATGCGCCTGCGCCGATGACGTCACATCTACACCCGGCGCAGGCGCATTGAGGAGCGAGCGGCTGCCTCTCAGTGCGCCTGCGCAGATTAAAGATAGGTACGGCCGCGGCGCAGGCGCCAGATTTTGAATGAAAACAGGCAGGGCCAGCAGAGAACGATTCCGTTCCCTGGCCCTGTCAATCACAAAGAGGAGGGGGCGTCATTAGGATCGGAGGATGCGGCTGTTACCAGCAAGTAGCCACCCTACTTGCTGGTAGCAAGGTAATTTGCATATTTAAAAAATAGCTTTTTATCAAATTCTACTGAACCAAAATGATTATTTAACTTATGCATGCAGAGCTCGCAGTATAGGGATTATTAGTAAACAAAAAAAAACACAAACGGTTTAGGGCTCTTTCACACCTGCGTTGTTGTGTTCCGGCATAGAGTTCCGTCGTCGGGGCTCTATGCCGGAAGAATCCTGATCAGGATTATCCCCATGCATTCTGAATGGAGAGAAATCCGTTCAGGATGCATCAGGATGTCTTCAGTTCCGGAACGGAACGTTTTTTGGCCGGAGAAAATACCGCAGCATGCTGCGCTTTTTGCTCCGGCCAAAAATCCGGAACACTTGCCGCAAGGCCGGATCCGGAATTAATGCCCATTGAAAGGCATTGATCCGGATCCGGCCTTAAGCTAAATGTCGTTTCGGCGCATTGCCGCATCCGACATTTAGCTTTTTCAGAGTGGTTACCATGGCTGCCGGGACGCTAAAGTCCTGGCAGCCATGGTAAAGTGTAGTGGGGAGCGGGGAGCAGTGTACTTACCGTCCGTGCGGCTCCCCGGGCGCTCCAGAGTGACGTCAGGGCGCCCCAAGCTCATGGATCATGTGATCACATGGATCACGTCATCCATGCGCATGGGGCGCTCTGACGTCATTCTGGAGCGCCCGGGGAGCCGCACGGACTGTAAGTATACCGCTCCCCCGCTCCCCACTACTACTATGGCAACCAGGAATTAATAGCGTCCTGGGTGCCATAGTAACACTGAACGCATTTGGAAGACGGTTCCGTCTTCAAATGCTTTCAGTACACTTGCGTTTTTCCAGATCCGGAGTGTAATTCCGGCAAGTGAAGTACACGCCGGATCCGGACAACGCAAGTGTGAAAGAGGCCTTAGTGGGCTGACAGAAGCCCTTTAATGGATTGTAGGGTGGTCGTAACCATGGAAACGAGTAGTGTATAATGTGATGGAAAAATGAATCCAGCCAACAAAGAAGGCAATATGGACAATCACAATACATTAGTAAGTGCCTGGTATTATCTTTCTCTACGTGATAAATGCCATTTGCTGAAGTGAGACAACCCCTTTAAGCTCCTGCAGGCTGCTACTGGACATATTACTGAGGGCACAGCTTGGCATATTACTGGGGGCACAGCTGGACATATTACTGGGGGCACAGCTGGACATATTACTGGGGCACAGCTGGACATATTACTGGGGGCACAGCTGGGCATATTACTGGGGGCACAGCTGGACATATTACTGGGGGGCACACAACTGGGCATATTACTGGGGGCATAGCTGGGTATATTACTGGGGCCACATAACTGGACATATTACTGGGGGCACAGCTTGGCATATTACTGGGGGCACAGCTGGACATATTACTGGGGCACAGCTGGACATATTACTGGGGGCACAGCTGGGCATATTATTGGGGGCACAGCTGGACATATTACTGGGGGCACATAACTGGACATAATACTGGGGCACAGCTGGACATAATACTGGGGCACAGCTGAACATATTACTGGGGGCACAGCTGGACATATTACTGGGGCACAGCTGGACATATTACTGGGGCACAGCTTGGCATATTACTGAAGGCACAGCTGGACATATTACTGGGGGCACAGCTGGACATTTTACTGGGGCACAGCTGGGCATATTACTGGGGGCACAGCTGGACATATTACTGGGGTACAGTTGGGCATATTACTGGGGGAACAGCTGGACATATTACTGGGGTACAGTTGGGCATATTACTGAAGGCATAGCTGGACATATTACTGGGGGCACAGCTGGACATATTACTGGGGCACAGCTGGGCATATTACTGGGGACACAGCTGGACATATTACTGGGGCACAGCTGGGCATATTACTGGGGGCACAGCTGGACATATTACTGGGGTACATTGGGCATATTACTGGGGGCACAGCTGGACATTTTACTGGGGCACAGCTGGGCATATTACTGGGGGCACAGCTGGACATATTACTGGGGTACAGTTGGGCATATTACTGGGGGCACAGCTGGACATATTACTGGGGTACAGTTGGGCATATTACTGGGGGCACAGCTGGACATTTTACTGGGGCACAGCTGGGCATATTACTGGGGGCACAGCTGGACATATTACTGGGGTACAGTTGGGCATATTACTGGGGGCACAGCTGGACATATTACTGGGGTACAGTTGGGCATATTACTGGGGGCACAGCTGGACATATTACTGGGGCACAGCTGGGCATATTACTGGGGGCACAGCTGGACATATTACTGGGGTACAGTTGGGCATATTACTGGGGGCACAGCTGGACATATTACTGGGGTACAGTTGGGCATATTACTGGGGGCACAGCTGGACATTTTACTGGGGCACAGCTGGGCATATTACTGGGGGCACAGCTGGACATATTACTGGGGCACAGCTGGGCATATTACTGGGGGCACAGCTGGACATATTACTGGGGTACAGTTGGGCATATTACTGGGGGCACAGCTGGACATTTTACTGGGGCACAGCTGGGCATATTACTGGGGGCACAGCTGGACATATTACTGGGGTACAGTTGGGCATATTACTGGGGGCACAGCTGGACATATTACTGGGGTACAGTTGGGCATATTACTGGGGGCACAGCTGGGCATATTACTGAGGGCACAGCTGGACATATTACTGGGGGCACAGCTGGACATATTACTGGGGCACAGCTGGGCATATTACTGGGGACACAGCTGGACATATTACTGGGGCACAGCTGGGCATATTACTGGGGGCACAGCTGGACATATTACTGGGGTACATTGGGCATATTACTGGGGGCACAGCTGGACATTTTACTGGGGCACAGCTGGGCATATTACTGGGGGCACAGCTGGACATATTACTGGGGTACAGTTGGGCATATTACTGGGGGCACAGCTGGACATATTACTGGGGTACAGTTGGGCATATTACTGGGGGCACAGCTGGACATTTTACTGGGGCACAGCTGGGCATATTACTGGGGGCACAGCTGGACATATTACTGGGGTACAGTTGGGCATATTACTGGGGGCACAGCTGGACATATTACTGGGGTACAGTTGGGCATATTACTGGGGGCACAGCTGGACATTTTACTGGGGCACAGCTGGGCATATTACTGGGGGCACAGCTGGACATATTACTGGGGTACAGTTGGGCATATTACTGAGGGCACAGCTGGACATATTACTGGGGTACAGTTGGGCATATTACTGGGGGCACAGCTGGACATTTTACTGGGGCACAGCTGGACATATTACTGGGGTACAGTTGGGCATATTACTGGGGGCACAGCTGGACATTTTACTGGGGGACAGCTGGGCATATTACTGGGGGCACAGCTGGACATATTACTGGAGTACAGTTGGGCATATTACTGGGGGCACAGCTGGACATATTACTGGGGTACAGTTGGGCATATTACTGGGGGCACAGCTGGACATTTTACTGGGGCACAGCTGGACATATTACTGGGGGCACAGCTGCGCATAATTCCATTAGGGGGCACATAACTGGGCATAATTCTTTGAGGGGGCACAATGTGGGCATAAATACTGTGCGGTGGCATGAAGGGGGAATAACTACTATGTGAGGGCATTAAGGGGACTTTTTGGGATTAGGTGCATAGTTATGTTTTGGGCGGAGTTAAAGGCGTAGCCTAGTGCGAAAATTTACGATGTGTCCCTCTTTGTTCGTTTAGAAAGTTGGGAGGTATGCAACTGACTCTGGTGAAGACGCTAAGCCCAGGGGGCTGGGACCGCTCCTGCCTAGAGATATTTCCAGAACAAGGATGTTTACCCTTTCTATTTAGCCAGGTGTTACATAACGTAGTAAACAGTCAATACCGTGGTCACACACTAGAAAATATCGCACACATCAGACTGTACTAATGGCAGTAGCACTATTCTCATCTTTAGCAGTATCCCTTTGGGTCCCTGCATACTATTGGGTCTATGGTGGTGTTTAAGAGACATGGGACAGAGCCCTAGCTATCTGACTGTATGGGACCTTGAATAGCATCCCTGACTGTGTCCTATGTCCCAGCCTGGTGTACATGATAAAAGGGGCAACACATAAAAACAGTCAGATGAATGTAAAAGGTAAAATCTGGAGGACTTCTGTAGGTGGGGAGCAGCTCAATGGACACCTGCATCTCCCAGGATGAATTGCACTTAGCCCTTGTTGACTCCTTCCTCCCCTGCATAGAAAATACTCTTTTGCATACAGTATAGCCCCAGAGATACATATGGTATATATTGCCCCCACAATTTCCTTCTCCACTGTCTGGACAGAGATATAGTTATGTTTTATTTCTATTAATTTAGAAGTAGGGATGAATGAATGAAAGGTGCCTGGACCACTTCACTATGACATCACCATACCATATATGAAGAAGCTACTGAGCATATCAGTCCACCTTTAAATGCAGGAGTAGGTGGACCCAAAGGAGAAACAGCAGGGGGCGCTACCAGAGAGGGAAATGTACTGTACATAAAATAACAAACAATATTTTCATTACATGTAGATTGAAATAATACTTCATCTGCATGTCCTATTCATTGCATAGTAATGCTTTTAGTGGGATAACGCCCTTTAATGGTTACCTCTAATATGATCATTTATAACATCTTGGTGAGCATAGTGGAAAAGGAGCTCTATTATAAGATGCTAAAAAAAAAAATATGTTTATGACCGAGTTATATATAGTTATGGAGATAAAGCCTATAAATTGAGTTTACTTAAGAATGATTTATGGTTTTTCTTTTATACTAATTGTTATAGGGAAATAGTTCATGCTGACAGTAGTAAAGACTAATGGAAGGCTTAATGCTGGGTACAGAACGCGTTATTGCTCTGCATTACTCTTGTAACAACGTACCTAGAAGAACTTGTTTAACTCTCATAGAATTAATGTGAGCGGCAGGTGCCATATGAACTGATTATTAGCTATTGTAAGAGTATTAGAGCGATTTATAAAAGTAATATTCACAGTACAAAGGGATTATTGAGATGTAAAACTTGTGAAAACGGGATCAGCGTTCTAACACAGGGTAGGACTCCTTTGCTCCAAGCCTTAATTACCCCAAGATTCTCCCGAAAAGGGTTGTATAGAATTATAAAACTTCCGGTAACAGCGTCACACCTGTCCGTAGTTTGCATGTGTCCTAATCACATCAGCAGAGCTGATCTACAATATCAGACACAATCCATGACAGACACTTGGGAAAACAGGCAGCCATGTTTTTCTAATCTGGGAAACCATTTTTAATGTAGTGCACCAGTCTCGAATATGATCTGTTGGTTTGGGATCTGGTGACTAATGCAGCGGCCCGGGAGCAGAGGATGGGAGTGGTAGTGGCTCTAACTGTTACAGTCACCCTTTATTCCTTTGGGGCACACCCTGGTTCTGGGGCTCCTGTCTGATGGTAGCTGGGGTGCCCGTGATGTTGAGTGTTTGTACGGGTGCAAGGCAGGGAGTGTAGAGTGCAATGGCCGCTTATGGTGCAGGAGTCCGTCACCCGGCTCAGATAGAGCAGAATAAATGTATCTTTTTACTGAAGTTCAAAATGGGAGTTGTAGCACATCCAACGATGGCAAAGCACAGTTCCAACTGTAAACATTGTATGGACCATGTATGAATTTAGACAAGCATAGGCGTTACAGCCTTCTTCCTACTCTATCTGTATCAAGCCTCTTCCTGCAGAATCTATGGTGGGCAATCATACTCTTTCTACAGTGGCTGCAATGTCCAGATACAGGGTTTTAGAGATATGACTGGCCAGGTTGTGTCCAGGTATGAAGGGTGTCTTAACTGTGTCCCTCACTGAAGTAAAGTCTTAGCTTTTGGCAGCAGGTAACCTTACCAACTCCAATGCTTGGCCGTGGAGGCTGTAGGATCTCTAGTTGATTCCTTTGTCTTATTCCTTCTCTTTTTGGGCCTAAGAAGAGGGAGCACAAGTCATAACATCCTCTCCCTTCCAAACTCCAGTCTAGACCACAGTCAGGGGTGGGGCCAGTCCACACTAAACCCCCTACAAGGGCTAAACCAGGATTGTTAACCCTGGTTGTGCCATTCATACATGGTTATACTGGCTGCAATAGATAGCATGACATAACATTTCATCCTTTATACCATATAGAAATGAACAATTTGCAGATACCCCCTTGCTCTGGGGTACTGCACTACACAGAACATTACAGTACAATTAACACATTATTACACTCATGAATCCAACTTATCAGCCTTGTCAAGCCATTATAGTCCAGACACTGAAATCAATGAGTGACCATTTTGAAGCTGCCTTGGGGTCCCCGGTTATGACCAACATTCCCCACTAAGGGCATGTTGCAATTTTCGAAGTCAAACTCAGGAATGGATCATAAAAGGTGAGAAAGTATAAAGGACGGATACAACTTGTCCTCTTTTTTGAATTCACGCCTGGTTATGGCTTCATCAGAAACCCTGACTGTGGAAGTACCCTAAGTGAACATCTATCAAGAAAACAAGCTGTCTCCCATTCCTGATAATTGCCTGCACATCAGGGGAGGTGAGAACTGCATTTACATGCAGCAATCTACTCTGCTGTATGGGGATGATTGATTGCTACTGTGATTGCTCGCCCCATTACACATTCATTGTTTCTGGGCAGCAAATACCTATTTAAACAGGATGATGTGCAGTCCAGGAATGATTTTGGTGTCCACATCAATGTTGCTTTCATCTGAACGAGTGTTTGCTCATTTATCGGGTGACTGACTGCACCTTTTCACAGGGCAATTTTTGGGAACAAGCTTTTTGTAGGAACATTCCTTCCCGACAATTGCACCTATCATTGGCCCATGTAAAGGGCCCTTAAGCCTTTAATGCTTTAACAGCTTTCTTAAACAGTCACTAAGGCTGTGTTCACATCAGGTTTTTGTCCGACGTCTGACATTTACATATGACATATATGTTTAAAATATACATTTTTTGATGGATTCTGCAGGATAGAGAAACATAGTATACTACGTTTTTGCCTCCTTTTTTCCCCAATGTATATGACCTGGCCTTGGAGCTGACAACAGCTATCGTTTGGAACTGTGCTCCTTAACTTAAAAAAGCAAACACCTGCTCCACACTTGGCCGATTCTGGTCTTCACGGGACCAGGAAGCAGTGGCCAATCACAGGCAACACTCAACACTCACACTGGCTTGAACATTACGTGACAGCTATGTGGTACCATTCAAGCTGATGTGACCACTGTGGTCATTGGCCGCAGCAGTCATGGGCCCCAAAAGGTTCCTGTACCCGCGGGAAGGTGGAAACAGAGCAATGGTGGGATCATAGGCACGTGAGTCTGCATTTTTGTGTTCAGGGGCACAGGTCTGCATGATAGGGGTTGTCGACTCCAAGGCCGGACTGCCCTTTAACCCTTCTTAAATGTATGGCGGAATTTTGGACTTTAAACTTGGCGACCACTGCAAAGCACAGTGTGCGCCATAGCCGTCGGGTTTATGCTGTGCTATGCAGATCACAGACATTTAGCCCCTCAGATCAGCGCTCCTGGGGCCCACACCTCTTCCTCACACTGAGATGAGGAAAAGTGTTTTTTTCACTGTGGTAGCCTAAGTCGCTCTGAAGGATCTGAGGCTAAGAAGACTTAATCTAAATGTTAAAAAAAAAAAGTTTTTAGAAATATAAAAATATAATTCAAATCATCCTTTTCCTCCATAATAAAAAAATAAACAAAATAAAGATCATTTGCACCACCACATCCCAAAATGCCCATACTATTAAAACATAAATTAATTTATCCCATATGGCGATTGTTGGAACAGAAAAAAATAAATCAAAATGGCCGATTTGCTGTTTGCAAATCGACGCTTCACTTTCCAAAGAAAAGTGATCACAATTTCACACACAGTCCAGAATGGTATCAATGGAAACTGCAGATCCCCCCCACACAAAATGAGCCCTCCAACATCTCTGCAGATGTAACTATAAAAACGTTATGGGTGTCAGGATTTGGCGATGCAAAGAAAAATGTTTTCTTTTTTTCAGTATTAAAATACAAGAAAACCTATATAAATGTGGTATCACTGTAATCATACTGACCCTTATAATGAAGGTAACAGGTTAGTTTTACCACATAGGGAATGCCGTTAAAATGAAACCCATAAAACTTTGGCGCAGTTGCATTTTTTTTCCAATTCCACCCCATTTGGAATTTTATTCCAGCTTCCCACTACATCATATGCAATATTCAATGGCGCTAATATAAAGTATAACTTGTCCCGCAGAAATTAAGCTCTCATAAAAATGAAAAGGATATGGCCCCTGGAAGGCAGAGAGTAAAAAGTTTAAATGCAAAAATTGTAAAATCACAGCGTCTTGAAACAGTTAAAGGTGGGACAAAAACATAATGTGAACAATGGCAAAATATTCACAAAACTTTGCATAAATCAATAGTACAGATGAATCTTATCAGTAGAAAATGTTTTGTTCTCCACTTATCAGCTATTTTCCCATCTCCTAAACTAACATTTTCCAGGATGGAAAGAAGACTGTCAGCTCACAAATTACATGCTGCACATAGAACCCTATGGAGAGTGGAGGAGGAGTAAGCTCTCGTCTCTGTCTTGGAGAATTCTATTTTAGAAGGGGGAGTAAAAGAGCTGTTAAGTGGAAAAAGACACATTTTACTCTGATAAGATATATTACAAAATTTCTTATTTTCACCTGTACAATTTCTTTATGCAAATCTGTGTGAAAAGTCAGTGACCATTTATAAAAACTCGGACAGTCCCTGTCAATGGCCTAAAATAACGAATGAATAACTCACCTGTTTTTTCAGCTTCTTTTTTTTTTTTAAACTGCTATAGAATATATAGAAAGTCGGGTTTGGAAGCACAAATATTAATCCACACAGGAGCATTCTGCTAATTTTTGCAAGCAAGCCATAGTGGGATAGACCCCTAGGCTGAAGAGTCTGGTGGTTTTTTCACAGAGGACAATGATGACATATTCAAAGGATATATAATTATTGCCTGATTGGTGGGGATCTGTTTGCCAAAACCCCCTTGACTCCAAAAACAGGTCTTATATTTCCTTTGTTGTAAAGAGTTGCAACCAAACATTTGGATGTAGATAATACAGCACTTTCCGATCATGGTGACATGGAGTAATGGATGAGAGGAATCTAGATGACAGCAGCTGATCACAGTTTTTCTTCCTATTATGTTTGCTTTAATTATAATTTTTATGGGTTGATTTGAATGGAATAATAATTGTGCAGAATCTCAACACAGTTTGGCAGTATTTGGAGGCTGTTGATGTTTTTCCACTAATATATGCATATTGGCAATGTTTAAGGCCATGCATAACGATAGTAGCATTTGTATACTTTTTGATGTGTTCAATAGAGGCTGGGAAAAGGTGAATATGTATTTACTGGCAATATTAAGATAATTTTCTCCCCTTATGTTTGAAGTACTCGGCTTTTTTTATGCTGCTACTACAGTCCACCCTTCAGATTTTTGTACATTTTTTATATCTTTTCATGGGACAATACTGAAGATCTGACACTTTGATACAATGTAAAGTAGTTGGTGTACAGCTTGTATAACAGTGTCAATTTAGTGCCCTCAAAATAACTCAACACAGAGCCATCAATACAAACTACAAATTGGCGTGGTATTAAAAAGCAGGAAGTGCTCAACCCCATATGCAGTGGTGCATCTATAGATCCTGCACTTGTGGCCCGTTGCTAATAGCAATCCCCAGCAAAAATGCATACAATGGAGGATGCCTGCAGCGGACCACAAGTACCACAATGGACATCCTACACAGGATAGCAATTGTGTGGATGTGATAAGCAGTCAAAATAACATTGCTTAGCCAGGATATGTTGGCTAATTCTCAATTTTACACCAGTACGAGGGTTAGTAAGACCGCAGAGTGCACCTGTCTTTGTTTTTGTTATGTTACAGAGCCATCAATGTCTAAACCGCTGGCAACAAAAGTGAGTACACTCCAAGCGAAAATGGCCAAATTGTGCCGAATTAGCCTTTCTCCCTCCCCGGTTTCATGTGACTTGTTAGTGTTACAAGGTGTCAGGTGTGAATAGGGAGCAGATGTGTTACATTTGGTGTTATCGCTCTCACACTCTCTCATACTGGTCACTGGAAGTTCAAGATGGCTGCTCATGGCAAAGAATTGTTGCTCTACATAAAGATGGCCGAGGCTATAAGAAGATCGCCAACACCCTGACATTGAGCTGCAGCACGGGGGCCAAGTCCATACAGCGGTTTACCAAGACAGGTTCCACTCAGAACAGGCCTCGCCATGGTCGACCAATGAAGTTGAGTGCGGGTGCTCGGCGTCATATCCAGAGGTTGTACGAGTGCTGCCAGCATTGCTGCAGAGGTTACAGGGATGGGGGGTCAGCCTGTCATTGCTCAGACCATACGCCACACACTGAATCACATTGGTCTGCATGGCTGTTGTCCCAGAAAGAAGCCTCTTCTAAAGATGATGCACAAGAAAGCCGGCAAACAGTTGGCTGAAGACAAGCAGACTAAGGACATGGACTACTGGAACCATGTGCTGTGGTCTGATGAGACCAAGATAAACCTATTTGGTTCAGATGGTGTCAAGCATGTGTGGCAGCAACCAGGTGAGGAGTACAAAGACAAGGGTGACCTGCCTACAGTCAAGCATGGTGGTGGGAGTGTCATGGTTTGGGGCTGCATTAGTGCGGACGGCTATGGGGAAGTACAGTTTTTTGAGGAACCATGAATACCAACATGTACTGTGAAATACTGACGCAGTTTCCCATCGGAAACTGGGCCGCAGTGCAGTATTCCAACACGATAATGACCCCAAGACAACCACTGCCTTGCTAAAAAACTGAGGGTAAAGGTTCTGGACTGCCAAGCATGTCTCCAGACCTAAACCCTGTTGAGCATCTGTGGGGCATCCTCAAACAGATGGTGGAGGAGAGCAAGGTCTCTAACATCCACCAGCTCCGTGATGTCGTCATGGAGGATGGAAAAGGATTCCAGCGGCAACCTGTGAAGCTCTAGTGACCTCCATGCCCAAGAGAGTTAAGGCAGCGCTGGAAAATAATTCTGGCCACACAAAATATTGACACTTTTGGCACAATTTGGCCATTTTCACTTAGGGCTGTACTCACTTTTGTTGCCAGCGGTTTAGACATTGATGGCGGTGTGTTGAGTTATTTTGAGGACAAACCAAATTTACACTGTTATACAAGCTGTACACTGACTACTTTACATTGTATCAAAGTGTCATATCTTCAGTGTTGTCCAATGAAATTATACAATACAATATTTTCTAAAATGTAAGGGGTGTACTCACTTTTGTGACATACTGTAAATGGTCAAGTCAGGCTGCTTTTATAGAAAATGGAGCATCAAGCATAAGGAGCCCCCCTCCCCACCACTTTCAGTTTTTTCTTGTAATCTCAGGCCACATAATACTGCTCTGTAGAGTTCCAGGATAACACTTCCATATATAGACAACATAATACCACAATATAGTGCTCAAATAATAGGCAGCATTAAAATAATACTCCCTTATAGAGTCCACATAATGCTTCCATATAGCACCTACATACTTGAATCAGTTTCTTAAATGATACCCCCATATATGCTAAATAATACTGAGTGCTTTTCATCTATTCTCGCTTACTCCAAAACTGAACATGCTTGAGTATGGGAGAGTCAGGAGGAATAGAGGATGGGTGACCGTTATTGAAGATGTATGGGCACCGTATGTCTTAGAATATGATGAGTTCTCTTAGTATTCTGCTCTGGCGGTGGTCTTGACCATCAGGTTTGCCACCAACATTGTGGATTCTGTTGTGGGTGATGTAATTTCTTTGGGCTTTGAGGTCTTCAGGGAGGGAGCTAGAAGGGAACTAGTGGGGCATCAACAATCCACTAGGAATTGGCCAGGGTATTAAAATACGTGGATAGGACAGTGAACTGACCCTTTGTCCTGAGTGAAAGAATGCTTACTGTAGCTATGAATCTGGGTGAATCAAGTAATAAACATAAGTAATATTACAGACTAGGGGCCCATTCACATGACCGCAAGCTGTCCATGCCTGTACTGTGGACTGAAAACGGCGGGTCCGCAATATACGGGCACCGCTCGTGTGAATTCCGTATCGTGGATGTTAACCCATTGACTTGAATAGGTCTACAATCCGCAAAATATGGAACAGAGCGGAGGCACGGATCGGAAGCCCACAGGATTACTCGTAAAGCACTTCCGTGGCCTTTTGGGTCTGTGCCTCCTCACCACAAAACATAGGACATGTCCTATCTTTTGCCGTATATTGCGGACCATGGACCCATTCAAGTCAATGGGTCTGTGCAGCAATACGGGAGTTACAAGGCAATTTGCGGTCCACATCACGGGCACAGATGGCATACAGACGCATGAATGAGTCCTAAGTAACAGTTTGTCCTCTGAAGAACAGGCATGTTCTAACCTATGACTCCGTTCACACTGCATTTAATGGTTATGCCATTGTCTAGAAAGATGATGGCCGTGTTTAAATTTTTCATCTGACAGGTTGTTTACAAACAATTTTTCAATGAAAACACATTCCCAGAAAGAGTATTTGTCCTAAAAATCTGGTACTTGTCACTTTTGATCCTAAGCCTCATCATAGGCTGACACTTCTGGTTCTGTAAAGATCACTTATCAGCAGTCATCTACATAATAACATAGTAACATAGTTTATAAGGCCGAAAAAAGACATCTGTCCATCCAGTTCGGCCTGTCATCCTGCAAGTTGATCCAGAGGAAGGCAAAAAAAAACCCTGTGAGGTAGAAGCCAATTTTCCCCACTTTAGGGGAATAAAAAATTCCTTCCCGACTCCAATCAGGCAATCAGAATAACTCCCTGGATCAACGACCCCTCTCTAGTAGCTATAGGCCTCATGCACAGGACCGTTGTGTGCATTCGCGTCCGTTCCGTCATTTTTCACAGTTTAGCGGCGGTCCCATTCCTTTCTATGGAGCTATTAAAAAAATAACTGATAGTCCTCTGTTTTTACTCTGCGTCCGTGATCCGTGATTCTAGTCCGTCAAAAAAAAATAACCTGTCCTATTCTTGTCAGTGTAAAACGGAGGACGGACCCATTCAAGTCAATGGGTCCGTCAAAAAAAACGGATGCACAACTGGTATGCCATCCGTGTCCGCGTCAGTTTTTTTCTACAAGACCTTGGTGCAATAAAATTACACTTTTCATTAACCTTCCTTTTTCTTCCCTGTCAGACAAAAAGGAAAACACAAGGAAACACAACTGAAGCAAAATCGGACACGGACCACTGAAGCCAAATCACTGACAGTGAAAAAACACTGTCATGTGCATGAGGCCATAGCCTGTAATATTATTACGCTCCAGAAACACATCCAGGCCCCTCTTGAATTCCTTTATTGTACTCACCATCACCACCTCCTCAGGCAGAGAGTTCCATAGTCTCACTGCTCTTACCGTAAAGAATCCTCTTCTATGTTTGTGTACAAACCTTCTTTCCTCCAGACGCAGAGGATGTCCCCTCGTCACAGTCACAGTCCTGGGGATAAATAGATGATGGGAGAGATCTCTGCACTGACCCCTGATATATTTATACATAGTAATTAGATCTCCCCTCAGTCGTCTTTTTTCTAAAGTGAATAACCCTAATGTTGATAATCTTTCAGGGTACTGTAGTTGCCCCATTCCAGTTATTACTTTAGTTGCCCTCCTCTGGACCCTCTCCAGCTCTGCTATGTCTGCCTTGTTTACAGGAGCCCAGAACTGTACACAGTACTCCATGTGTGGTCTGACTAGTGATTTGTAAAGTGGTAGGACTATGTTCTCATCACGGGCATCTATGCCCCTTCTGATGCAACCCATTATCTTATTGGCCTTGGCAGCAGCTGCCTGACACTGGTTTTTGCAGCTTAGTTTGCTGTTTATTACAATTCCTAGATCCTTTTCCATGTCAGTGTTACCCAGTGTTTTACCATTTAGTATGTACAGGTGACTTGCATTATTCCTTCCCATGTGCATAACTTTACATTCTCATCTGCCACTTATCTGCCCAAGCCTCCAATCTATCCAGATCCCTCTGTAGTAGTATACTGTCCTCTTCTGTGTAAATTACTTTACACAGTTTAGTGTCATCTGCGAAAATTTATATTTTACTGTGCAAGCCTTCTACAAGATCATTAATAAATATATTGAAGAGAATGGGGCCCAATACTGACCCCTGTGATACTCCACTAGTGACAGTGACCCAATCTGAGTGTGTACCGTTAATAACCACCCTCTGTTTTCTATCATTGAGCCAGTTACTTACCCACATACAGATGTTTTCTCCCAGTCCAAGCATTCTCATTTTATATACTAACCTTTTATGCGGTACAGTGTCAAATGCTTTGGAGAAGTCCAGATATACGACATCCATTGATTCGCCGCTGTCAAGTCTAGAACTTACCTCCTCATAGAAACTGATTAAATTAGTTTGGCATGACCGATCCCTCATGAAGCCATGCTGATATGATGTTATTTGCTTATTTCCTAGGGAACTATAGCAAGCAATGATTAGATTGATTTTCTCATAGAGCCCAATGCATTAGCATTGGGGTCTATGAGGATTACACTGTGTTCCTATGGAGCCCTGGCAGGCTCTCCATAAGAACCAATGTGCGGCAGCTCTGCACAACTTCCCGATCCTCGCCGGGGAAAAATGGACCGGAGGTCTTTAGCCTCCCAGATGCCATGTTCATAGTTGACCACAGCATCTAAGGGGTTAAATGTATGCAATCGACATTATCTTTTTTTATTATTATTATTTTCAAATTCCTGCCCGAGTGGGCGGAATTTTTAACTGCCCGACCGCCAACGTAAATTTACGTGGGGTGGTCGGGAAGGAGCTAATGACTTGGACTCACTTTGGGTTTTAATCTAGTGCGTTTACTGATATCACGCTGCTCCCCTCTTATATCCACCCCTCAGTCACGGGCTGGCTTTGTTATGTAACTTGAGCTTGCAGCCTTCTGCACAGTTCTTTCTTGCTGAAGTGAGCAGGACACAGTTGGTGGCTAGTTTTCCCCACTTCGGTCTGAAGACACATTGTTTGGAACCAAAGTTCAGGAGACTGGCTAAGGTTTTCACGTGACCTTGTGACATCACAAGGTCCTTACAGCGCATGGAGTTTAGGAGGTCCTTACAGCGCATGGAGTTTAGGAGGTCCTTACAGCGCATGGAGTTTAGGAGGTCCTTACAGCGCATGGAGTTTAGGAGGTCCTTACAGCGCATGGAGTTTAGGAGGTCCTTACAGCGCATGGAGTTTAGGAGGTCCTTACAGCGCATGGAGTTTAGGAGGTCCTTACAGCGCATGGAGTTTAGGAGGTCCTTACAGCGCATGGAGTTTAGGAGGTCCTTACAGCGCATGGAGTTTAGGAGGTCCTTACAGCGCATGGAGTTTAGGAGGTCCTTACAGTGCATGGAGTTTAGGCACAACCAATGAAAGGGCCTTTCATTATACAGGCTTGAAAACCTTCCCCAGCTGTCTTCTGAACTTTGGTTCCACACAGCATCTGCATGAGCGCACCGCCTCTCTCTTTCTGTATAGTGACCTCTGTACAAGTCACAGAGCATGCCCACAACACTCCCAGAAGTCAATGTCATCACAAGACCATAGGTTCCCATGTCCATGTGGCTGCTGTAAAGCATATGTTTGACTGCTGTTGACAGCAAGATGGCTGCCCCCTTAATCATACAGAAAATAATAAAAAAAATATATATACTGTATCTGGTTTTAGATAGTAAAAAATACAGATTTAGTTGATGAATCAAGATGGTTTACAGCAGTTCTTAAGGAATAAAATGATGTAATGTAGTCACGCTGGATGCCGACTTCCTGGAGTACAATCAATTCTATTTTAATGTTTAGGGACCCTCACGTCGACATACATTCTTCAGTTTCCTATATCATGTGTGAGACAGATGGTTGTTCTGTTCCAAGCAGAATGTTTAATGTATACTTCTAGCTCTTCATTACGTGGGCGAGGGGAAAAGTTCCCTTAATAAGACATGCTGCATCTTCTAGACCCTGAGGCGTCCAGCGTAATCGCCCTGGCGAACAGATAATGCAACATTAGTTGTTGCTAGTGTATACCTTTACAGTGTTGTTGTTACCACTATTCGGATTTAGGCCATATAAAACACAAATAGAAATTGTGAATTATGTGCTGCGCTCATCTAACCTATGTACAAGACAGTAACAAACATTGCTAATTATACCGGCCTGTCATGCGGTTGGCAAAGCTTGTTACTTTATTTAAGCATGGCAGCTTGAATAGTTGAGATGACTCCTAGAAGGTAAATGAGAAGTACATCTATTCCCCTGGCGCAAACCAGGGACCGTGACTGATCTGTTTGGGTTTACATATTCTGGAAAGCCTGATCCACTGCAAAATGGAACTGTAGTCAATCAAAGTATAGTCCCTCATGTCTCATTCACAGGAAGCTTAGATTTGGGGAGCTGTTCCTACTGGAGATCGGGTGGTGACTTTGACTCAAAGAATCCTCTTTCGGAGGACTAAGCAAGCTAGGACCTTACTGCTGAGGCACCCTCCCATAGGAAAATATGCCTTAAAGGGATTGTGTCATGAAACATAGTCTCTATTTTTCAAACCATCAACTGGATCTGAATTTTTTTGGAATTCCAATGAATGTTGTATAGCCAGTGCGCTATTCAATGAAATCTGTATAGCGCCACCTGCTGTTTGTTCTTTTCCTTATTTTTCGTCCATCTCACTGAGCTGGTCGAACATGCTCAGTTACAGAACACAATATGGCAACACACAGCATACCTATGGTTCCATAGATGGCTCCTCACTCCATATGTCTTTGTACAGCTTATAATAATTGATGTTCTCTTCTAATATGAGGATGTAGCCATTACTTCTCCAAGATTCAGCCTGTAGAGTATGTATGTACATACTGCATATCGGTCAACAGATGCTACTTAAAGGGGTTGTCTCACTTCAGCAAATAGCATTTATCATGTAGAGAAAGTTAGAACTAGGCACTTACTAATGTATTGTGATTGTCCATATTGCCTCCTTTGCTGGCTGGATTCATTTTTCCATTACATTATACACTGGGTGGTTGAACATGGTCAGTTCCCTCCCTCTGCCACAAACTACCACCAGATGTATCCAATTCCATCCTTCTTCATCCAACTGCCACCATCCCTATCTACAGTTAGAAACTGTGACAGTTACAGGGAGAGAGCTGCAGCAGAAAGGGCATGCTCCCTGACAAAAGACAGACCCTCTGAGCTGTGACAGGGTGAGAGCTGCAGCAGAAAGGGCATGCTCCCTGACAAAAGACAGACCCCCTGAGCTGTTACAGGGAGAAAGCTGCAGCAGAAAGGGCATGCTCCCTGACAAAAGACAGACCCCCTGAGCTGTGACAGGGAGAGAGCTGCAGCAGAAAGGGCATGCTCCCTGACAAAAGACAGACCCCCTGAGCTGTGACAGGGAGAGAGCTGCAGCAGAAAGGGCATGCTCCCTGACAAAAGACAGACCCCCTGAGCTGTGACAGGGAGAGAGCTGCAGCAGAAAGGGCATGCTCCCTGACAAAAGACAGACCCCCTGAGCTGTGACAGGGAGAGAGCTGCAGCAGAATGGGCATGCTCCCTGACAAAAGACAGACCCCTTGAGCCGTGACAGGGAGAGAGCTGCAGCAGAAAGGGCATGCTCCCTGACAAAAGACAGACCCCCTGAGCTGTGACAGGGAGAGAGCTGCAGCAGAATGGGCATGCTCCCTGACAAAAGACAGACCCTCTGAGCTGTGACAGGGTGAGAGCTGCAACAGAAAGGGCATGCTCCCTGACAAAAGACAGACCCCCTGAGCTGTGACAGGGAGAGAGCTGCAGCAGAAAGGGCATGCTCCCTGACAAAAGACAGACCCCCTGAGCTGTGACAGGGAGAGAGCTGCAGCAGAATGGGCATGCTCCCTGACAAAAGACAGACCCCTTGAGCCGTGACAGGGAGAGAGCTGCAGCAGAAAGGGCATGCTCCCTGACAAAAGACAGACCCCCTGAGCTGTGACAGGGAGAGAGCTGCAGCAGAATGGGCATGCTCCCTGACAAAAGACAGACCCTCTGAGCTGTGACAGGGTGAGAGCTGCAACAGAAAGGGCATGCTCCCTGACAAAAGACAGACCCCCTGAGCTGTGACAGGGAGAGAGCTGCAGCAGAAAGGGCATGCTCCCTGACAAAAGACAGACCCCCTGAGCTGTGACAGGGAGAGAGCTGCAGCAGAAAGGACACTCCCCCAATAGCTTTGACAGGGAGAGAGCTACAGCAGAAAGGACTCTTCCCCCAAGCTGCCAGCTTAAAAAGAAATCAATAAGAGCAATTGGAGCAATAAATGGGGGGAGCAATGTACTCATGTGACGTACCGGACTGTTTGACTGCCAGAATCCTTACCAATTGTCAGAATGAAGCATCCAGGACACGCAAGATAGTGTAATGTCCCATCTGCAGAAGCCATGGTAAGTATAGCAGTAATGCAATTCAGAATTACTGTATAATAATCCATGTCTCCAGTGTTTGCAGGTGCTCATGGAGCAGTGTGTTACTACATGGAGGGTTCGTTCATCATGGTAGCCTGCACCTGTGTTTTATTTCATATTGATTGGAGCTGCATTGCCCACATTACCACAGAAATCAACAAAATGTAAAAACCCAAAATATAAATTAGGAATAAATAATAAGATAATATAGTAACACATAAGATGGTTGCTAATATATAAATAATTGGGGAGCATTACATATATGTAACTCTGTGTCCATATGTGAGCGACTATTTTCTATGCAGGGGAGGAAGGGGTTAACAGGAGCTAATTGCAATGCATCTTGGGAGATGAAGGTGTCTGATGAGCTGCTGCCCGCCCACAAAAAGGGAAGAAAGTCCTCTAGATAAATAAAATCGTTTTAAATTTGTATGATAACCACTTTAACCCCTTGCCGACTGCCCACTGGCTATATACAGTACGTCCTATCTGCACATACCCGTGCAGATAGCACGTATATAAACGTTCAGGCAGCACTTTAATCCCAGCGCTGTACGGCGCTGGGATTAAAGCTCCTGCAATCTAGCAGGAGCAGGTCGGGTCCTGGCTGTCAGACACAGCGGGGACCCTGAGGAGAAGACAGGAGCGGTTTATGATCGCTCTTGCCTTCTCCTGTGCCGCTGCATGAGCACAGGGAGGGAGAGTCAGTGTCCTCCAAAGGTCTTGGGGGACATATTATGTGGCAAAAATAAATTAAAATATAAGCAAAATTTTTTTTAAAACATACAAATAATTTTTTACAAATAAATAATAAAAAATTAAAATGCCGTCGCGAACAGAAACCGTCACCATAGTTGCCCCGTTCACTCAAACCTATACCTGTTATATCTCAAAACGATCAACACAAAATAGGTAATCCACTGCCATCATTAATTTATAAGAAATAAAAAGCTATAATTAAAAAAATGACTTTTTAATAAGAATTAGCGGTTTCCCCCATATTAAACCTAAGGAGAGAAAAAAATAAAATCTCTAAAAACCCATGCTAATAAAAAGTCCTAAGTGACAAGTCAAAAACATCACAAAAATTATTTTCGGTAGTCAAACAAATTAAAAAGTTAGGGTCACTAAATCAAAGGGATTTGGGTCAACAAAGGGAATGTTCCTTGAGAAAGACTGAATTTGTTTTGAAGGAAAATAACCGAAAGAAATGACTAATGATGGAATTCTCTCCACAGGGGCCGGAGTGTTTTTCCTCTCCTGTACGGAAGGAGATCAGATCAGTTTCCTATTTGACTGTATCGTTCGTGGCATCTCTCCAACGAAAGGTCCATTCGGGCTGCGCCCGGTGCTGCCAGGTTAATATTGAAATTGAAAAAATGTAACATTATTTTGCATTCATTTATCGCATTTTGTTTTTGTTGCACGGTAACAGTGAATGAATGCAATTGCTAGTGTTAAGCGAATCTAATCCGACGAAGTGGAATTCAATCCAAATTTCAGGATAAAT